>NC_072426.2:46747962-47051944 GCF_028878055.3 Symphalangus syndactylus | reverse complement strand
ATTACAAGTGTGAGCCACTGACCCGGCCTTGTTTCATTTTTCTTACGCACTTTGGTAGGAGAAAAATCATTAGCTAAGTTGATCAAAGGAACCTGAGAGCAAAGCCAAAATCTGAGGTAAAAATTGGATCCTTAATTTCTGAAGAACTGAGTTCCTTCTGGCTAATACATGCATAAGTGTTAGGCCCCGGAAGCAGCAAAGTCTTATAGAAATGGCGAAATCTTACTAAAGATAACTTACAGTGGAATGTTCTAAATGAACAAAACTGCACAGAAGTGCATTTGAAAATGAGGGCTCCCAAGTTAGTCTCATCTAAGGATGTCTATTGATATGCAGAAGCTTCTAAAAAGATTTCAGTATTTTTATTTAAAGACTTTACAAAAGGCAAATAGAAAGCTTATGTGACTCATTGACTTAAAAAATTAAATCTGCTAACCTTTTAGCTTAGATATGATCCCGATCCAAAGGAAATAGACCACAGCACCAATTGGCTGACTTTGGGTGAGTAGTGGGTTCATTTTGCCTGGAAAAGGATAGGATTGGGTTAGAGGCCTTCCCTGTCAGTAAGTTCCTTCTTGGTTAAACACGGATTTGGCGCTATGGGGTTAACCACTATTCTCTTTGAGTGATCTACCTTGCACTCTTTCTTGACACCAGTGGGTGATAGGATTAGGTGTGTACCAGACCATAGAATGTGGGGAACTTTTTCTCCCCAAAGGGGAAAATTTGAGAGCTGATGGGACTGCTCAAAAATATCCCTTCATGACCAACAATCAGCCGCCTGAACTTTTGATTCAGTATCCCTGCAATGGGTGGGTCTTTCTCTGGCCTCCCTGAGCTCCTCATCTTCCCCACTCTGCCACAGGCAATGCTTTTCTCCCTTTCTCTTCTTTCCTTTTCTTTTCTGTTACTCGGGGCGGCCATCTTGCCCAAAGTCCATATGTTGAAACTCCTTTAATCCATCTTTAATGTATTAAAGATGACAGGGACCAACTGGGGGCAAGTTTGAGCCTCACCAGTTCCATAGTGGGTGCTAAGCAGAGTGGCTAATGTCTATGTTTTGTCACATGTATTTTGCTCTGGCCAGAATGGAAAATGTTAATTTGGGTCCTCCATGCAGCTAGTTGGGTGGCAACTTGCAAAACTGAGAGGCTTTTGCCTGTGGTTACAAGCTTTGCTACAGGTTCCTGAAACAACCAAAAATTGGATGAGGTCTCCATCTTGTTTTTTGTCCTTGGGAGCTTGACCTTGTAACCACATGGCAGTACTTTCTCTTGGTCTCTGCCATCTAGGGAAGAGGAATTTTGAGATTCATATCATAGTTAGCTCTAAAAATTATTTTGAGTAGTTAAAAGCCATTGCAAGTTCAAAATTGACTGCTCTAGACTCTTTGTCGGAAGAGCAATGGAAACTGCCCAGTGTTTTAGCTCAGCAGCTAAGGGTTTCCCATTTTATAATGGCAGCCTGGGTTCGATCCTGGCTTACAGAATGAGTACATTCTGGTGGACATCTCTGTGACCTTTACCATTTGTTGATTCTCTTCCCCTCCGTTAACAACTTCTGGTTTCCCTTCTTAAATTTTCCTTTCTCTGAGCTACCTTTGAAGATTCTTAATTGTGTAAAAATTGAAAATACCTCATACACTCATGGTTAAGTCATAACCTTAGTTGAGGTTTGTTGGTTTCACTTGTAGGGTTACTTTTGGTAAAGTTTAAAAGCCAGATATATTGGCTGTTTGGCCTGGCTAAAGTAGAGTAATGAGAAATTAAAAGGACGTTTTTGTTAGACAGTGCTATGGTTAAAAGTCCGTTTAATTAAAGCTGACTTGGATACATATATCCAAGCTATATGTATATTTGAATGGCCTTTATGGGTTTTTATTCTCTTCTTGGATCTTATTTTTCTGAAGAAAATAGGTTTGTTTGTTTTTTCTTCTCAGTCAACTGGATTGTTTTTCTCCATTTTGTCTTCTTGCCACGCTCAATGCACACATGAGGAGACCTAAGATAACTTCCAATAGTCTGGGACTCCTTAGGAAAAACAGAGGAAGTGCCACAGACCCGGTTTTGGGAAAAAATCTCGGTTTTCCTCACGAAACCCCAGGAATTGAAAGTAAATAGATTTTGCATTGTGTTACCTGAAGGTTTTCAGTTTTGGGGGTATCAAAAATTACTTGCATTATGAGAGAACTTTTGTGTGTAGTAACTAGGTAGGAAATATACTTTTAGAGATGGTTAATGGCAGTTATGGGGGGATACTTCTCATGCTTGAATCAGAGAAGCATGCTCTTGGCCACCTAGAAGGTAATGAAAAATCCTCACCCCCTACTAGGAGTCAAATTAATTGACTCCCATAGGGGACAGGCTGATTGCAAAATGGGCTGATTGGCTTTGGGTTGCCATGTAATTAAATGCATGGTAAAAGCATTGCACTGTCTTCTATAGCATTTTCCTCTTTTTGGGGATCCAGGATGTGATATAAAAATGGGCCCCTTATTTTGGAGATCGGTTTTTGTCATCCAGTTTTCCTCCTTATTAGGTCCTAGAAACTGCAACCTTTCCTGGCCTTGCTCCTTGAAGGACTCCACCCTGAAGCCAGTAATCTAATTAAGAAACTTAAAAACTGGGAAATGAAAGATCTTACACTACTGGATCTTTTTCTGTCTGTGTAGTTATATATAGGTTGTGTGTGTAATGTTTATATAAACAAACTCTCAGTAATTGGCTTAAAGAAAAATAAGGTTTAAATAAAATATTTTGAAAGAAAAAACTGCAATGCCTTGTAGTTCACGTGACTTTAGTAATCTTTGAGAAATAAAAACAGTTTTAAAGATTATTGGTAAAATAAAGACATTCGGTCTAAATTAGGTAGGTCAGGCTGGGTGCAGTGGCTCACGCTCATAATTCCAGCACTTTGGGAGGCCAAGGCAGGCGGATCCCTTGAGTCAGGAGTTCAAGACCAGCCTGGCCAACACGGTAAAGCCCCATCTCTACTAAAAATACAAAAATTAGCCGGACGTGATGGCACCTGCCTGTAATCCCAGCTACTCAGGAGGCTGAGGCAGGAGAATCGCTTGAGCCTGGGAGGTGGAGGTTGCAGTGAGCTGAGATCGCACCACTGCACTCCAGCCTGGGTGACAGAGCAAGACTCCATCTCAAAAAAATAATAATAATAAAATAAAATAAGTAAATAAATTAGGTAGGTCAGATATTAGGTTTACTAAATGCTTTAAGGTCATAAACTGCTTCTTTGGCTTTTGAAAATTGTTCAACTTGCCTGCTTAACAGCTAGGTCAGACCTAGGGACATGGGGAATTAACCACACCCCTAGCTATGCTGAAAAGAGTCAGACCTTATCTGTACTTCTGTCTGGTGTCCTAGGCTCCAAACCTAGTACATAATTAAAGTCACTTACTTAACAGGGTTTTCACCAAAAATTAAAATTGCTAAGAATTAACATTGTAACATGTAATTAAGACTACTAAAAAAAGTTTTACACACAAAGTGTGTGAGGAAAGCAAAATGTGCTTTTACTAAGAGATTATAACAAGGCATGGAAATGTAAATTTTTGCTTAGTTTAGAGGGCTAAATTATTGTTTTAAATTAGGATAAAGCTAAAGGTTTGAACAAGTTGTGAAACATTTGTGAAAAATTAATTGTAACAGAGATCCTATGTGTGAACATATTGGCTAAATTTAAAGGGGTATTATTCAGTTTTTTCTGTAAATTGAACATTGGAATAAAAGCACAACAGTTTCCTTAGAGCACTGATCTGCTGTTTAACAAAAATTGTAAAGGGTTATAAAAAAGACTTATGAGAATCTTATGGTCAGACATTAAAATTGAACATATTTGTCTATAAGGTTTTAAGAATGGGGTTTGACATCAATAATGCACTAATGCAATGGTAAAATTGGCTTTCTCTCTTGAACAAGATTTTTATGCTATATTTTTAAAAATGAAACATTTTTGTTTGCCTTTTGAATAAACTACCAAAAAAAGAAGGGAAAGACAAGAGACCAATTGTTTGAAAGCTAAGTCTTCCCTCCATCAATGAGTAAAGGTTTATGCCTTTTATATTTTTGAGTTATCATTTTGGCTAAATGAATGACTTATGTTGACCTGGGATTCTGTTTCATAATATTAAGTGTTTTAAACCTTAACATATTTGATAAGCTTCCCAAAACCAAATTTCAGCTTCAAAATTGTCTTTTCTGACCTCTAACTTTGAGGTGCTACAGAGGGCTCCTGAAGCATCCAAAAGAGAGGTTAACAGGATTATTTGACATGTTAAGTTACATGAGAGGCATTGTCAAAATAAAAACTAATGTTTAACTTTCTTCCGGCTATATTTTAGTGAATGATATTAATATATGTTCCAAAATTTATGGGGTTTCTAAAATTCTAATATGTCTGAGTATATGCTACCAATCATAATTATGGTTATTATATTAAGTTATTGTAAACCACAGAAATAACCAAATTTTCTTGTCAATTATGTTTTTAACTATGCCTATTTAAAGTCATTTCCACAGTTATTTGCTTACTGCTGATGCTGTAAGATCTTGGTGTGTGTGTATATGTTATGTGTTTAGATGTGTTTACACATATGTACATGTATTGTGTTTCATGTTGTGTCTGCATGGCAAAATCTGGCATAGCTGGCCAAAAATTCCCTAAAGAATTCTATTTAGATAAATGAGCACTCATATAAAATATACAGCAATTAACCAAAATTTTTTTCGTTCACATGACTTAGGTAAATATTGGATATATTAATTGGCTTCAAAATTGTTGATAACATAAAATTAGAAATGTCTTCAAAATTGTCAACATATATTTTTTGCCTGGGTTTACTGATTAGATGGTTTTTTATTTGCCTCTGTTAGATCCTTTAAGGTTATAAAGCTGTGAACCCAGCCTAAAACAGAATGATTTTTGTGCAATTTTTTGATAAATAAGATTATTTTAATATTGTTGATCCAATAAAAACAGGTATAGCTTGTGAGTTATCAACCAAATACCCATTTATTTAAGTTTAAGGCTCTTACTTAGGTAAACACTTGATATTAACAGGCTACCAAATTGGCTAATGAAAGAACTTAATGACTAGCTCTAATACCTCAATTTTCATAGTAAACTCTAGATATAATTGTTAAAAAATTAGTTGATTATAAATAGAATAAATGTTTATAAATAAACTTTTCATGTAATCTAAAATCCTAAAGTTATGGTAAATTAAATAATAGGTACTCATTAAATGTCTGGTTCATATCCAAATAAGAAAAAACAAACAAATTGCTAAATAAATGTAAGTTTGTTCTTGGCTTCTTCAATTTTATAATAATACTAAATATATTTAGGTCTATTAATCAAAATATAAATAATATTAAACAAATTTATTTGAGAAAGAATCTTATGTGGTAAATTGTTGTCCTAAAGCAAAATGACTAGTTATTTAAGAAACAGGAAGTATAGAAAATCAAAAAGTACAAGCATGTCAACTATGGTCCAAGTAAGTTATAAAAAGGTTCATAAAGGGGGAAGTTATGAAATAAATTTTGTATATGATCAAGTTGTTTATAATTAGAAGGGAATTATTTATAAATGTTTCTAAAGATTGAAATTTGATACTAAAAATACACTAATACTAAACCAAAAAAATGTGACCCTCTATTTAGAACAACAAGGTGTTTTTGAAGTATTGGTCTGCTCTTAATAAAATTGCAAGAGGTTTTTATTTTTAATTCTAAAATCTGTTTTTTTTTTAACAACAATCTTCTAAACTGCAGCCAGTGTCAATATCTGCCACATTTCCTGAGATCTAATTAATTTCCCCAGTTTTGGCTTAAAAATATGGTCCTCTTTATTTACAATGGTAATTCATTCCTTGAGGTAAAGTTTTCCTTTTGAAATTTCTCAAATTTATGTCTCAGAAGTTCAACTTCTGCTGTACCTTGCAGCACATGACTTGCAGCAAAAGATCCTTGCCTTCTGAACTTTCTCCCCTTGAAAAGGAGTATTTTTTTGCTTGGCTGGGGTGATAATTCTCTCCTTCAACCTTTTTTGTCAACTTTTACATCTTTTTTTTTTTTTCCCGCCAGTTCTAACTCTGCTATTATGGTCTGATGCTGAAGTGTTTTTCTTAAAAGCCTAGAAAAGCAATGTTTTCCTCCAATATAATTTGATTCTACAGGCTTTTCTCAATGTGTCTGAATTGTACCATGTAACCAGGAAAGTTTTCCATGCTGTTACTAAGAGCCATGTATTTTCTTTCTCAAGGTATTAGTTTTCTTCTTTACACTCTTCTATAATATAGTGTACACTCACAATCTTGGACATATTCTTCCTGTGTATGATTAAAATCAAGTATATTTTTCATTAGGTTCAACTTCCAGGTTATATTAGTGAGATTCTGGTAAGGAGAAACAATCATTCTGCAGAAGATTTTCTTTTTAACTTTTTGGTTACCGAGCCAAAAAAAAAATTTTTTTTTTATCAAGATAATTTATCGTGTTGTCTTTATTAGGTTTTTGATTACTTAGAAAAACTGATATTGAAAAAGTTTAAGGTGTTTACATCTATGTAACTTTCTGTATTGCTTCTGAAACCTTGACTATCTCTTTAGTTAAGTGAATGACTATTACTTTTCAGTAATCTGTGATTCTGTTTCAATCAAATATTTTAAGCTTTTTAACATCATTGACAAACTTCCCAAAAACCAAATCCTAACCTAAGTATTTATGACCTAGAATTAACCTTGGGATTTTTCTAATCGGGCCCCTGGAAAGTCTCAAGAGATATACCTCTCATCTTGGAGATGGGGATATTAAATGATTACTGTTATTTGGTAAATCATACAAGAAACACTGTCAAATGATAAGTGATACTAGATCTTCTTTTAGTTGCATTTATTGGTATGTTGTTGATATGAAAGTTTTGAAAATTCTGTAAATTTATAAAAATATCAGATGAAAATAAAAGAAAAAAGTATAAACAAATTTATAGAAATATATCTTAGTCATAATTCTGGTTATCTTAAAATGCTATATAAAATAGAAATAACTAAATTTCCTTGTTGGTTATAAAATTTCATCAGATTTTTAACTATGGCTATTCTAAGTTTTTGTCATCTACAGTTTTGAATTCTTCTCTAAAAACGTTTGCAATCAGATTAATGCAGAAGATTCTAACGAATACTCTTAAATACGGGTTTCTGTTAACTTTAAGATCAATGGACTTTAGTCCATCTCTACTTATCAATTCTTGTGCCTCAGCCTCCTGAGTAGCTGGGATTACAAGCAAGAACCACCATGATCAGCTAACTTTTGTGTTTTTTTTTTAGTAGAGATGGGGATTTGCCATGTTGGCCAAGTGCATCTTGAGCTCCTGACCTCAGGTGATTATATTCCCAAGGCTTTGACTTAAATGTCATATTTGAAGAATGCATAAAATGCCTGACTTCAAGGGTTACTAGCCTTACAATGAGTACATTAAAATTGTCATTTCCTGGCACGGGAACTTTAAAAACTGTAAGCAAAATCTAAAGTCTGCCTTAGTTTGGCTTCCCAGTCTCAGACTTTTAAATCTGAGGTTCTTATGTGATCAATGTTAAAATTTTTAAAACCTGTGTTTCTAAAGTAAAGTTATAATATACCTCTTAATAAATGATAACTCTACATTGTGTTTGAGCTCTTGTTATTTACCTATAGACTAGTATAGACCTAAATTCTTCTGGGTTCCTCTAATCCAACTTTCCCTCATAAAATTACCAAAACATGAACTGTTCTATTCCTAAAGCTGAAAGTAGACAAATTTTAAGGAATATGTCTCATGCCTGATGTATGTGCCACACAGAAAGTTCACCAAACGGCCTGATACCATAACCAGAGGCATTCAAACTGCACACCAGAATGAGAAATTGATGTTTTTCATGCGATAGACAGCTTTTCCCAAGACAGTATGGTTGATCAGCAATGGTTTTGGAGAAAGATCTTGATCAAAAGGGAGACGTAAGAAAGAAGATTATACAAATTGGGTCATTCCTGTTATACCCGACTAAATCCAAATTGAAGGGCCCAGAGGGATAAAAATTACTTGGGGCACATAGCAACTGCTCCAAGAATTACATTTTTCACAAGCCCAACTGCTGAAGCTTCCTGTTGTAACCTGAAACCAATTTTATCTAACAGCTACTGAAACAATCTGCTGTGACTCTACCCACCACCATCCCTCACTAATCAGAGTCACCAGCTCTCCAAAACTTTACTAATGCAAAATAACTTTCTTTCAAAATGATACATAACATTTATCCTTTTTGTAAAACCTCCCATCTTTTCTTTGTTCTTTGGACAGACCTAAGACTACCCACTCCGTGTGTATGCCCCAGTTTGCAATTCTTGCTTCCAAATAAAATGTTTTAAATTTAGACGTTCATCTCTAATCTTTTATTTTATCTTTTATTTGACATTGATAAGCTCAAAGCTCCCTCCATTCCATTTCTCTGATATCTCTAGTGTGCCATCCTCACCTGCTTGCAGAGCTGGCTATAGGCAGTGGGAAGCGGGACAGCAGGGAGGAGGCACGCCCTTAGTTCATCAGCAGCACACAGACCCCCCACTCATATTCACTGGACAGAATTTAGTCACATGGCCATGTCAACCTGCATGTAGTCCAGCTTTGTGCTCTGAAAGAAGAGGAAACTGGAATCTGGTAGACCACTAGCAGCCTTTCCATCTTTTTGCACTGAATTCTGGAGTATCCCTTGCCTTGTTCTTCTACATCACTAATTCTCTATGTATGTTATCAAGATACTAATCCTAATCATTAAGTTATTTAGTGTATTTTGACAATCATATCTTTCATTGCCAAGATCTAATTATTTCATCTCTATAATCACTTGTTCTTGATATACTTTCATTCCTCTTGAGATATTTCCTTCTTCTAAAATCTCTTCTTCAGGCTGGGCGCAGTGGCTCACGCCTATAATCCCAGCACTTTGGGAGGCCGAGTTGCAGGTCACTTGAGATCAGGAGTTTGAGACCAGCTTGGCTAACATGGTGAAACCCCGTCTCTACTGCAAATACAAAAATTAGCCAGGCATGGTGGTGCTGCGCCTATAATCCCAGCTACTTGGGAGGCTGAGGCAGGACAATTGCTTGAACCCGGGAGACAGAGGTTGCAGTGAGCCAAGATCGCGCCACTGAACTCCAGCCTGGGCGCCAGAGTGAGACTTCATCTCAAAAAGTAAAAATAAATAAATAAATAAATAAAATCTCTTCATTCAATTAACTCTATTTCCTTGGTGCCGGTATTCAATTGTGACTTTTTTCACAATTGTTTGTGTCTTGTTTGAATACCTATCTTTGACCTAAGGTTCTCTGAGATCCTTCAGTCAGCATTATCTTTGTTACCCACAAGCAGTGAAGGCTGTCTCCAGGGCTGGGGAGGTGGAGAGAATTCTACTGGGCTGAGTGTGCCAGTAATTAGTGTTCTATGCATGGGAGGTCCCCAGTGCTTCTGGGGCTACCCTCACCCTCCTACTCAAGTGCCCGCCCCCAAAGTTGCCTGCTGCTGGGTGAAGGAGGACAGAGCCAACAATCTCAACTCTGGTTCCTGTCAGTGAAAGAAAAAAATCAGGCTTTTCGCTAATTAAAGTTAGTTTTATTCAGAAGTCTCACTGAGGATTGCAACCCAGGAGAGCCTTTCACAGAATTTCTGTTAGACTGCTCCAAAGCAATGTGGCAGCCCACAGCTTCTATACTGGCGGTGGAGGTTTTGCATGTGCTCAGAAGTTACATTAGAGCAGAATCTCCTCAAAGTTTGGGTACACCTGGTTATAGATTATAGAGGCATAATCTCTAACTACATTATGCAATTATGTAATGTCTAATTACCTAAGTTACATTGGAGCAGAATCTCCTCAAAGTTTGGGTACACCTGGTTATAGATTATAGAGGCATAATCTCTAATCCTCTTGAACATTGTCTTATGTACAAGAAGAGTCAAAAGTAGAATCATTGAACTTATCTTTTTCTTAAAATGTAGTGATTTAGGCAAGAGACATGGCAGCCTGTGCTCTATCCCGCTTATCTTCAGGGCATTCTTCTGGAGGGCTGCACTCAGCCACTGAGTCAGGGGCTTCATGAAATTCTGCTGGCAAGGAGAATGAACAAATGTGGCTTCGTATGTGTAGTATTTTGTCTCATGTTCCCAAGAGGTTTGCCTGCTGTGGCTCCAGGGCCCTCTGCACCTTCTACCTGCCTCTTCCCTGCTGGAAGCACTCCATAAGCCCCCACACTTTCTCACCGGTCCTCCACTGCACACAGTGTGGGCTATAGTTTCCTCTGCTCACCAAATCCCTTCTTTCATCCTTCAAGGAGTCTTTGTATTTTCTGGACCATTAAGAGTAATGTGACAGGATTCTGGGGATGCAGGGAAAAAGATGGGTCATGAGTCCGGTATGCCTCTCAAGTCCATCTCACCGCCACCCCATAATATTGTTCAGAACAACATTCCTACTTCCAGCCAGAAGCCGTGGCAAATATTTGGTGCAATTCTGAGAAGGAATCAGACAGAGGCAAGGAAATCAGCTCCTTGGTATCAGCTTCACTATGACTGCTGGTCAATGCATAGCAATTGCCAGAAGCACACCTTCTGTGAGGTTAAAGCTAAGGCAGGCAAGTGTCCCATCAGAAGGACATTGTAACACTGTGCCTTTATCCAGGAGTGATAGTGCTTTCCCTCTTAGAAAGAGCATCAGAAAAACAATTTAGAAATGTGTAACACTGGCAATTCCAGTCTCCAGGCCTATTCAGAGGCTCCTTCTTCCCCTCACTGTTCACTCCTTGTGCTGGGATCTCTGTATTTCCCTTCCAATGCCTTTAGGTCTGGTTTCTGGCACTCCAGTCCTAGATTGAGCACAGGATGGGTCTAAGGAGCACCTTTCCTGTCACACAGGGCATGGAAACCTGTTTCTTTGGGCATCCCTCCAAGCACTCCTGGTTCTCCCCGGTCGCACCATCTCCTCCCCAGTGGCCGGTGCTCCCTGGTCACATTGTCTCCTCCCCGCGGTCCTCCGTCCCCAGGAGCATCCCAGGGCTTCCAAATGCCAATTCTACGTGCAGATACTGTACTCACCCTGCTGACTATGCCAAATTAAGTGTGTGTGTGTTTATGTGATATATCATGTGGGGTATGTGTGTGGCATAGGTGAGTATGGTGTATGTGCTGTATGTGGTATATTGTGTGGATACGTGTGTGTGTGTTGTGTGGTATGTGTGACGTATTATGTAGTGTCTGTGGTATGTGTGGTGTGTGAGGTGTGTAGTGCGTGCTGTGTTATGTGGTGTGTGTGATGTGTGTATGCTTTGTGTGTATTTTGTGTGTGTGGTGTACTGTGTAGTGTATGTGAGTCACGTGTGTTGCATGTGTGGTGTACTGTGTGGGGTGTGTGTTTGCTGTGTGTTGTGCGTATGTGGTGTGTGTGTGGTGTGCTGTGATGTGTGGTGTGTATATGTGGTGTGTTTGTGCTGTATTGTGTGGTATGTGTATAAGGTGTACTGTATGGGGTGTTAGTATGTGTGCCTGTATGTGATGTGTGTGGTGTGTGGGGAGTGTATTCTGTGGTGTGTGTGGTGTGTGTAGTGTGTGTGTGGCGCAGCGTGTGGTGCAGCGTGTGGCATGTGTGTGGTGTGTGTGTGTGGTGCATTGTGTGATGTGCATGTGTGGTGTGTGGGAGGGTTGTATTCTGTGGTGTGTGTGTGGTGTATGTGGTGTGTGTGGTGTGTGTAGTGTGTGTGTGGTCCAGTGTGTGGTGCAGTGTTCGGCATGTGTGTGGTGTGTGTGTGTTGTATTCTGTGGTGTGTGATGTGTGTGGTGAAATGGGTGGTGTGTACGTGTGGTGTGTGGCATCTGTGTGTGGCGTGTGTGCTGTGTGTGTGTTTGAGTGGAGAGATCCCTCAACCTGAAGGATCCTGAGCCCTTCTCTTCAGGACAGGTGAGGACACCTTAGCTGGTGGCCGTGTTTCCTGCCTCGGGGAGTCGGCTGAGCGGAGCCCCACCATGGCTAGGTGTTACACATGTTCAATATCACCTTTGACTTCAAAAAAGCGAGTACCCCCATTTCCAGGAATCGCCTGGGAACCGTTTCAAAGGAGTTGTGCCAGCTGGGACAGAGAGCTGGGAAGCGGGGCCACAGGAGCTACTCTGAACCGTCATTGGATGCGTTCTCCAACCAGCCGCTCTGCTCACCTCAAAGCACACACCAAAGAGAGGGAGAGGCTCTGAGGGCTCTGAGCCCATGCGGGTGAATCAGGGTGAGCCACGCAAATCTGCTGGACCCTGGCAGTCACGGCAGACGCTGCCGGGAGGCCTCCCTTGTTACTCGGAGTAGGCCTTGAAGTCATGCCTTCCAGTGTAAGGTGCGTGAGCCAAGCAAAGGAGGAGGCCTGGTCAGGAGTGGGGAGTTCCCTGTGACAACAGAATGAAAAGGCTGCTGCAGGGTCCGGCCGGCCGGAGCACAGTGTGGGGAGGGGAATCCGTAAACCAGGCAGGGCCCTCCAGCCCAGGGCGTTAGTTGTGGACCCATCTTTCCTCCCCATCACCAGACTGGGAGTCCTCATCTTTTGTGCTTTGCAGTTTAGGAAGCAATCTCTAAAGAGTACAAACCTATTTAACAATGATAAAACTTCGGCTTTAAAGGGGCTGATGTGGCACACTGGCAATAGAGCCAGGACACATGAGGGAGATCTCTCTTCTCTCGGCAGCTAGCCTCCCTTCTGAGGGCCCACCTCGGACTGACTGGAGGAGACCACTTGGAATGGCAAAGATGGGGGTAATGCAAAGGCCACAAGGATGGCTTCATAGACAGGATGTGGACTTGGCATTGGGCAGACCTGGATTTAAATCCCAGCTCTGCCTTAGTCCGTTTTCCATGAAATGAAGATACTTGTGCAAGTGTTCTGTGAGAATTCCAGTGGCTGAAGTGTGCAGCATTCCCCACTCAGGGATGCACAGCCGGGACTGGGTGAACACTTAGTACCCTCACCCTGTGTGCCGCAGCCACATCAGGGCCAGCTGCCCTTCTCACGAGCACCTGTGAACAGAGAGCCCCCATTTCACCCCAAAGGGCAGCAATTCAGAGAATTACCATCTATCAAGCCAGGGGACTCCAATCAGAGGAAGGTGTCACTTCCTGGTAGGACAGCTGGAAGGGCAGGAGCTATTCACTGGGCATAAGAGGAAGGCATGGTACACGTGGGGCATTTGTGGAGAGCAAGACAGGGAGCAGAGAAGTTTCCAGCAACGTGCTCCTCCCAGAGGAATAGGGCTGCCACACCTGGTACCAGGAAACTGGGGAATGGCCACAGCTCAGCTCTGCCACCCAAGAACCCCACTTGCCACCTGCATAGGAAATGACAACATTATGGCCACAGAAGGGCGAGGGGCCCCCACAGAACTGGGGATGTCAGGACACTCGGTCCATGGGAAGCCGCCTTTTGCCCTGGCCTGTGCCTGGAAGCAAAACCATCATCCATAACTCCATCTAAGGATTCTTAGAGCAGATACTAGCTGGACCACAAGGGGCAGCCCAAACTTTTCTGTTCCACCCATGGCCTGGCCCTTGCTGGCCCACAGCTCACAGAATCTGCTGGGGCTCCCCAGCTCAGGCAGTACAATATTCTGTTGACGATACGCTGACAGGTCAGGCACTGCTCTTCCTAGCTGGACGTGATACTAGTCATGATTCGCTCGCCTATGTAGAAGCCTATGCATACAACAAAGCTTAGCCCTTCTCCCATGGAGATGAACCCTTTGTTCTTCCCTCCTGCTTTCACCACCCTCACACTACCCAAAGAAGAGGAAGGAAACAGAGTAGCTTTGGCAACCTTTTCTATCCCTCTCCCAGGCAAGAAAAGCAAAAGAAAAACCTGAAGAGTCAGCCTTCTCTCCTCCATCTCACCTTCAGCCTGCATCTCTTCTTACTACCCTCTCTCCATTATAATGTGCTCTCTGTACATTTTAAATCAATGAAGTTAGCAAAATAAATCATGAAAACCCTATACATTTATAAACATAGTAATATGTAATGCTCATAAGATGCAAGGAGATAGGTACTTTCATAGTGTTGATAGTAGGAATATAAATTGAAAATGCTTTTTTAAGTAATGCAAGCAGCCAGTCCGGCCTGCCCGCGCCCGTCCGCAGCCGCCCGCCAGACGCGCCCAGTATGAGGGAGATCGTGCACATCCAGGCCGGCCAGTGAGGCAACTGGATCCGGGCCAAGTTCTGGGAAGTCATCAGTGATGAGCATGGCATCGACCCCAGCGGCAACTACATGGGCGACTCGGACTTGCAGCTGGAGCGGATCAGTGTCTACTACAAGGAGGCCTCTTCTCACAAGTACGTGCCTCGGGCCATTCTGGTTGACCTGGAACCCGGAACCATGGACAGTGTCCGTTCAGGGGCCTTCGGACATCTTTTCAGGCCTGACAATTTCATCTTTGGTCAGAGTGGGGCCGGCAACAACTGGGCCAAGGGTCACTACACGGAGGGTGTGGAGCTGGTGGATTCGGTCCTGGATGTCGTGCAGAAGGAGTGTGAAAACTGCGACTGCCTGCAGGGCTTCCAGCTGACCCTCTCGCTGGGGGGTAGCACAGGCTCCGGCATGGGCACGCAGCTCATCAGCAAGGTGCGTGAGGAGTATCCCGACCGCATCCTGAACACCTTCAGCGTCGTGCCCTCGCCCAAGGTGTCAGACACGGTGGTGGAGCCCTGCAACGCCACACTGTCCATCCACCAGCTGGTGGAGAATACGGATAAGACCTACTGCATCGACAACGAGGCTCTCTATGACATCTGCTTCCGCACCCTCAAGCTGGCCACACCCATCTACGGGGACCTCAACCACCTGGTGTCGGCCACCATGAGCAGGGTCACCACCTCCTTGCGCTTCCCGGGCCAGCTCAACGCTGACCTGAGTAAGCTGGCCGTCAACATGGTGCCCTTGCCCCGTCTGCACTTCTTCATGCCCGGCTTCGCCCCCCTCACAGCCCGGGGCAGCCAGCAGTACAGGGCCCTGACCGTGCCCGAGCTCACCCAGCAGATGTTTGATGCCAAGAACATGATGGCTGCCTGCGACCCACGCCACGGCCGCTACCTGACGGTGGCCACCGTGTTCCGGGGCCGCATGTCCATGAAGGAGGTGGACGAGCAGATGCTGGCCATCCAGAGCAAGAACAGCAGCTACTTCGTGGAGTGGATCCCCAACAATGTGAAGGTGGCCGTGTGTGACATCCCGCCCCGCGGCCTCAAGATGTCCTCCACCTTCCTCGGCAACAGCACAGCCATCCAGGGGCTGTTCGAGGACATCTCCGAGCAGTTCACGGCCATGTTCTGGCGCAAGGCCTTCCTGCACTGGTACACGAGTGAGGACACGGACGAGATGGAGTTCACCAAGGCCAAGAGCAACACGAACGACCTGGTGTCCGAGTACCAGCAGTACCAGGACGCCAAGACCGAGGAGGAGGGTGAGATGTACGAAGACGACGAGGAGGAGTCGGGGGCCCAGGGCCCCAAGTGAAGCTGCTTGCAGCTGGAGTGAGAGGCAGGTGGCGTCCAGGGCCAAGGCCAGCAGTGTCTGACCCCCAGAGCCATCTTGCTGCCGACACCGTACCCTGCTTTCCCCTCGCCCTAGGGCTCCCTTGCCGCCCTCTTGCAGTATTTATGGCCTCGTCCTCCCCACCTAGGCCACGTGTAAGCTGCTCCTGTCTCTGTCTTATTGCAGCTCCAGGCCTGACGTTTTACGGTTTTGTTTTTTACTGGTTTGTGTTTATATTTTTGGGGATACTTAATAAATCTATTGCTGTCAGAAAAAAAAAGTAATGCAATTTGGCCATTTATATCAAAACATTAAAAATGTTCATCCCTCAGACCCAGGCATTCAGTCTCAGCAATGTATCCTAGAGAAATCTGAAATACAAAAGTCACAAAGCTCAATGCAAGAAAATGATATCGTCTTGCTAGTTACAAAAGTGAAAAATTGAAAACAATTTCAATTTACAATATATGGAACTGATTAAGGAAATACAGCAATGTGATACAACATTGGACAGGCTCTAAAACAGTGTTTAACCAGAATTATTAAACATTCATTTTGTAGTATGAAGTGAATATAGCAATGTAATACAACATTGGGTAGACTCTAACACGGTGTTTATTCAGAATTTGTTTTTTTTGTTGTTTTTGTTTTTTGACAGGGTCTCACTCTGTTGCCCAGGCTAGAGTGCTGTGGCATGATCATGGTTCACTGCAGCCTTGACTTCCCCAGGCTCAGGCAATCCACCTGCCTCAGTCTTCTGAGTAGCTGGGACTACAGGCATGCACCACCAATCTTGTCTGTTTTTTGGTTTTTTTTTTCTATTTATTTGTAGAGATGGGATTTCACCATGTTTCTCAGGCTGGTCTTGAACTCCTGAGCTCAAGTGACCTGCCTGCCTTGGCCTCCCAAAGTGCTGACATTACAAGCATGAGCCACTGTGCCTGGCCTATTCAAAATTCTAAATGTTTACTTTGTAGTGTAAAATATATGTGATAAATTTATTTTAATATGGATCCTACAAAATTTCATATACAGTATCAATCTCAAAGACACTTAAAGGTTTTTTTTTTTCAAATAATAGGAAATTGAATGAAAAGGAATAAAGCAAAATGTTGACTGGATGTCACCAAGTAACAACTTGGTGTGTTATTTATTTTCATTCATATATTCCTAAATTTTCTAAAAGGTTTATAATGTTTTGAAATTTTTTTAATCTTTATTTTAAGGAAATCAACTTTTATAGTTTAGAGTGCGTAAATTTGAATTAATATGTTCCCTTTGTCAGGAATATTTGCAATCTAAACACACTCTAAACTTTGACTTTTCTCTTGTACCATCCTGTTGCCATTTACCAAACTATAATATTCACAGCAAATGTGTTTATTATTGCTTCAATCCTCATTGATTGTATCCTATGGATTATGCACCTATTTAATCCTCATACAGAGTATACTCTGTGAAGTATGCTGTCTGACACTGAAGGTCAGAAAGTTTGAGTTGCTTGCTCAGGATACCAAAGGTCATCAGCAGAGGCTGCTTGATACTGCCAGTACTTTTCAGATAGTCACTCTATCAGGGCTTTAGTCCACAGTACTCCTGTGGATGATAACTCTACCTAGGGATTGTTCTCCTTTTCCTTGAGCCTTCCTGTCTTAGTCTGTTTTGTGTTGCTATAACAGAACACCATACCCTGGGTAATTGATAAAGAGAAGAAATTTATTTGGCTCACAATTTTGGAGGCTGTGAAGTCCAAGAGCATGGCACCAGCATCTCTGCTTTCATGTTGCATCATCCCATGATAGAAGGTGGAAGGGCAAGCTAGCACACGAAACAGAGAAGGGTGGGGGCCAAACTTGATCCTTTTACCAGAAACCCACTCCTGCAATAACAGCATTAATCCATTCACAAAGGCAGAGCCCTCATGACCTAATCACCCCTCAAAGCACCCTCCTCTTAATATCATCGCAATGGCAATTAAATTACAACATGAGTTTTGGAGGCAATGTTCAAGCCATAGCACTTCTCAAGAAGGGCACCAGCAGAGTATGCTTGTGATCGCTCTGAATCTCCATCAGGTCATAGCATGGAATGAAGGTATCTGGTTTACTCAAGCATCCCTCCCACAGCCTGAGGTCACAAGATTGGATTTACTGTTCCCATCACTGAAAAGCAGAGGAATCCTTGTAGAAGTGCATCTGCCTTCACAGGACCACACCAGGAGCAGGAATTGTAGAATCCAACTCTGTTCTCCCAAGAGAGAAGGAGAGGGAGGGAAGGAGCACATTTGGCAACTGAGAGCATTCAACAGAAACTGTTCCTTGGAGATCCTATGGGGCAGGCAACGGAAGGGACACTAATTTCCATCTGGAAAAGATATGGCCAGAGCTCTGACTTCAAACTCTGGAAGGAAGGTGGGAGCTGACACCTACTGAGGATCTTCTTGGCACCAGATGCCGGGCTGGGTATTTAATTCTAGTCAATTTATTGAGGGAATGAGACTCCAAAAGGGGTGACAGAGATGGAGCTGAACCGAGACTCTTCCTTTTATCCAGTCACATACTGAGACCCTGCATTGCCGTTGGAAGCTATTTGCCTTTCTTCTCAGTGCTCTAGGTGTCTTTTGCGTGCTCTCTCTCTATCTTTCAGTAACTTCAGACTAGAGAATGGGGTAGCAAGGTCACTGATAAGGAAGCCCAGGGCCTGGGGGTAAATTTTAGTGCATCGGCAGTCCTCAATATTCACACAGATCATCTTCTTCATGATGATGAAGCACCATCAGGAGCTTACCATTTGGAGAGACAGGATGGCTTAACCCTGAATCTCTGCCTGACTGGGGTCTTATACCCTGGAGATTTTATAGTGTAAGCTCAGGAAGGGGATTCTCATGCCTGAGCAGAGAGAATGCCCTAATTAACAATGATGGCCAGTTTGGACAATCTCCCTGAATCCCACCGACAAAAGAAACAATGGCTTCCCAATGACATGGGTCTCAAGATGGACTTGGGCAGAGCAGGAACATGCAGGGGGGTTGGTGGTCTTCCAGGAGGCAGGGATAAAGCCCCCAGCAGGAGGAAGGGCCCCCCAAGGCTCTCCTTCCTATCTCTATCTCTGGTCAGTATGAGACTGAGTCATTCACTTAGCCAAGGACTAGACAATTAAAGCACAGAACAGATCCAAGCATAAGTATAAATCTATTATATGGTAAAGTCGTATTATAAGTCAGTGAGGAAAGGATGAGTTCCTTAAAAAAATATTGACACATCTGGTTATCCATTTTTAAAGAAAATAAAGTTAAATTCCTATCACATACCATGTACAAAATTTCCAGAGAGATTGAATATCTAAATGTAAATAAATAAATAAATACACACACACACACACACACACACACACACACACACACATATTATAAGTAAATGTTGTATAACCTTACAATGAGGATTTCTACTTAAATAAAGTAGGAAACCTAGGCCAGGTGCAGTGGCTCATGCCTGTTATCCCAGCATCGCTTGAGCTCACAAGTTTGAGACCAGTCTAGGCAATGTGGCAAAACTCTATCTCAAAAAAAAAAAAATTAGCCAGGCATGGTGGTGTGTGCCTGTAGTATCAGCTATTCAGGAGGCTGAAGTGGGAGGATGGCTTGAGCCCAGGAAGTGGCAGTTGCAGTGAGCCAAGATCCTGCCACTGCACTCCAGCCTGGGCAATAGAGCCAGACCTTGTCTCAAAAAACAAACAAACAAATAAAACAAAACAAAAAACAGGAACTCTAGAGCCCATAAAGAGAAAAACTAACTTGATAAATTTGGTTACATAAACTTTTTAAACTCCTGATTTTTTAAGCCATTAAACAGTTTTTTACTAGACTAGAAGAAAATAATTGCAATACTTAAAATAGACAAAGGTTTATATCCCTGATATGAAAACTTTATGAAATTAATAATAAAACGACAACTATAATACAGATAAAGGGCACGGGCAAATAACAGAAGAGATTATACAAATGGACAATAGCATATTACAAGACAACAGTGTTAGGATAATGCAAATTAAAATTCATCAGTTTAGCAAATGTTTAAAACGTTGGTACCAACAGTCTAATGTTGATGACACTATAAATTGCTACAGTGATTTTGAGAATTAACCTGGCAGTTACTGCTGACATTTTAATCTGGATACCCTTGGATGCCGCTTCTGGAAAAGTCCAGGGATCGTAATCGAAACATTAAGTTACTCTTACATCACAAGCATGCCCTGATCAGAACAGACACTGACCACAATAACCAACAAGATTGTACCATTCTTAAAAATAGATGTATATGAGTATGCTCCTTGTACAGTTATTTATGTTAGCAAACAAACATCAAACCTGGAAACGATCCAAAGTTTCATCTATAGGGAGAAGAATTAATAAATTATGAAGGATCATCAATCTGGAACCACTGCAGCTCTTTAAAAAAGAAAAAGAAGGTAAAACTACTATTATTGACCTGGCAGGATATCCACTATAGCCGTAAAAACAAACAAACAAAAAAACAAGTTTAGAAAATAAAAATAAACAAAGGACGTAATTCAATTGCAGCTGCTTCAAACTGAGATGGTAATAACAGCAATTACTTAAGTACAGTGTAATTATGTCTTCCTAGGGGTTGGTTACATCTTGGCAAAGTTTATCACGGCAAGAATTGGTTTTGGCTTCTGGGGTTGGAGCCTTAGATTGGAGATAGAAAAAAACCTCAAAGGAAGCATTCTTGTCCAGAAGCTAAAGTGATTCCCACCCCTGTCTTCCCTGCTACAAAAAGTCATGGCTTTGGGGGGCACTGAGGTCCAGCATCAACCCTTAAGTTTCTTTTTCCTATAAGGAAAAGCACAGGAGTCTCATGCTAGCACTTTAGAGAACCAAGCATGTGGATCTACAGTTCCAGGGAAGTCCCTGACTCGGGGACACCCTTCTCCTGAAATCCCCACACTCAGTCAGGGCCCTGTCATTTGTTCCTATGGCCCCCAATTCTCTTCTTGGTGGCACATACCACAAGGGTCATTTATGTTAGGATATGTACCTCTTTTTCCCTCATGAGACTCTCAGGGGGTCACCATCATCCCCAGCACCTAGACAGTGCCCAGAGCTTTGCATATACAGGGTAAATATTTACCATGAATAAATGAAATTAGTAAGGGGCTACAAGAACCCAAGATGACTGAAGAGATATTCCAAGAAATGACCAAATGACAGCCAGAGTGTCGGTCACTCAGCTGGTTCCAAATGCCTAATAAAAATTAACTCCCTCTGTCCTTACCACAGCCCTATTAGGTGGCCACATTTATTGTGCTCACTTCATGATGGGGAAATAGGAGCATAGAGGTTGGGCAACTTTCCAAAGTCACACCATGAGTGTTTCCGCAGCAAGAGGTTGAACCCAAAGCTGTCTGGCTCCAGAGGTCTTGTTCTTAACCACAGTGGGCTGCTGCCTCTTCTCCCTAAGCTAGTGCATCCTGGAGGTCCTCAGAATGACTTGAACTGGCCAGAGGGTCAACGTCTGCTGAAGGAATGAATGGGCAATGAATTTCTAGGAACCTGGGGCCCTGGGGTCTGGGAAGGCAGTTGCCTCCCCAAGGGAATGACACAGGGCCAGTCTGCTCTCCTTCTGTGTGGACCACTGGACACTGGTCTGACATTGTCCAGACACCAAAGCACATCCGCATAGCATGCATCAAACAAATGGAGACCTGCTAATGAGGAAATGGCTAAGACAGGAAGCCATGACCAGAGTGCATGCTTCATATCTCCAGCCCCGCATTGGACAATGGAAGAGCAATTACTCCTCCACCTCTTCACCTGTACAGAGAAGACTTACCTAGAAGTTCCAAGGCCTTCCTGCCAGCTTGGCAACCCTTCTTCCAGAGTGTTCCCAGGCTGGGTGGGGACGGGAAGAGCCACAAGGAGCACAGCAGGATGATAGAGACATGGCCAATGGGCAATGCTGGCACTGCCACCCTGGCCAGGAGAGCTCACTGTGGAACACTTTCTCATTGTTTACTGGGGAAGAGGAGGTTGGTTTGGAATTCATTTTGATTTCCATTTTGATTTGTTTTTGTAAATTCTCTTTGCTGTCCCAATTTAAACAAAAAAGAAAATAGAGAGAAGGGGAGTTTTTAATCAAATGGATTTTCACTTGAGTTTTATCATGAACATGGAACTGCTTTGAAAGGTGAGGCCAGCTGGGCTTCTGGGTCGGGTGGGGACTTGGAGAACTTTTCTGTCTAGCTAGAGGATTGTAAATGCACCAATCAGTGCTCTGTGTCTAGCTAGAGCATTGTAAATGCACCAATCAGCCTTCTGTAAAAATGGACCAATCAGCATTCTGTAAAATGGACCAATCAGCAGCACTCTGTAAAATAGACCAATCAGCAGGACATGGACGGGGGCCAAATAAGGGAATAAAAGCTGGCCACCTGCTCCAGCAGCGACAACCAGTCCATTTCCACCGGGAGTTTTGTTCTTTTGCTCTTCATAATCAATCTTGCTGCTGCTCACTGTTCGGGTCCACGCCACATTTAAGAGGTGTAACACTCACAGCGAGGGTCTGCGCCTTCACTCCTGAAGTCAGCAAGGCCATGAACGCACCTGAACGAACAGATTCCGGATGCCCACCTTTAAGAGCTGTAACACTCACTGTGAGATCCGCAGCTTCATTCTTGAAGTCAGCGAGACCAAGAACCCACCAGAAGGAATAAATTCCGGACACAGCTTGATTTTGTCTTTGGTGAGAATTAAGAAGGGTCACATCCACTGATGACCAGTGGGGGTATAGATTTACACTGGCGGTGCCCAGTGGTACCCAATGAGCCACAATTACTCTCACTGTGGAGCTTCCTTCAGTGGAACCAGAGACCAGGAAGGGAGCTAACTAGGAGACCTCAGCCTGTGGAAATCAAATTGCCATGTGAGCCCTCCTGTTAGCCAGCAGCAGTGCTGGCTGCCTTCTCACACTGCCGCTTGCCAACCAGAATGCAGGGGGAACCGTGAGTTTGAGCTAAAACTTGCTTGCTAGTGAATGTTAGCACAGGTAATTTTTGGTTAGGAGACTTTTGGTTTCCATGATGACTTGTTTGATATCTTTGAGATTCAGCAAGCCCCAATTCAAATTAGACTTAAAACCTATCAGTGCAAGTCAGACAGCAGTGATTACTCTGCTTGTTGAGACCTGGGGACATCCGTTTGAATCCAGTCCGCACCCCATGGACGAGCCCAGCTCAATGCCAGGAAGTTTGTGAATTCCTGGGGCCTTCTAGTCTCATGTTTACATTTGCTGCCAGAAACCGGATCCTGTGAAGTTAGTTCAGTTTAGTGATCTTCTCACCAAGCTGCAGGGGCCATCCTGTTCTGTACCATGGTGATAAGGCACAGAGCACACCCTCTTTTTACCTTCAGAGAAAGAAGCCAGACATTGATACAGGATACTGTGTATGCAGCAGACTCTCCTGAAGGTTTGGGGAGACAGAATATTGATATCTCAGATCCGCAAACTTAACAGAACAGCCCCTTGGGGATCAGTATGACCCAGGCAGAAGGCAGAATTTGTTTTTTAATCAAATCACCAATTAATGACTGAAAGCAGTGTCTCCTGGCACAAGAAATTATTATTCCTCTAGGCCGGAAACAACATGAAACAGAGGAAAGTTATTTACAAAAATTGGCTGAATGTGCAAATTATGCTTCCCCATGAACAGCAAAGTAATTAATACCATTTTAAGAAAGTGAACTACTTTCTTAAAAGAGCATGCCGAAAAGGGTCCAGAGTTCAAGATTTTGAAAACAAAGTTGGTACTTGAATTCACAGATTGAAACTAACTAGAAGTCAAAGAAAAGACACACTAAATTGTGAGAAGGAGCAGGGATCACAGCCAGGTGCAGAACAAAGTCTGAGCGTGCCTGACCTTCCCTGGAAGTCCCGCCCGTGTCACCTGCCCACTGGGTGTTTCCTCTTTTGACCATGCATTCCTTTGACCTTCTGTTGTTACAATGTTTTCTCCTTGAGAACTTTGGCCAGAAATAAGAATCCAATTTTGAAAAGACCAAGCTACTTTCATTATGACACTGCAGTTAAGCAAATATTACCCAAATTTGGACAGCCTTGTCCAAATTTGTTTTATATTGTTTTATATTTAACAATATAAAACAAAGTGTCCCATTTAAAAATTGGTAAAACCTTATAATCAATATGCATTAAAAATTTTTAGTATCACATCATTATTAATGGCAAAAATGTCCATTTATAAATAACAGAACTTTAGTTGATTGTATTTATTCTTCCATCCTGGGATTTGGGGTTTTTTCAATTTTATTTTTTAAGTTTGTTTTTAATTTTTTTTTTTTTTTTAGTTCAGAAAGAGACCTTGTTGCCACCCTCTGCGTACTCAGTCAAGGAACCCCAGTCCATGCAGAAAGGGGCCACGGACAGTGGCTGTCCACCCAGGACGGGCCCAGGAAAGGAGTTGATGTCCTGAAACAGTCCCTGCCCCTTTCCTGAGTGTTGGGGGATGGTGGGAACAACGACCATGTGGCTCCTAATAAAGGGCATCTGCCTCTGGGGGTGTCCTGGGGCGTGGCTTACTGAGGGCTTACTGATTTTTAAAAATTCAGATTTCTGCCAGGCGCGGTGGCTCACGCCTGTAATCCCAGCACTTTGGGAGGCCGAGGCAGGCGGATCACCTGAGGTCAGGAGTTCAAAACCAGCCTGGTCAACATAATGAAACCCCATCTGTACTAAAAATACAAAAAAAAATTAGCTGGGTGTGGTGGCATATAATCGCTGTAATCCCAGCTACTCGAGAGGCTGAGGCAGGAGAATCACTTGAACCAGGGAGGCAGAGGTTGCAGTGAGCCGAGATTGTGTCAATGCAGTTCAGCCTGGGCGACAAGAGCAAGACTCCGTCTCAAAAAAAAAAAAAAAAATCAGACGTCCAGCTTTTCATGAAAGAATCCAAAGTTCTGGCCACACGCTGGACAACAATAGCCATAGCTGAGCACCTGCTGCCCTGGGAATAGGCACGTGCCCTCCAGGTGGTGAATGACCCACTTCTCTCACCAGCTTCAATTGTGTCCATCTAGGACACTTGGAACTCTTCCAGGCTGCTGCACTCACCAATGGCACCTTCCTGGCCCCATGGGCATTTGAGTTTGTACTCCTGGCCAGGACCTAATGCTGCAGACCAGGTAACTTACTGGGTTCTTGCCCTAAAGGAGGAGCTGAAGCCATAAGCGCAGACCTCTAATGTGGGTCAGAGACACTGTGGAGAGAGGGCAGCAGGCCCAGGGTCTTGATGGTCCCGCCCCTGGACTTATTAGGCCCCCCTCTGCATAGTTCATAGTGGCAGTGATACCTAATGGCAGTATGTCACCTAAACCTTCCCACTCATGCCGCACCCACTGCCATTCAGCCTCAGGGCCATCCTAATCTTAGCTCCAGGCTCCTCTCTCACATGGGACTCTTCCAGCTCTGACTTTAGCTTCCATGAAGAACTGGCTCCCGAGTCCTGGCTGCCCATCCAGGACCCAGGTTCCAGTCCTCTCCCTGATAGAGGTCACCTTGGGTCTGGTGGCCTACCCCATTTCTTACAACACACACCCCACACCAGCCTTGGGCCAGCCACCTCCTTTGTGCCACAGAATGGCTGTCAGGGAAGACCCTGCCCGTGTGCCCCAACCTGTGGGCAAGGCAAGTCCTAGGGCTCTGCCCACCAAGAATAGCAGACCCAGCTAGGGAAAGGCAGGCTTTGAGATGCACGTGTGATGCTGACCCCGCGCCCAGGTCACCCCAATACCCATCTGCCTGATTCTTCTCTGTTGCCCCACAGGGCCCCAGAGGATGCTGAGCTGCACATTTGACAGGCTGTGTGTCCATGGATGACCTGAATTCCAGGGCCACGAGGAAAGGCCTGTTGTGTTGGGGCCCCAGGAAGCCAAGCCAGGCTGGCTACCCTGGGATCTTCAGGGGAGAGCAGCCTAGCTTGTACAGATCCCCTCCATGGGCCAGGCCCTAGAAATTTCACAAAAAAATTATCCTTTTTTACAGCAACTCATGAGAGAGACCATGAGGATACCATTTTACAGATGAGAAAACTGAGAGTGAAGGAGGTGATGCAACCAATGAGTGACAGAACATGGACATGAAACATGTCTTGGCAACTCCAGTACCCAAGATTTCTCCGTGTCAGCTGTCAGCCTGCCTGGCTCACAAAACCTTCATCCCCAGTGTAGGAAGGACTGATAGGCAAGTTCGGGGCTTCTCTCTCACAGGGCCCTTGTGTGTGCCCACCCTTCACACACACATACCCATTCACACATACATACATACATACACCTGCACACACAAACACCTATAGGGGTCCACACACATGCACGCAAATACACAAACACCCTGCATATCCACACATACACACAAGCATATTCACACATATATACGTGCACCTGCATACAAACACACACATAGACACAAACACCCATGAATATCCACACACACACACAAACATGCACATATACACAAATACTCATACACAAACACCCTACATATTCACACATACAAACTCCTGCACTCACACAAACACCTTCCATATCCACACATCTATACATATATATCACACACACACACACATGCTCACACACACACACAGAGCACTGGACCAGGAGCAGGAGCTGGGACTCTCGTCCCAGATCTCCCATCACACCTCTCAA
Organism: Symphalangus syndactylus; assembly: GCF_028878055.3. Classification (NCBI taxonomy): domain Eukaryota; kingdom Metazoa; phylum Chordata; class Mammalia; order Primates; family Hylobatidae; genus Symphalangus; species Symphalangus syndactylus. Next base: position 47,025,611 of record NC_072426.2, on the reverse strand, counting down.
GGCTTGACTTCCTCATCTGTGAGATGGGGTTGTGCCACCTGCTTCCCAGAATGTTGCACAAGCAAACATGCATGACAGCCCAGGAAGTAAGAAGGGTGTATAGGAGGAGAGGGTCCTGATTTTTGGCAGAAGTTGCCCAGGGAGTAGTGAGTGCTCCACACCTTTGCATGTGCTGTACCTTCTCTCTGGAGTTCTTTTCTCTTCTTCTCTGGCTGGTGAACTCATCCTCACCTTCCAGCTCCAACAACCACACTTTGTGTTCCTGGTGTCTCCCTGTAGTGGAATTGCTCCACCATCCTCAGTGTCCCCAGCTCCTGTGTGAGACAGGACTTCCTACACTGGTGTGGGACACGTGAATGAGGCTGCATGGCTCTTCGGAGCCTGGATGAGTCCTGACTTCTCCTGCCACAACCCAAGTCCCTTCACAGACCCACAGCACAATCTCTCAGAGGTATCTTCTAAGGCCAGACCCTGGCCTTCCCTTTGACAGCACTGATGCAAAGCTCCTGATGTGAACAGGAGTTTAAGAACTCCAGAAGTCCCCCTAGCTTCCTGGTATAGACCTGCCAGCCTCTGCCCATCCTGCTTCATCTGCTCTGACCTTTTGCTCTCTGGTGGAGTCCTTGCCATGATGGCCTGGGCCCAGTCTGGTCTGGCCTAGGGAGGCGCTTTTCTGCCCAGGCAGCAGGGCCTGTCCTCACGCAAAGTTCAGGACACACAGAGGCACCCCATCACTCTCGAGGTAGGCCTCACACCTTGCAAGTCAGCCTCAATAAAGCAAGTATGAGGCAGGGTCCCCTTTCTGGCTTTGGGTAGGGTCTGCAGTTCCTCTTGCCATGTGGAAGCTTCTTAAATATTGTACTACAATCCTTAAAAATATTCCCTTTGTTCTACATACCATTAATAGATCAACTCTTCTACAGCTCTGCAATCACTTCTGACTTGGCAAAGCTGAGCCTGAGCTCAGGGAAGGGCTCTGCCTTCAGCCTTGTGAAGCAGAAAGATCGTGGACTCTTGCACAGGACCCCTGTTTACATTTCTCTCAAGCACAGCCTCACCTTCTCAATCCCGCTCCAGAAACACCACACAATTTCCAGTTCTGATAATGCACCCTGTTCTCTCAGTCCTGGGCTTTCCACATGCTAACCCCTTCTCAGAACCTCCCTTCCTTCACTTCAATACCTAACTGATTTCTATTCTCCTTCAAAACCCCATTCTAACATCACCTCTTCTGGGAAGTTTCTCTGACTTCTTTGAGGCCCTCCCAGGCTATCATGTCCTTCCTGATAATGGCTCCTTATAGCACTGGCCACTTATATGGAAGTGGTGCCTTTGAGCCTCTCCCACTGCACCATGAGTTTTCAATGGAAGAGTGTGTGTATCATTCATCTTTGTGTATCATTCATCTTTGTAATCCCAGCTCTGTCATCACAAGATGGAATTTAGGCATATACCCGGTAGTTGATCATGCTCTATATTCACAGAGCCCAAACCCAAACCTAAACCAAGAAGAAAGAAGAAAATAATAGAGGCTAGTCTATAAATAACATAGACCAGGCTAATTCTTTAATAATAAAGACAATAGGGAAAATACTCCCCCAACCCTTGCTAATGCCAATGGGAAAAAAATAGAGAAATCTTTAAAAACCAAAATTGGTTATTTGAAAAGATTAACAAAATTGGCAAATCTTTATACTGACCAGAAAAAAAGAAAGATTAAAATCAGAAATGAAAAAGAAGATATTACCTCTAACCTTCAAAAATAAAAAATTATAAGTGAATACTATGAACAATTGTATGTCAATAAATTAAATGACTTAGATGAACTGGAGAAATTCCTAGAAAAACATAGAAACCAAACCTGACTAAGGAAGAAATAGAAAGTCTAAAGAAACCTTTAACAACTAAAGAGATTAAATTAGTAATCCAACAACTAACTGCAAAGAGAAAGCCAAGCCCCAATGGCTTCATTGGTGAAATTAAACATTTAAAGAATAATTTGCATTTTAAAAATATTTGCATTTAAAGGAGCTTTTAAAGAAAAATGATTATCAATTCTTCACAAACTTGCAAAAAAGATAAGCATAAACACTTCCCAACTCATTCTATGTGGCTATTATTATTCTGATACTGAAATTAGACAAAGATATCACAAAAAAAGAACACTAACAACTAATACCTCTTATGAATATGGATACAATAATAACAAAATACTAGCAAACTAAATTCAGCAACATATAAAAAAGATTATACACAATGATCAAGTGCAGTTTATCCCAGGAATGCAGGGTTGGTTTAACATCCAAAAAATCATCAATGTAATACCATATTATTAATTGTTCTGTTAATACTATATTAATAGAATAAAAGATCAAAACCTCATAATCATCTCAATAGATACAGCAAAAAATGACAAAATACAAAACTCCTTCATAATAAAAACACTCAGAAAGAATAAAAGAGAATTTCCTCAACCTAATAAAGGGTATAAACTAAAAAAGCAGCAACAACAAAAACATAGATAACATCACATTTAATGGGAAAGACAACATGCTTTCCCTCTAAGATCACAAAGGAAACAAGGATGTCTACTCACCACTTCCATTCGACATCAGACTGAAGGTTCCAGCTATTGCAATTAGATAAGGGAAAAAAAGGCACCCAGATAGGAAAGAAAGATGTAAAATGGTCTCAACTGGCAGATGACATGATTTTTCTATGTAGAAAACCCTAAGCAATTCACAAAAAATTAAAATATGTAAATGAATTCAGCAAGATTTTAGTACATGAGATCAGTTTACAAAAATCAGTTCTGTTTCTATACACTGTCAATGAACAAGACAAAAATGAAATTAGAAAAATAATTCCATTCACAATAACATCAAAAAAATACTTAGGAATAAACATAACAAAAGAAATCCAGATGGTATACTCCGAAAAATATAAAACATTGTTGGAAGAGGTCTTAAAAGATCAAAATAAATGAAAATACCTACCATGTTTTTGGACCAGAAGACATTGTTAAAGATAGAAATATCCCAAAGTTAATCTATAAGTTCAATGCAATCTCTATCAAAATCCCAGATGACTTCTTTGCAGAAATTGACCAGGCAATCCTCAAATTTTTATGGAAAATCAAGGAACACAGAATAGCCGAAATAATCTTGAAAAAAGAACGAAGCTGGAGGACTCACATTTTCCACATTCAAAACTTACTAGAAAGCTACAGTAATCTAAACAGTGTGATATTAACATAAGAACAGATCAGTGAAATAGAACTGAGAGTCCAGAAATAAATCCATAATCTATCTACATACACTTATTGTCAATTTACTTTTTTTTTTTGAGATGGAGTCTTGCTCTGTTGCCCAGGCTGGAGTGCAGTGGTGCTATCTCGGCTCACTGCAACCTCCACCTCCCTGGCTCAAGCAATTCTCCTGCCTCAGCGTCCTAAGTAGCTGGAATTATAGACATGCACCACCACACCTGGCTAATTTTTGTATTTTTAGTAGATATGGGGTTTTGCCATGTTGCCCAGCTGTTCTCAAACTCCTGAGCTAAAAGTGATCTGCCTGCCTTGGCCTCCCAAAGTGCTGGGATTACATGCGTGTGAGCTACCATGCCCAGCTGTATTGTCAATTAATTTTTAACAAGAGTGCCAAGACCGTTCAATGGGGGAAATAATAATCAAATAATCTCTTCAACAAATGGTGCTGGACAATTGGATATCCACATGCAAAAGAATGAAGTTGGACTCCCATCTTACACCATATAGAAAAATTAACTCAAAGCGGGTCAACAACCTACATATAAGAGCTAAAGCCACAGAACTCTCAGAAGAAAACATAGGAGTATATCTTCATAATTTTAGATTTAGCAATAGAGTCTTAGATATGATACCAGAAGCATGAACAACAAAAGAACAAATAGATAAATTAGACTTCATAAAAACAGTAAACTTTTGTACATCAAAGAAAATTACCAACAAAGTAAAAAGACAACATACATAATAGGCTGCAAATCATACATCTAATAAAGGTCTGGTATCCAAAGTATTTAAAGAACTCTTACAACTCATCAGCAAAAACACACAACTCAATTTTAAAATGGGCAAACAACTTGAATAGACATTTCTCCAAAGAAAACATACAAATGCCAACAAGCGCATGAAAAGATGCTCAACATTTTTAGTAATTAGGGAAATGCAAATCAAAATTGCAATGAGGCACCAATTCACACCCACTGTATATATATGTAATAGGTGGATGGATAGATATAATATTTATATATAATTATTTATAATATGTATATATAATAATGTTATTATATGATAAATTATATAATACATATATAATTTATTGATTTGAGACAGGATCTTGCTGTGTTATCCAGGCTGGAGTGCAGTGACACCATCACAGCTCACTGCAGCCTCAACCTCCCAGGCTCAAGTGATCCTCCACCTCAGCTTCCTGAGCAGCTAAGAGGTACTACAGGCAGGCACAACCATGCCCTGCTAATTTCTTAATTTTTTTGTAGAGACAGGATCTCACTATGTTGCGCAGGCTGGTCTCAAATTCCTGGCCTCAAGCTATCCTCCCAAAGTGCTGGCATTACAGGCATGAGCCACTGCACCTGACTTAGGACGGATATATTTTTTTCAATGGAAAATAACAAGGGCTAACAAGAATGTAGAAAAATTGGAACCCTCAAACATTGTTGGTGAGAATGTAAAATGGTGCAACTGCTGAGAAAAGTTTAGTGATTACTCAAAAACTTAAGTATAGAATTACAGTATGATTAAGCAATTCCACTTCTAGGTATATATCCAGAAGAATTGACAATGAGTACTCAAACAAGTACATGTATCTTCATAGCAGCACTATGCACAATAGCCAAAAGGTGGAAAAACCCAAATTTCCATAACAAATGAATGGATAAACAAATTGTGATATACAATGGAATAATAGCCGTAAAAAGGAATGATGTACTGATGCATGCTAGAACATGGATGAGCTACCAATTTACAGGAAACACAGAGGACAGGGGACATGTTGAATAGCACCAAGACAGTGCAGTCAGCAAAATCCAGACTATTGGAAACTCTACAGATCAAATAACCTGGGTCTTGGGAGGGGGTAGGAAAACCTGTGTATTAACCAACTTTTAAAAGATGTATTTTTATAAAATAGGTGAGATTTAATTATAGGGTGTAGGGATATATATGTGGGTAATAATTAGACTATGAAGCAAAGGAAGGGAGTGTCTACTATAAGTCAAGGTAGTGGTGACTTTGGAGAAAAGAGTGGGGAGGTGCCTCTGGGCAAAGTTCTGTTTCTTGGTCTGGGTGGTGGTTATAAAGCTTTACTCTTGTAAAAATCCATTAAGCCATTCATTTGTTTTATGTGGCTTCTTATAGCTTTGTTTATTTGCAAATAATAACCTGGCTCAGAGATTCTGATTCACAGGGTGTGGGGCACAGTTCAGGAATGCTTTTAAATTTTCCCATGTTGTGTGTATGCATGCGCATGTGTGTGCACGTGCACACACACACACACACACGTATACATGCATACATATGTATCTGTCTTCCACACCAGGCTAGTGCCTGTTTGAGGAAGGTCCGTGGCTTGCCTCAATTTGGACTTCCCATCCTCCAGAACTATGAGAAATAAATTTCTGTTCTTTATGAATTACCCAGCCTCAGGTATTCTTTTATAGCAACACAAAACAAACCAAGACAGCTGCTATCTCTCTCCTACTGACCTATGAGCAGGGCATGCTTTGTCTCTCTCATTGCATTCAGCACCTAGTACACAGTAAGTGCTCTGTAAATGCTGATGAGGCTGGGCTGATACACAGGTGGACTGACAGTGGGCATGCCAGACAAGATCCAGTGGCCCCTGAAGCAGTCAACTTACCCACAGCAATGCTGGAGGGTTGTGAACTTCCCAGTCTCACTGAGGACCACAGGAGCATTCCACCTCTACTGGGCAGTAAAATCCAGAACGCCGGCTGCAGACATTCCACTTAGAGTCATGCCAACATCCTCTCTGGGCCCCACTAGCTTAAGACAGAGCCACAGACACAGGCGTCCAGAATTAAGAGTCCATCTCAGCCCTGAGGCTGATTTCTCACTACACGACTGACCCTGAGAGAAACTTCCGGGACTGCAAAAGGCAGCCAGAAACACTGGGAGAAGGGAGGGAAGAAAGTGCCTCTGAAATAGACAGAAACACTAACGCACCACCAGTGCCTCTTTCAGACATAAGCCAGTCCAGCTCCCCATGGGCTGGCTCAGGATCACACAGGACACTACAAACCAGGTCTCTGCCCAAGAACCAGGCTGTAGGGGCCACCAGAGCCTCACTGGAACAGGTTAATGCAGAATACAGTCATGTAAGTCCAAACGGAGCTACAGGCCTTCCCCCGTTAAAGAAGACAGTGCCTTCCCCGGGGTAGAAAGGAAAACAATACTTCTTATCAGCATGACCATCCTATGTTAAGTCTTGTGATGCATGTTTGCAGGTTACTCAAAGTAACTATGGATCTTGTCCCCAACTCAGGCCAGCCAGCTGACAGTCCCTGAAGTCAGCAGCTGCAGTTGGCTGATTCTGAACCCGGTGATGCCTGCTGTTTGCAGGGAATGAGATATTTACTTAATTATCTCAAATTTCAACACTCTTATATGTTTCCTTAATTTAAAAATCATACACACACAGAAGTGAGGACTTCTAAAAATGGGATCCGCATTACTGATGTGTAGGCCGGAAAAAAAGAGGAGTTCTCAAATACATTCTGAGCTGGACTTCACAGCTACGCCAGTTCCTCAAGTGGTTCGTGGAGGTGAGCAGCAGATGCAGGCCAGTCTTAGAATGTGAAAAATCTGAGAGCTATAAGACAATTCAAAAACAGACAATAAGTCAAATCCCATTGAATTGTGTTATTTTGAATATAAAGAAAGAAATGTACAAACGTTTAACAGAAAATTAGATTCCCCCTGTCCCCACAAATCAATCCAAGATTACCCATGTGAAGGCTTCACGGCATTATCCACTTTCCCCCAAGGCCTCCACCTGCTCGTTCTCTGGCCAGGCCTTGGCAGTGTGGACTGGTCACCATGTGAGGACAGCCCACTGTGAGATGCAGACCAAGGGAGGTGGCCTGGCAGCCTGCTGGAGGCCAGGCAAGGATAAAATTTACTATCAATCCTTTTTTTGTGTGTGTGAGATGGAGTCTTGCTCTGTTGCCCAGGCTGGAGTGCAGTGGTGTGATCTCGGCTCACTGCAACCTCCGCCTCCTGGGTCAAGCAATTCTCCTGCCTCAGTCCTCCCAAGTAGCTGGGACTACAGGCACATGCCACCACACCCAGCTAATTTTTTTGTATTTTTAGTAGAGACAGGGTTTCACCATGTTGGCCAGGATGGTCTCAATCTCTTGACCTCATGATCTGCCCACCTTGGCCTCCCAAAGTGCTGGGATTACAGGCGTGAGCCATCATGCCCAGCCATCAATCCCTTTTTATGTATAAGAAATAGGCTCAGAGAGGCCAGATGGCATGGCCCAGCTTGCACAGTAAGGTGATTGCCTGTCACGGCCAAATAGCCACCACGTCCGGATAATCAATGGCCACTGGTTTCCGTGAGGTAGTGGAGAGGCGGCCTCAGCCTGAGCCCTCTGGATCGTGGGCAGTGGGTGGTGCGAGGAAACTGTCCAGCAGCGATCTACTGCCCCTGCACTCCCACACTGCAGGGCCAGGGGTGCATCTGCATCCCACCTGCGGAATGCCTGGGCATGAGGCTTCAAGAAGCACTTAGCAGGAATGCACCAGGTGCTTGGAGGAGCTGCTGTCCTGGCAGGCTTTGCTGTCCACATTTGCCCCTTTTCATGAAGCCTGCTGTCCCTGAAGTGCTCTGACCTGTCCACAGGAAACCAGGTCAGGCACAAAATAACCACCCTTGTCTCAAAGCAAGGGCCCTAATGCCTCCATTCCTTCAACGCCTTTTCCTTCAGCCAAGGTCCCCTGCAGTCTTGTCCTGGGCACTGAACTGGATGCTGGGGATAGGCTAGATAATGAGGAAGGAAGGTCTCTGCTCTCAAGAAGAAGGGGGTCCCCCATCCTAGGGCAGAAGGCACTGCCGTCCTGAGTCAGCTTATCGCAGCTCAGATTTCACTCCCTCTGTGCTGGGCCCTGGGAACGGGGAGATGACCCTGCCATGGCCCTGCCCCCAGGGGCACCCCATCACATAGGGAAGCCAGACACAAAGGTGAATTTGGGCGGAAGGCCCCAATGCCTCATAAGCTATCAAAAACCAGAGTCCACAGCAATGGGAAGAAACAAGGCAGGGAAGGCAACCTGCAAAGAAACGAGGGCTGAGGAGGCAACATGCAAACAACCAGAGGAGACTGTGAGGAGGCCGCTCACAGACTCATCACCTCAAAGCAGAGCCCCAGGAATGAACAGTCAACTCTAGGATGTGATAAACGCCCCAGGAGAGGCACGAACCAGGGGACCACTGACACCACTCAGCCTTTGGAGGTGAGAGGCAGCTTCCCAGAGGAGGGCATATTGGCTGAGCAGGATTCCCTCAGGTAGACACGGGGAAACCAAGCATCACAACTGAAGGCCAGGTAACACAGATCTGCTGAAAGAGACCTCGTGATTTTCAAACAAGCAAACAAAAGGGATTCATTCTGTTCTGCAACTGTCAGGCATACTCAGACCGAGAGTAATCTTTCAAATAAATCCCAGAAAATGAAATCATGTATGCCATGTTCTAGCCCCGCAGTGGAAAGTGGTTTAGCCTCTGGTCCAGGAGTCTTGCCTGTCTCTTCTCCCACCCACCTCCCCTGTCTCTTTCCTCCTCCCAGCTGCCCAGAAGGTGCCTAACTGCACGTCCACTTTTTTTCTGCTGATTCTTCCCATTTCTGGTATTAAGTAGCACTTTCTCTGCAAGCAAAGCTACACTAATATAATACAGATGAAACTGGGAAAGTCCAGGCTAAATTTCAGGATACATATACAGAAATGCATTGAGATACAGCACCTCACTCAGAAACCATGCCTTATAGATAGTGCTAAGCTTCAGTCACATCACAGAACTTTCTAACCTGCATGAATTCTGTGACCTGGCTGTGAGCTTCTTGTGAGTGGGGTCTCAGTCATTCCCAAGCAGCCAGATGTGTCTCAGTGCCTGGCATGCAGAAGGCATACGATAAATGTTTGCTGAATGAGTAATTCACAAGTAGGTCAATTGTTATAAATGAATGTTTTGGAAACACAAGCTGTCACTGACTTCCACGTGTCGTGTTCTGCTTTCGAATGACCTGCTCTGAATCTATCTCACATGCAGTCTTGCATATGCCTGATTCAGACTTTTGCTCACAGCTACGGGGAGGTGTTGAGCTCTGCATGGGCCAGCGGGTCCAGGCAGAAAGACTTCCATGTCTGTACAGCAGCATTTGTTCATTGCTCCAATGGTTTATTTTCCCCCGGTTTTATTAAAATAGTGAAAAACACTAAAGTGGAAGGGCTTACACTCAAGAGCGACACAATTGGAAGGACAGCATGGGTTTTCAGGGGTGCCCAAAGAAGTCCTTCCCCTCTGTTGTGTGTCCCTAGGCCTTAAGCCACTAGACTGAATTCACGTGTGAAGGAAAGGAACAAAATTCAAGGGTGTGTATGAAATGCTAGCAATATAACTTTGAATGCTGTACCTGGATGTAGAGCAGGAAGCAAGGATTGTACCGTCGCTTCCTTACCTCTCTGAGAAGGGGCCCCACCCCAAATCGATCTGCTCTGGCTCCAACACATCCCCTACATATGACCCACTCTGTGGAGGCAATAGGGAAGTCCTGCTCTGGGTCTGAAAATGTCGAAGACAGCTTATTCCTGGGAAGCCATCAAATATGCCCTGCTCTGCTGTATATATTATTCAAGTACTCAGTAAACTCTTTGTTTCTAGAGACGAAAGGTCACTGGCAGCCCAACCTCTGCCCAGACAAGGAGGGGACAGGCAGGGAGCTGGCAAGGGCACACAGGATCATGGCCAGAGGGTGAGCTCAGTGCCCAGAATCTGTCCCCATAGGAGCACAGGGTCCCCAGGCTTTCAATTCTCCAGACTTCATTTCCCAGCCTATAAAATGGGTACAAAACTGACATCCTCTCAGGATGTTAAGATTCGATGATATTACAAATGTGAAAGCGCTTTGGAACCCATAAAGTGCTGTATCAATACTGGTCGATCGTGCTTTTATTAAGATTATTCTATTAATAACTCATCTCAAATTACATATCTGTAGACAGTGCGTTTGTGCATCTATTGGGCCAGCTGCTCTCCAGGCTGGGAAGCCAGAAAGATCTCATGGATGAGCTGGTCCTCCTACTTCCTTCCCTTGCTAGGGCCAAACCTGCCCAAGTGAGCTTCATCTAGAGGGCACCTCTCAGGCTCAGCGCCTGGAGCAGCCCTCCACGTGGACAGCCGGGCCTGTCCAGCCCAACCAGAGGGGGTCGTGGACTTTGTCTATGGTGGTTTCCCAGACTCCATGGCAGTGATTTAGATGCCCCTGCCCCCGGCTGCATGCTGGAACATGTGCACCTGGTTTCTCCTAGCACTGACCTACTTATCCATCAGTTACTCAAGAGTCTACTGACGTGTGTTTATTGAGCATGTCCCAGAGGCCAGATACCAGACCACTTGCTGCAAGTGACATGCAGACACACATGGAACCAGGCCAGCCCTTGAACAATCACAAGTGTCCCAAGTGCTACAAAAGAGAAGGAAGGGATGGGGCAGTGCTAACCTGCCCTGGGGTCTCTCTGGAAATTTCCTTTTGTTTGTCCTGCTCAGCTTTCTATGCATGCTTTTACTCTGAGGTCACACCTTTTCTTAACCTGTAGAAAATTCTCGGTGGTATCATTCTACCACTCCTTCCACTATATCTTCTCTACCATTCTCTCCACATTTTCTCCTCCAGAACATTGGTTGTTAAAAACTCAGCCATTTCTTAAGTTCTCTTCCATAGTTTCATCTCCTTCTATCTGTGAGCTGCTTTTAGCTTTCCATTCACAAATTCTACCTTTGACTAGCTCATCTGTTGATTTAATTATCATAGTTTTTACACCTAGATTTCTACTCAGTTGTTTTTCAGAGCCAATCTGTTCTTAATTTATACCTTCCTGGGTTTATTTTATAATTACTTTTTATGAATGCTATTTCTTCTTCTTTGTGGGTCTTAAGATGCTTAAGGCTTTTTGGTTTTAGATTTTTCTCATGTTTCCATTTCTTTGGCAGTGAATTCATCTCCTATTATTAGTTTTGTCACCTTTCTTAGAATTAGTTTTTTCACATGCTTCAAAATGTTTGCTTGTAATAGGAATTCTGTGTTTTGTTCTTCCCACTGCATTAACCTCCAAGACCCACCCGCACCCTTCCAGGATTTTGTCATTGCTCCCATCTGGCCTTCTAGAGTACCTAGTCCCAAACGAGGCTTGCTCTGACAGCTCTGAGGTTCTGAAATGCCAAAACGGAGAAGTTAGCCAGTCCAGTCATTGGCCCAGGGCCTGGCCCAGGAACTACCTTTGAGGCTCCCTCTGCCCCCTCTTGCCCTCTTAGACATGCAGGTCTTGCAAGCCTTAGCCCTGGTGGCAGTTCCAGTATTTTCCAGCCACCTGTCACAGGTGGCTGGATCTGCCCTGGCTCCAAGTTCCCACAGCCCCTGATGCAAGTGAGATGCTTTGGGCTCTCAGGTCCTTTGCCCATGTCAGAGCCCAGAGGTGTGGCCTCACTATGCTGTGGAACCCCAGCTGACAGAACCACTCACTGCCCAGGGATCCTCAGGGACATTGAGAAGGGAAGACAGGTTGCTTTAAAGGCCACTGTTATAAAGCCATGGCCAAAGCAGCTCTGGCTTGTGAAATGGACCTACGAGAAACACAGCAAGAGAGAAGGTATGAAAACCAGGAATGCCTCTCAGTCCCTGCATGAGGAAGCAATGTGACTGTTTGATGGCCCTGAGTTATGTGGAGGTCATACAGGCCCCTTAGCTATATCATCATTTCAACAGCACAAAGACATGAAAAAACCTGTAGTTTGCAAGCAGCTGCCCCAGAGACAGACTGGCAACACTATGAGGCCAAATCATACAATTGCACAGAGGAGGCAGCCCTTCTGTGTGCCTGTGCAGCCTTCCTTCCCCAACTGACATTGCACTAGGGCAGACCCTGGGTCCAAGGTGAGCAGTGATATCAGGGTTACTTGCCCAGGTCACTGACATCAGTAAACGACACGTATGTGTCACCAGTCAGTTGCTATCAGTATAAACACTTTTTCTGTAATATATATGGCCTATGGTTCCAAAGTATAAGTTGGGGCTCTCCAGGTTTGGAATGCTGCATTTCAGAAGGTAAAAACACCAGAAATTAGAGTACAAGAAAATGACGGGTTAGAAAGGAGTGTCGGGTTAGGAGACTAACAGCAGAGAGGCAGGCAAGGTTCAACATTTTGAGATTATTTTGTGTTACTGGCAAGCCTTCGTAGGCTTTTTAGCAGGGTGGTTACAAGGAAATATTTAGGAAGAAAACTGGTAGCCACATGGACGAGCTGTTGGAGAGGAAGAGACTAGAGACAGTGTCTGGAGTCAGGCCAGCCCCAGGTTCCAGTTTATACTCCTCTGTAGGTGCTTTTGTTCCAACCTTGGTCCAGGTTCACTCCTAAATTCATCAGGGTTTCCACTCCTTGAAGTCAAAGAGGTCTAATGAACACAACACTTTATGCATATTACCTTTCTCAGCTATCAAATCATCACAAATTAGAACTTGGAACTGGAGAGAGCAAGTTGCTTGCCTAAAGACACAGCTATCAGACAGGTGTATGGGCTTCCCAAGTGATGCACCAATCCTCCCTCTCCCCAAGCAGGATGCAGAGGGCAGCAAGGGAGGGGTTCTGAATGGGTGGTGTGGTGCTCTCGCAGCAACCCAAGGCTCAGGTTCAGCTCTAGCCCTCAGTACTGAGCTAAAACTGGCCAGGTGCAGTGGCTCATGCCTGTAATCCCAGCACTTTGGGAGGCCGAGTCGGGCAGATCACTTAAAGTTCAGGAATTTGAGACCAGCCTGGCCAACATGGTGAAACCCCATCTCTACTAAAAATACACACACACAAAAAAATTAGCCAGGTGTGGTGGTGTGCACCTGTAGTCCCAGCTACTCAGGAGGCTGAGGTGGGAGAATTGCTTGAACCTGGGAGGTGGAGGTTGCAGTGAGCCAAGATCACACCACTGCACTCCAGCCTAGGCAACAGAGCAAGACCTTGTCTCGAAAAAAAAAAAAAAGAAAAAAGAAAAAGGAAAAAGACAGTACTGAGCTAAAACTGAAGACAGTTAGGGAGGCCCTGGTCAGCCTCTCACCCCGTCTCCCTTTGTGTCCATTCACCCCCAGCCCCAAGCCCAGCCAGCGGTCACTGGGGCCACACGTCCCCATCTTTGTGCTTTGCACATGGGTCCTCTGACTCAGCTGCCTCCCACCTGGATCTGCCTGAAGAACTCTTCAACATACAGCTTCTGTTATCAGACGCTCATTTTGGGGGGACAGCTGCCAAATGTGGCCTCTGCAGCCTGAGATCCAAGTTCAAATCCTGGTTCCGCCTCTAGGGAGCTTGTAATCACAGTCAAGTTATTTCACTTCTCTGAATCTCAGCTTTTCATCTGCAAAAGCTGTCCCAAGGTCATTTTAATAAATGCATACAATAGCTGCTGCGAAGCGCTCAGTATTTTCTGAGAACTACTGGCATCTATAAAGTTCTGAGTCAGGGTTAACAGCTGTGGCATGTATGGTAATTGTTTGCTCACGAATCATCCTTCCCCTCAGCCGCCTGTGAGCTCCTCACGGAGAGGAACCATCTTTGATTCATGGCTATGTTCCAGTGCCTAAAATAAGGCATACCTCGGAAATGCTTGTTAAACAAAGGAAGGAATGTGAGAATGAATGATGACAACTCTCTTTGCCAAACATTCTACCAGTGATTCCTTTGCGAAAACTGGCTGCAGGATGGTGATTTTGATTTGCTGTAAACCTAGTCCCAATTGCTTCCATCTGAGCTTTAGATAGGTGAAGCGCCTCCCCTCGCCCCAGGAGTGTCACATCTATAGCCAGGGCACCATGGATAATCCATTAACATGGATTCCCTCTCTGCAGCCTCAATGACCCTGTCAGTTCCCAGCTGCTAAGAGGTTGCTTCAGCCATGACCTGGGACCATGACCATCATACCTGATTCACCTGGACCTCCCACTTGGACACCCTTCCTGGATACCCCACATGGATCTCCTACCTGGACACCCCACCTGGGAATCCTACCTGGACATCCCACCTGGACATTCCACCTGGGTATCCCACCTGAACATCACACCTTTTACCTTCCTGACTTCAGAAAACCCAGCAAACAAGATTACATCACCAACAGCCTGGCTATTCCTGAAAGTGGGAGGCGGGGTAGGGTAGAGACGACCAGAATGCTGAATCACTGCTGCACCCTGAAGACTAAGGCTCCCCGGCCACATGGCCAGGGGCATGGGGCAGTCAGCAGTGATGTGTGGTTCCCCCAGCATCCCACAGAGCAGGTGGTGGTAGGCCTGTGTGTCACACAGCAGGAGCAGGTCCTCATATTGAAGATGGCCGTGCAGGCCAGCGTGTCATAGCTGGGGGGCTCAGAGAAGCTGCCGGGAGAGACAAGGGCTGCATCAGGGCTCAGAGAGTACCCAATCCTCATCGTGCCTGGCAGCTGAGCTGGCTCCTGAAGATGGAGGAGTTGAGATGGGGGCTGTACTCCCCATGGGGCATTCCATGGGACCATAAAAAGCCTCAGGGTAGGGCCTGGCTGGCATGGAGAGTCGGGGGGCCAGGAGGGACCTGGGAAAGTAGTCGGTTGTGGGCAGAGGCTGATGGAAGTTTCCCTGAGAAAACACTGATTCTGGTGTGTTGTCCTTGGGCCCCTCACAGCAGGTGCTATTCTCCTTCCTGCATAGGACTCCATGCACTCTACCTCCATCTGTGTTCCTGGCTTCCTGCTGTCTCTCTGACCCCCCAGATGTTTGGAGTTGAATCACATGCCCTCACATTCCCATGTTGGAGTCCTAATCACAACACCTCCGCACATGACCTTATTTGGAGATAGTGTCTTTACAGAGGTAACGAAGTTAAAGTGAGGTCATTAGGGTGGGCCCTAAACCAGTATGGCTCATGTCCTCATAAAAAGGGACAATTTGGACCCGGAGACACTCACACAGAGAGGGAAGATGATGTGGAGGGGATGGTCACCTGCAAGCCGAGGATGGAGGCCTGAAACAGATCCCTCCTTTACAGCCCTCAGAAGGAACCACCCTGCCGACACCTTGGGCCTGGATTTCCAGCCTCCAGAACTGAGAGACCATACATCATACATCTCTGTCATTCCAACCATCGGGTGTGGTGCTTTGATACGGCAGCACCAGTAGACATTACACCACCTGCCAGCGTCTGTCTCTCTGCTCTCTGTTCCTCCCTCCTGGTCCCTCTATGTAGGTGACCAACGGTCCTGGTTTTCCCAGCCTGAGGGGGTCCCTGGGACACGGGTCTCAAGGGCTAAAACCAGGAAAACTAGGACAAACTTGTCAACGTACATCTTTGCTCTACTTCCCTGTGCCTGTTTCTCCATCTTTCCTTCCTTGTCTCATTCCTTCTCTTTTGTTTTCTTTCTCTCCCCATCTCTCTCTGGTCCTCCTTGTCCTGTTAATGCCCCCCAGTAAACATGTCTTCTAAACACAGTGTCCCGACCTGTGTGTGGTCACAAGGGATATCTCCAAGGCAGCGAGCAAACCAGGACTGGGCCCCTTTTGCCTTCCTGGTTTCAGAAAACCCAAAGCCAAGCCTGGCCACACCCTGGGAGTAGCAGAGCTTTGGCCTCACAGAAGCAGCAGGTGTGGAGCCAAACTTTACTGTGACCTGAGGACATGGCTTTGAACCTAGCTCTGCTAACCAGCTTTATCACCTTGGGCAACTTACTTAGCCTTTGGGGGCTTGATGTCCATTTATCTAAAATGGAAATAGTGCTAGCTACCGCTTCTTGAGCACTCATCAAATTGGCAGGGAAAAGCCTCATTGTTAGTTCTATTCAGCATCGCCTTCTCAGGAGCATGGGTCCAGGTTTCTGGAGCATCCCTGGGGACCAGGAGCCCTGATGTGTGGGCCTGTCCCTGCCCAGACAGGCCTCCCCTCACATTGCAATTTCAGTCCTTGGCTGAAATTCAGTCCCTTGGCTATTATACTGCTCCCGGGTGGGGAGGAGTTGAGAGTTAGAGACAGGAAAGACCAAGAAGAGGAAGGTGAGAGAGGACTCCTCTCTGTGTTTACAAAAATGCTTTTGGATGCTTGCTAGCATCAGAAAGATTTTAACTGCCAGTTAACAAACACTGGCCACAGCTGAAGGTGACAAGATGTTCCTTGCATCTTAAGCTGATGCCACTGTTTGCAAGACATGAGCCTTACATTATGTGTCAAAAGGTGTTTACTGAATGAATAGATGAATGGATCCATCAACTCACAGAATTAATTAAGATTTTCATCACCTGAATGTGAAATCATGTCCATATGCAGAGCCTCCATTCCTGCCCAGCGGCTTCATCACAGCCAGGTCCCTGTCTCTCCTGGGTCCCCTCAATGGCTCTGCTTCCTCCCAGGTGTCTGGGGAAGGACAGCAGCAGTAATCCAGGGACAGCCTTTATAGCTGATGAAGCACTCTCCCAGACATCGCTGCCCTATCTCTACAGGATTCTCATCTCCACTGGGAGGAAAATACTTACTATTATAAGCTGCCTCAAATTATTTCCAACACCACTAAGGAACTCATGATACAATATAAACTCAATAAAGAGCTGGGTATGGCTCTGACCCTGAAGATAGGGTGCAGCTGCGAGCTGACTGTTCTCAGCTCTGCCTTAGAACAGAGCGGCAGTGTTTCCTAGTGCCCAGGTGACTCTCTCTGGTGGGCCTGCTGTGGCTCAGCCCTAGATCCAACAGAGAGAGGGCAGGAGCACAGCCTAGGCCTTCTTCTGGCATCCCAGCTCGCTGTGGGTTGCAACTCACCAGTGGGTGTGAAATCCATCAGGACTGAGACAAGTAAGTTTTTAATGAAATGAAATACAAAAAAAAAAAAAAAGTCAGAGTGTGTATATGCGTGCATACTGTGTCACACCGTAATTTGTCTTTTTTTAAATTTTATTATTATTATACTTTAAGTTTTAGGGTACATGTGCACAACGTGCAGGTTTGTTACATGTGCCATGTTGGTGTGCTGCACCCATTAACTCGTCATTTACATTAGGTATATCTCCTAATGCTATCCCTCCCCCCACCCCACAACAGTCCCCGGTGTGTAATGTTCCCCTTCCTGTGTCCAAGTGTTCTCATTGTTCAATTCCCACCTATGAGTGAGAGCATGCGGTGTTTGGATTTTGTCCTTGCGATAGTTTGCTGAGAATGATGGTTTCCAGCTTCATCCATGTCCCTACAAAGGACATGAACTCATCATTTTTTATGGCTGCATAGTATTCCATGGTGTATATGTGCCACATTTTCTTAATCCAGTCTATCACTGATGGACATTTGGGTTGGTTCCAAGTCTTTGCTATTGTGAGTAGTGCCGCAATAAACATACGTGTGCATGTGTCTTTATAGTAGCATGATTTATAATCCTTTGGGTATGTACCCAGTAATGGGATTGCTGGGTCAAATGGTAATTCTGGTTCTAGATCCTTGAGTAATCGCCATACTGTCTTCCACAATGGTTGAACTAATTTACACTCCCACCAACAGTGTAAAAGTGTTCCTATTTCTCCACATCCTCTCCAGCATCTGTTGTTTCCTGACATGAGAGAGACAGTGCCCCTATCTATCATTGGGAAGCTCACAGTGGAGTAAAGGAGAAAAGATAAGTAATAAAGAAGTCTTAAGAAAGAACGAAGAAAGTGCCATAAGCATTCTACGCCAAGGACTCAGAAGCCATGGGAGGTGCTGTGTCCATCCTGCCTGCCTGTGCCTCCTGCTTCACGTCGGCTGCCTGCCGCTGGCAGTGCTGCATGGGGCCCAGGCCTGCGGATGCAAAGTTTCTCTCTCACTCTCTCTCTCTTTCTCTCTCTTCGCTGTCTCTCTGCCTCTCTTTCTTCTGTTCACCTCTCTCTCTCCTCTGTCTCTCTGTTCTCTCTCTCTCTCTCCTCTGTCTCTCTCTCTCCCCTTTGTCTCTCCCTGTCTCTCTCTGTGTCTTTCTCTCTCTCTCTCTCCCTGTCCCACATCTCACTCATGCTGAGTCAAATCGCCTCGGCCTTCCCTCCTAGTCCTCCTGCTTCTCCTCTTTCTCCTCCCCATCAAGGTGATATCCTGGTCTTTCTATACACCCCAATTTGATTTCTGGTCTCTCCTGGCTAAAACCCATCCAGGAGTGACTTTAGCAACAGGGCAATGTCTGACTTTTCCCTGACAGTCCATGCCTTCCCCCCAGGGCTCTTCCTCAGCTCTCCAGCCTCCCTGCTTGGCCTGATGCAACAAAATTGTGCAGGAGCAACTGCTCCCTCTTCCCGAAATGCCTCCCCACGCCTGCTCAGGTTCCTCCATCAATCTGGACCTGAGCACCACCCTGACCATAGCACCCTCCACTTTGTAGGTGCTTGCAGGTTTTGACACTGGGGAACAGGCCGGGCACAGTCACTCAAGCCTGTAATCCCAACACTTTGGGAGGATGAGGTGGGTGGATCACCTGAGATTAGGAGTTCAAGACCAGCCTGGCCAATGTGGCGAAACTCCATCTCTAGTAAAAATACAAAAATTAGCCACGCATGGTGGCAGGCACCTGTAATCCCAGCTACTTGGGAGGCTGAGGCAGAATAATCACTTGAACCTGGGAGGCGGAGGTTGCAGTGAGCCAAGGTAGCGCCACTACACTCCAGCCTGGGCAACAGAGTGAGACTCCATCTCAAAAAAAAAAAGAAAAAGATACTAGGGAGCAAAGGCCACCCTTCCCCTGCCACACAGGCGGTACTCAGCCTCTTGGGACTGCTTCCCTGACCCCCAATTCCCCAGGGAAGCTTAGCTGCTCCCACCTCAGGCTCCCACCACAGTTCTCAATCTTCACATTTGTTGGCCATTGGGGTGTCTGCTCCACCTGAGCTTCAGGAAGACCAGAACAAGGTCTTTCGGCCGGTCTTCCTCAGCACAGGGCACGGCACAGAGCGGGCCTCAGGCAGTGTTTGCTAGGTGAGTGAATGAATGAATGATACTGGAGTAATGGGCTTCTGCCTCACCTAGGGGTTCTGTTAAAATGCAGACTCTGATTCAAGGGCTCAGAGAGTGCTGAGATTCTGCCTTTCCATCAACTTCCAGGTGGTGCTGAGTCCCTGGGTACATGGAGGAGCAAAGGCATGAACCTTTCCCTGCTCCTGGCAACTGGCTCCATCCTACTCCCTATGGGCTTCGTGAACTTGCCTGTGGTTGGGGATTCTTCCTGCCCTTTGGGCCCCAGAACCCCCATCTCTTAAAAAAGGAAATTTCCCTGGACATCTCTCAGTTGCTGTCCACCCTGTGAAATGAACCCAGGAAGCTACGGTTAGGTACCCTAGCCCAGTCTGGCCCAAATGCAAGTGTTCTGGCGGTGACCACTTAGCATAGGGTTTGGAGAGTCCCTCTCGGTGATGTGCTAAAGCAACCTATATGGCACCACCTCACCGGGGACACCGAGGCCAGCAGGATTCCCAGGAATCACAGATCCAAAGAGAGAAAAAGACGTGAGACAAAGGAGACCAGAATGGACACACGGCAGCCACTCTCCTATCAAGTTTTCCACATCACCTTCATCCCCTCATTTCAGCCATACCAACAACCCAGCAAGGCAGAGGCAGCAGGCCTCCCATTTGCTTTACAATGGAGGGGACTAAGCCCAGAAAGGTGTGAGCACCTCACTAGCATCATCTAGCAGTGAGTAGGGTAGACACAATGGTACCTGGTTCTGAATGCCTGGTCTAGGTTCTGTCCCTCACATGACACTGGGTTAAGAGACATCCTGAGACATGCAGGGATACCCTTGGGAGTTTGGAGGAGCTCCAGGCACCATGCATAGCCAATAAATCAGAATAAACAACTAGTCAGGAAAATCAAATGCTTGGATTTTATTATTAAAATATTTTCAAAGCTGATGAAATTGGAAAATGACGAACCGAGACCTGACTCCATTGCTCATCCCCAAGTTAAGAGAGCCAGCTGTCAGCTCACCTGCTGGGCAACTTGACAGAAAGAATGCACACACACATACACACACACACACTCACTCACACACATACCTCCCCACCTAGACCTTCCAGGCAGGGAGTCTCGCCCAAGTAACACATACTCTTTACTCGCATTCTTCCCTTGATTTATCAGGAGAGAATGGTCAGAGCTTAACAGAAAAAAAAAGACCCAGTCTCTTGGGTTCTGAGAGGGGATGGGGTGAGGCTGTCTGTCATGAGGACCTTGACCTTTTCCTTCCTGCACCTCCAGATTCCCTCTCCCCTTCTCTAAGAGCGGAGGAGGTGGAACCTAGGGGCCAGGACCCTCCATTTCAGTCTGTACAAACCACTAATTCCTTGTGTGTCCTTAGGCAAGTCACTCGCCCTGCCTGGTCAATAAAGTCTCCTTCTTTACTGAAAAACACATCAGCTTGCCTCATGTGGATGTCCTGAGACATAAATGACAGATGGGAAATGAAGGGCTTTGTAAGATTTAAAATGCTGTGTCCCTGAGAAGGATGTTGCACTGCTTCGGAGCCAGGATCTGATAAACAGGAGACAAGTGAAACACTGGAATAAAAAAATACTTGTAACTTATATGAAAAAAATATGTTATTAATATACAAAGCGCTCTAACCAATCAATAAGAAAAAATCCTGGGAAGTTGATATGAACACAGGCAGATCATAAATGAAGAAATTCAAATGCTTATGAACATATTGGAGAATAGTAATAGCTTACATTTACTTGGCCCTTATTTTGAGCCAGGAACTGTGCTAGCACTTTACACGAATGATGCCATTAAATCCTCCAATCCAATTAATAAGGTAGGACCCATTACCATCCTCATTCTGTAGATGAAGAAACTGAGGTCCAGGGAGGTTCAGCAACTTGCCCAGCATCACACAGCTTGAGAGTGCCAGAACAGGAATTCTCACTCACACAGTCCAGCAGAACACAACCTCACTCACAGGGAACAGACTGCAAATCACAATAACCAGGAAGACATTGTTTCTTCACTTATCAAATTAGCCAAAATAATAAAGTTCGATTAACAATCAAATATTGGCATGGGTATGAGAAAATATGTGTTTTCATGTATTATTGGTGCAGTCCTTCTGGGGAGCAATTTGCCAATACCCGTAGATATTTAACATGTACCACTTGAAAAATTTATCCTACAGATATACTCACACATGTACATAAAACTATACATACAAGGATATTTATTTTTATACGATAAAAAGGAACTCTCATTCATTGCTAGTAGGAATACGAAATTGTACAGAGATTGTTTGGCAGTTTCTTATGAAGCTAAACATAGTCTTACAGCAATGTTGTCCTATGTATTTAACCAACTGAAGTAAACATATGTCCACATCAAAACCTGCACATGAATATTTATAGTAGTTTTATCCATAATAGCCAAAACCTCAAAGCAACCAAGATGTCCTTTGATAGATGAATAAATGGCGGTATGTCCAGACAGTAGAACGTTTTTCAGCAGTAAAAAGAAATGAGTTCTCAAGCTATGAAAATACATGGAAGAAGCTTAAATCCATATTGCTAGGAGAAAGAAGCCTGTCTGAAAAGGCTACATGCTACATGATGCCAACTCTATGACATTCAGGAAAACTATAGAGACAGTACGAAGATCAGAGTGGTTGCCAGGAGTCTTGGGGAAGGTAAGAGGGGTGAATGGACAGAGAACAGGGGATTTTTAGGTGGTCCAACTATTCTGTATGCAACTGGAGTGGGAGATACACCACATGGATTTTCAAAACCCAGAGAAGTGTCCAACACAAAGAGTAAACTTTAAACCATGAACTTTAGGAAACAGTAATGTATCAATATTGGTGCATTAATTGTAACAAATGTACCATGTTGTACACTATGCAAGCTCATAATAGGAGAAAGTGTATGAGAGTGAGAAAGTGTAGAGGAACTCTGCATTTTCTGCATACTTTTTCTCTTAATCTAAATATCATCTAAGAAATAAATCTATTAAGTTAAAAAAAATGTGAGGTGTAACATAAAGTCCAGAAAAAGAAGGCTGGTTTAATTTTAAAAGGCACTTGTATACTATGCAATACAATATGCCCAGGAAGAAAATAAAGAAAATATTACTATATGTGGCAGTATTATCTGCAAGACATATCTTAATTTTTTTTTTTTTTTTTTTTTTTTTGCAGAGTCTCGTTCTGTTGCCCAGGCTGGAGTGCAGTGGCACAATCTCAGCTCATTGCAACCACCGCCTCCTGGGTTCAAGAGATTCTCCTGACTGTAACTGGGATTACAGGCACCCGCCACCACGCCCAGCTAATTTTTGTATTTTTAGTAGAGACAGGATTTTGCCATGTTGGCCTGGCTAGTCTGGAACTCTTGACCTCAGGTGATCCGCCCACCTCAGCCTCCCAAAGTGCTGGGATTACACGCGTGAGCCACCGTGCCTGGCCTATCTTAAAGAATCACTGCAGAATAGTATCTAAGTGGGATCTCACTTGTATGGAATATTCAGAGGTCTGAGCTTGTGATTACCAAGAAAGTTTGTGGGAGGCCCATGGAAATTATTAACATCTTCAGTGGTAACCCGCAGGAATTCCAGAGAAGGACGACGATCAGACCTTCGGTTTACACACTATTTGAAATTCCTATCATGAATAAAACAAAAGGCCGAGGCCTGTACTGTTTTAAATTCTTATCATAAGTACGTATTACTTTCATTTTTGAAAAGACAAACAAAATGACCACCCTGGAGTCACACAGACTGGAGTGTGAATTCCAGCAGCTGAATTCCAGAGTTTAAATGCAGCAGCCATCTTGGGGGTAAGGACAGCCTTCACTACGCTCTAAAGACGGCAGAGCACAAATATGGAAAGAACCTGAATCCATGCCCACACTGAGCCACACAGGCCACCCAGAAGCCAGTTACCTCCTAAATTCTTCAGTGGGAAGGTGAACATTCTATAATAATTGTTTAGGTAACTTTCAGTTCAAAATTAAGTTACTTGTAGCTGAAAGTGTCCTAAGGAAGACAGCAGCTCAGAGAGGCCTTGTGTGCATGGAAGGAGAGAGGAATGGGTGTTCAAGATACAGCCACTTCCTTGACCCCCTCCCCAAGAAGAAGGGAAGCCCAGCCCTTTGCAGGTGTCATGGGGCAAAGACCCAAACTGGGGTTCAGCCTGGGAGGCTACGTCGGTTCTTGGCTTCACCCAGGAAGGAATTCAAGAGCCAGCCAACAGAGGAAAGTAAAAGCAAGTTTATTAGGGTGGATCACTTGAGGCCAGGAGTTCAAGAGCAGCCTGGCCAACATGGTTAAACTCCATCTGTACTAAAAATACAAAAATTAGCCAGGCATGGTGGTGCGCACCTGTGGTCCCAGCTACTCAGGAGGCTGAGGCTGAGGCAGGAGAATCGCTTGACCCAGAGGCTGAGGTTGCAGTGAGCGAGACTGTGCCACTTGCACTCCAGCCTGCAAGACTCCGTTTCAGCAACAACAACAATAACAAAAGATGAAGGCAGACCAAAGGTTTGCACCACCAGATGTGCACAGAGGCTCAGAGGCACAGTTTAGGGGGGAAAGAGAGGAAGGCCTCTTCATCCAGCCCCTCGCGAGGATGAGCTGCATCTGGAGTCAAAGCTGTAAGTGGGGCCTGTCTTCCATTCCTAAGGCCCTGGTGTCCCCTGCCTGCGCCCCACCCTTCCCACCTCCTCCATCTCTGTCCTTTCTGGAAGCTTCCGCCCTGCTGTCCAGGTTGGCCCGTGCGCCCGAAGAAGGAAAAGGGTGGGGAATGCGCAGGGACGGACCTGTCAGTGAGGGTGGGACTGCAGCTCGGGGCCTTGGGAGCCCTCCCCCGCCCCGCCCCACGGCGACTCCTCCCTCCCGATTCCCCGCAGGCTCCTAGGCTCCCCGCCAGGAGGCGTAGGGTCCTGTCATGGGCCGCGCCGCGCCGCCCAGGACCACGCCTGGCCCGGGACCCACGCCAGTCCGGGGACACACACCTAGCCGCAAACCAGACCGCGGGATCAGCCGCAAGCCACCCTCTCCAGCGCCGCCCTGCACCGCAGATCAGGGTAGGAGATTAGAGTAGGAACGCGGCGGGGGGGTGGGGGCCTGTCTGCTCCCAGTCCCTATGACACAAGGACTAAGAGTACCTAAAGCCCTGGGAGAGGAGGAGGAGAGGTCAGGCAGGGACTAGGCGCAAAATTTAAGGCAACACTAAGTGATTCAGTAACCAAGATAAATAATATTTTAATTACTTTAACGCAGTGTTTTGAAAGAAGAACTAATGAAAAAATGATAAAATATCAAAAATTTCAATAAAGCAGCATCCGACTTCCTGCCCAGCTGTCCTACAGTATCGCAGGTGCCAGTCCCCTGTGTCCACACCCCTGCTGGTTCCTGCCCCACCCCTTCCCCCAGCCCAGGAGGCTTCCACCCCTTCAAGAATTGAAATCTTCACAAGTAGCCCTTGCCCCTCTCCCTGAATCCCCCCAACTCTGAAGAGAAAAAAAATCAAACCAAAGAGTTTTCCTCAAGAGTTGCAGGCTGGGCTTACAAAAGCCACAAAGCTTGTGTACAAAATGACACCCTTGGCCACCATCTCCCAGTCTGTTGACTGCTGAAAATGAGAAGTGAACAGAGAGAAGACCAGGCAGAAGGCTGCAGGGGAGGGGCCAGGTGGGCAGCAACAGGGAACAAATCGGTGGAGGGGAGAATTCTACTCCTCCCAGGGTTCTAGCCCCAACAGAGGCTCCCTGCTTGGGCCTTGCTCAGGCCTGGGAGGGTGATATGCTTTGGCTGTGTCCCCACCCAAAATCTCATCTTGAATTGTAATCCCTATAATCCCCATGTGTCAAGGGAGAGATCAGGTGGAGGTGATGGAATCATGGGGGCGGATCTCCCATGCTGTTCTTGTGATAGTAAGTTCTCACGAGATCTGATGGTTTTATAAGTGTTTGGTA
Source organism: Symphalangus syndactylus (assembly GCF_028878055.3). NCBI lineage: Eukaryota > Metazoa > Chordata > Mammalia > Primates > Hylobatidae > Symphalangus > Symphalangus syndactylus. The sequence continues at coordinate 47,000,365 of NC_072426.2, read as the reverse complement.
GTTCCTCGGGCATTCATTCTCCTTCCTGCTGCCTTGTGAAGAAGATACCTCGCTTCTCCTTCGCTGTCTGCCATGATTGTAAGTTTCCTGAGGCTTCCCCGGCCATGTGGAACTGTGAGACAATTAAACCTCTCTTTCCTTTATAAATTACCCAGTCTCGGGCAGTTCTTTATAGCAGCATGAAAATGGACTAATATGGAGGGGTCAAAGACAGAAATCTCCTCCTCCAGTCCCTAGCCTTGGCTCTTAGACCCGAATCCAGTTCCTGACAGGAGAGAAGCACACAGGTGGGACAGTGCAGTGTGTCCCCACAGGGGCTCAGGCCACACCCCAACCCAATTACAAGCCATGCAAGAAGATTCTGAAAACATGGACGAGGAGATGGCCTGCCTAAAGCCAGCAAATGGGTGCAACCCACCTGATGTACCTCTCTAGCAGCCTAGCCAGCCATCCCCCAACAAGGGCCACCAAGTTAGGACTGATGGGGTGCCCTTCCACCCTGACCAAAGTCCTTCCATTCACCCAGCAGGGCCACTGACAACTGATTTCTCATTCTGGGCAAAAGCAATGGAAACTTGGCACAGCAACCCCAGGGAGACCTCCCTCTGTAAGGAGATGCTCAGATGTTTTGGCTTGTGTCCAAAGAGGGGAAAGACAGGTGAAGAGAAAGGGCCTAGACCCACGTAAATCAGAAATGCCAAGACCCAGACACAGCCACAGCTGGGGGCCTGGTGGCGGGAATGGCCCAGACCGCAAGAAGAGAGACTACTGTATGGAGCCAGAAGGCGAAGGCAAGTAAATCCTTGGCACAAAGCGGGAGGAGGCAGGAACAAGTACAATGGACAGTGGGGAGGCAGACAGGTTCTAAATAACCCGGAACAAAGAGAACATGAAACCACGAAAGAAGAATAGATTAAAGAGAAATGGGGGATGGGGAAGACAGAGCACCCAGGGCAGCAGGTGCAGGACCAGCAGAGATCCCCCGACTTGTCCTTGGCTGTGTACACACAGAGGCGCTGCAGTCCTGGGGCCATGTTCACAGGATGCAGAGAAAGCACACTCTGTCTTTTCTCAGGAAAGCTGCAGGGAAATGAAAAGCTCCAGGCAGGACAGACTGGGCAAGGAGTGCATGGCTAAAAGCGTACACCTTAAAACTAGACGCACTCCCCTGCCCTGAGCCCCAGATGTCAATGGCCATCTTCCCACAATTTTCACATTCCCTCCCAATAAAGTAGGGCCATGAAGGATGAATTTTAGGATATCCACTTGGGGAGCTCGTATTTTGGGGCCAGACCTGCCTCCTTGCTGAGCTATCTCAGGCTTGAAGTGGGAGAAGCCAGGCAGGAGTCCTGGAGAGTGACCACACGAGTGAGTAAAGGCGGCATTCACCCAACTGTTGGGACAAGGGAGTCAGAGCCCACCACCCATCCCCAATCCTATGGGCCCACGTCACTTTGGTTTCACTTGCTTTTTTTTAGTAAACATCAACTTTCCTTAGGTGTTTTTCTGCTTTATTATTTCCGTGTAGCCACAGCAACAGAACTAGCCCCATGTCTCTCAATCAGGGAGGTCCCCAGCCAGCTTTGGAAAGACACTCATCAAAAAGAGTGAGCAAACCTAAAGAAGAGTTCAATAGGGAAGGTACCAGAGGCCGGCTGCAGAAGGGCTCCATTCCCCTGACTCTCAGTCACTTCCCAGAAAGTGCACAGAGGAGCCCAGGTGTGCCAGAAACAGCCTTTCATAATACAAGATGGACAGGAAAGAGGCCAAGGGCAGGAAGTTCCCCATCTCCACAAGGGCAAGAAGGTAGAGTCCATATTTCTTTCTCGTCTTTTTCTTTTTTTGAAACAGGGTCTGGCTCCGTCATCCAGGCTGGAGCACAGTGGCACTATCTCGGCTCACTGCAACCTCCGCCTCCTGGGCTCAAGCCATCTTCCCACCTCAACCCCCTGAGTAGCTGAGGCTACAGATGCACACCACCATGCCCAGCTAATTTTTGTATTTTTTGTAGAGACAGGATTTCGCCACGTTGCCCAAGCTGGTTTCGAACTCCTGAGCTCAAGCAGTCAGCCCACCTCAGCCTCCAAAAGTGCTGGGATTACAGGCTTGAGCCACTGTACCAGGCCGAGTCCACACTTCTAAGCTTGCTGTTGCTCTCAGACTTGCAGACCAACCTATTAAACAGAAGTAGGTAAAAGCTGAGAAAGGGAAGTGGCCACAACAGAACCAGTTCTGCTGAGAACGAGGACTCGAGTCAGGCTATGCTACCCTCCTTCCATGGCCATGGGAAAAAGGGGTGTGTGCTACTGGTGTGAGAGATCTGGATCTTAACAGATCAGACTTAAACTAATTTGCCCATGATGACCGTATGGATTTGGAGGGACTTGGGAATCTCACAGACTTATGGGATGTCCCAGCGATATGTCCTGGGCTTCATACTAGCCCTGCCCTGACTGACAAGTTGGATGAAAACTGGTAAAGGACTAGTCATAGCTTCAGATGGCAAAACCAGGCCAGGCCAGAATGAAAAAGGAGAAGGAATTTAACACGGGCAAATGCCAAGCTCTGCATTTAACTAACCAAGGCTGCTTGGCGTGAACAAAACTGAGACAGAGCGATGCATGGAGAAAAGGGCTGGGCATTTGTGGGCCACAAGTTCGGCATGACATGATGCAAATGTCAATGGGTGCACCCCCAGATGCCTGTGACTCCCTCTGGTGGTTTCTGTGCACAACTTCCCCCAAAATAGGCCCTACAACTCCATGCAGAGACCTACCCTGGGGATCCTAGAGCTTCCTAGCCTGCGTGCCAGAGAGCAGAAGTGCCTGGAGGCTACATCTTCACCCCTGGGTAGTCCTTACTGTGAGGTGGGACTGCACCCAGGGATCCCCTTTAGGGTCTGGCTTGGACTGAAATCACACCCTGCCTTGCCTTCTGTCCCTCCCTTAACTTGCTCTCCCCTCCCTAATAGCTCCAGCATCCTCATCTCAGCAGAAGCTTCTGGGGACCCAGCCCAAGATGAGTGGTGAGGGCTAGGGTAGCCCTCCTCAATGCACTCTGGGAACTACATTTTCAGAGGCCCCAGCCAGAGGGCCAAGTCCCAGGCAGGGTGCAAAGCTGTGGGTGAGGAAACTGGAAAGAGGCTCTGAACAAGGGACTTTTAAGGAAGTGGGATGTGGGCTGTGATGACAGCCAAGCTGGCAGGGTAAGAGGTGGCCCCTGAATGTGGCTATGAGAGGGGTGCCCAACACTACCAGCCTGTGTGCTGAGCACTAACTCAGTGCCAGGCACTACCTGGGTTACTCTATTTAATCTCCACACCATGCATGTAAAGGAGGCACCATTGTCATCCCCATCTTACAGATGAGGAAGATGATCAAGGCTTGTAACTTGCCCAAGATCACATGGCTATAGGTGTGGATCCTATATATCCAGACTCAAACTCCAGCTTTAGCCCACTAAGCTACAGTGGCCAACCCCGGCCCAAAGTGTTGGGACCTGCATGTAGAAGACCCCTTCAGCCCTTGTAAAGTTAGGATCTAGCATGTCTAGGGGTACAGAGACCCAATCCAGGCGATACAGGAGGTAAGATCCCAGTGGAACAGGACATCCCTGCTTTTCCACCACCGCTGGTCTGTGACCTCAGACCAGCTCTACTCTACCAGTTTCTTGTGACAGTGATGGCAGCCTGGGGCCAGAAAAGGGATGCACGTCTTGTGTCCTGGACACAAGACAGGCAGGCCCAGAGGGGACAAGCTCCATGAAGAGAGGCTTCAGCTGTCGGGGGTCCTGAATGCCACGGAAGGAGAGCAGGTGGGCAGAAGCAGGGAGCCCCTGGAGCAGACAGAGGGGGGATTCCTGCTGAGGCAAGGGGCTCTAGGACTCTAGGGTTTATGCTCCAAAGAACAGAATTTGCCAGGACAAAATAAACAAGACCAGCCAGGATCCCTGCTGGGGTCTGGCAAAGCTCTGACCTCCAAATTTGTATCTATTTTGAATTCAAAGCCAAACAAACACATCAACAGTGAACTCCAGCACCTCCCAGAGCAGGGCCTGAAAGGGACCCAGAAAGTCTGGCCAGAAATCTAGAGTCCAAGGGGAGGAGATCTGTAAACTAAACCACTGGCCATGCTCTGGGGCCCTAAACCACTGCAGACATCAGGCCTGTCCCAGGAGAGGGCACAGCAAGGGGGGTTGGGAGGGCTCTCCAGTTCCAATCAGAAATGAGGCTGCAGGTAGACCTGTCAGCAGCAGCTGTGCAACCGGGTTAGGGAGACAAGGATCGTGGTTTAGCCAGGAGAGTGGTCTGGGGCCCCAGCCAAGACACAGGTGTTGGATTCCAGCACTGCTCTGCAAATATTCATCTCAGTGACAATGAGGTGAGTGAGAACTTGGCTGAGCCCAGCCCGGCCTACCATCCTGGCAAGCCAGGGCAGCATGGAGGTAGCACAGAGTGGCACCCAGCCAGCGTGAATGCATGAGAATCTGCACATGACAGAGAAGAAAGTCTCTTCATGAAGGTTTCACTGGTCCCAGCCAAACCCTGTGGCATGTGGCCCTTTCTGCACCTGCTGAACATGCCATTCACCTTGTCCCAGGTAGTGGCCTCACCCTCCTCTTGCTCAAACTGGAAACCTCAGCATCCTGAAATGCCTCCTCCCCAAATCCACTGCACACATGTGTGCCTGTGTATGCGTGTGTGTGTGCACGTGTATGAACCCAGCCCCCCAGCTGACCACTCCATTGCCCCTAAACAGGCCTCTCCTTGGTGTCACCCGGCACATCTCCACTGGAAGCCAAATGGATATTTCTAAACTGAAATCTGGTCCCACCCCAGAACCCTTCCACAGTTCCCCTAAAGTTCCTTTCCTCATTTACATCAGGATCTTCACAATGGGGATCCCTGGTCACCTCCCAACCCAACAAACACCCCAAATGAGCTGCCACTGCAGAAACTCATCATGGCCCGGGCAGGACAGGCAAATCCAAGTATCTGACCAGGCTCTTCCCTCTGCCGGGCAGGTCCTGCCCTCTCTCCACCCACCTGTCTAACCCCTGCGTCCTCAAGACCCTACTTAGCTGTGGCCCTGTGTGAAAGGTTCCTCCCCATGTACCTACAGCCATTTGTTCTCTCTCATGTGGCCCCAACAGGCTGGGGTTCCTGGAGACTCCATGGGGAGCCAGGCATGAAGATGGCATATACCCATGTGTCACTCCCTAGAACGTGAGCTGCCTGCCCTGGCACCATACACAAAGGGACTGACAGCCCCAGAATCCCAAGGGGTACACCTATGCATACGGGAAAGGCATGTTTACTGGTGAGAATGGTCCATCGTTGGGCTTCAGGAGGCATCTGACCTGACGCACGCCTTTCTCACTTTGTCCTTGTGGCCCATTGAAATGCCACTCCTGCTTTACAAATTCACCAACTGTTGCATGAGTCATTTCCACCTCAGTGAGTACCAGGTCCTTGAGGATGGGGAAAAGTAAGCCGCCACTTTGGGGGTCCTGGGCTCCTAGGTGCAGAAGAGGCTCCAGAAACAGGCCAGGTCATGGGCCATGACCCCACACTAGCCCTCTGGTCTCTCACAAGGGTGGATTGGGGGGCTGTGTCCCGGGAGCTTAGGATCTTCAAGACAAAGACCCAGGACAAGAACATAAGCCCATTCCCATTCTTCACAGGCCTTGAGAAATCTTTGGGCAATGAAGTCAGACTGTGCCAAACCTCCGTGTTTCTGTCTCTCCAAGGCCCCTGGCCCCCACTGCCTAGCCTAGGTCAGGTCATGTGGGCAAGCGAGCCCCCACAGCCTCACAGCCCCTACCGCAGGGCCAGGGCAAAGCTCCTTCCCTGTCCCCCTCCATTCCTGCCCTCCCTCCTTCCACAAACGGCACCAGCTGGGGAGAAATCCTTCAGCTGACAGAATGAGGTGAAAATAGTGCAATTTTAGGCTTTGCAACTGATTTTAGGGCAGGTGGCCACCCATTCTCCCCTTCCCCGGGACAGCCTCTGACACAATGACCCTGGAAGCCTGGCAGCCCTGCGTAATGGTCAGCATCCTCCCCTGCCATCCCCAACCCACACCATGAGCTCAGCCAGGGCAGGGGCAGCCTCTGTCTCATTCACCACAGAATCCACAGAACCCAGCACAGAGTATGCGCTCAGTAAATTCTCCTCATACGTGACTGCACTGACTGGACCCGACACATGCTACAGGGAAACACCCCAGGCTCAGCCAGCCCTGGCTTTGAATCTCAGTCCCACCTCTTCAAGCTGTCCAGTGTGGGGCACATCGGCTACAGCCTTGCCAAATGTCTGTCATTTCATCCGTAAACCAGGACGAAGAGGTGAAGACAGGACAAGCACAGTATGTGGCACACAGGAGGCCTCTGATAACATCAGTCCCCTTCCCTAAAGACCCGGGCAGTCCCTGTCATTGGGGCCTCACATTTCATGTCGAGAATTCACTATTTCTCAGCACTGCTTTCAAATAAAGCCACCAAGAGTCTGACGAGGCAACATGGCAGAGTTCTGAGGGTGGAGTGAACAAAAGGTCATTTTTTACAGAAAACTCAGATCTCCCCTCTGCACAGTGCTAAAGCCCTGTCTCAAAGTTCAGGGCCCAGAAGGTGCAGAGATGTGGCCCTTGGAAATCAAGCCCTTAAGAAAACAGCCCAGCTGCGTGGGGCAGGAAGCCCCAGGCTGCAGTCCCGTGGTCTGGAGGCAGCCTATTTTCAGGTGAGAGATGTGCTCAGCTGCCGGTGGGTCCAGGGGGCATGGAGCCCCCACAGTCCCTGGCCCAGGTCTAGGACCAAGTCAGTGGGCCCAGGCCAGCTCCAAGGGCCACAGCTCCTCACTCAGGGGCCACGCTGGAGCAGCCGCAGCAGCTGGGGCGCCGCAGGGACTGCATGACAGCCCACAGCGGCCCCCTGTGGCCCTCCACAGACAGGCTGTCCTCGCTGGCAGGCACCCGCTGCAGCTGCTCAAACTGCATCTCCAGGTGCTTCTGGATGGCCACACCGAGCACCTCCGGGTCCACCGCAGCTCCGTACACCTCTCACGTCACGCCCTCAGCATCCCATCGCACATCCCGCACAGGGGACGGCGCCTCCTCCAGGCTGGACCCCAGAGTTACCTCTGGGAACACATGCAGGGCCGCAGGCACTTCCAGGGATGGACTAGTGGCCACAGCCTTGCAGGCCGCCACTGGGGCCACCTGCACACCAGCATCCTGGGCTGACAGCAGGGATGCCTCTGGAGGGGCCAAGTCATTGGCTGAGGTCAAGGTCCACACATCTTTGGTCCTAGAGCCAGGCTCTGGGACTAACCCGGTGGGACCCCAAAGGTGGGCACAGCAATGGGAGTGCCCAGGGAGCCCCCCAGACAACCTACAGTGGATCTTCACCCCATGCTGAGCCTGCAGCCCAGACTCGCTCACTGATGCCACTAGTTTGGGAGAAACGCCAGGATCCCTGTGGCAGGTAGGGCATGGCAGCAGCCACCAGCCCCCACCTCCCTCATGCCACAGAGTAGAGCAGCTGGGGGCAGAGCATGGCAGGTGGTGGTAGCCAGCTGTTCAGCGGCTTTGGGCTCAGCCTGGGCACTGCTGCTGTGGGCAGTTGTGTCCCCCAGGTCTAGTGGTGGCACCGACAACTGACTCGCCCCCAGCATCCAGGCTGAGTTAGAAGTCCCATCCTCAGGAGCCAGGTCCCTTTCCAGGCCTGCAGGGGCCTGGCCACCCTGGCCAGAAGTACCACCCGGCTGCAGCTGAGCCCTGTGGACAGAGCTGCTGCCAAGGGCTGAGAAGCTGAGACTGGCCTTCGAGCACCACTGTGTCCCCGCATCTGGGTGCTACGGACCAGGTCCGAGTGGCTCCTCTGCATAGCAGCAGCACTGGGGGCCCGCAGGTGACACAGGTCACCGCTGCCCATGGTGGACACATTCATTGCCCACAGTGCTGCTCCACCAGTGGCCTCCAGCACTGGGTCGCGCCTCGGGACCAGAGGCCCGTGCCAGCTCCGTGCTCTCAGGCGGGTTCCCTTCTTCCTCCGGGGCCTGGGGTCTGGTGCTGGCCTCGCCCAGCTGGGCCTGCCACACGGTGCTGCTGGCAGTCTTGCGGAGCTCTGGCCTCTGTCCCCGGCTTTCACCCAGCAGGCTGGAAGAGCTCTGGGACAGAGACTGAAGGCGGGGGCTCAGAGGTGCCCAGGGACTCGGCTCAGGGTGGCTGGAGCTCATGGCTGCCTGCAGGAGACAGAAAGGGAGGGAGTGGAGTTGAGTTGGGTGGCAGCACCTCAGCCGATTCTACTGTGAGCTCCCACAGTGCTAGGTTCACCAGGGAGCCACCTTCAGTCCCAGCCTGCCTGACTGGTCAGAACCATACGCAAGGCAGTGACAATACACCAGACACTTCAAATCAAGGTCATCTCACATTAGACACAAGGATGACACTGCAAATTATCTCATCATCAGTCCGAAGCAGTTACAATCTGCCCTAGGGTGGTGTCCTGGAGGCCGCCACTCTATCAGCTCTCGACTCTTTACTGGCTGGTTTGTGTGGGAGGGGAAGGGAGAGGGCCAAGTCTGCTGGGGCTTTGGGGGCGAAACTGCAGCCCCAGCAGGTGGGGCTGTGGGATAACAGTTCTTAGTCAACCAGCATGGAAGCACTATGGCCTCTTAACAGGCACAGCTGGACAGGCCAACACTGGGCTACTTCCTCCCGGGACTGGCAGTATCCAACTCACTGTGGACAGGGTCTCCTTGGTACAGAGTGGGAGCTCAGAGAAAGTTCACAGGATGAGGGAGCGATGACTAGAGGACACTGAGAATCACCCTGGGCTTCCACAACCACCCCCATCCTCCTTGGCCTAGCCTTGTGAGCTGGCATGTCTCTGGGGTTCCCTGACTCCCACCTCTAGCTCCAGGGGCAAGGAGAGAACCCATGCATCAGCTTTTTCCATGAGGGGACTCATTCAGCATCTGGTCATTGATTCCACAGCATCTCCTGAGCCCCTACTGCGTGCCCAGCTATAGGGCTAGGGCACATAGGATTCATTCAGACCTTTCTGTACCCCTGGGGACGGTGCAGCAGTGAGATAAGATGCCCACCCAGTACCATCAATCAGACCTACCCTGCATGACATTTAACCCCCTCTTGCCCAGTGTACCTGCATCCTCATTGTCCCCCACCCTCCCTACCATCGCTGTCACTTCCCCCAGCCATCAAGACCACCCTGGACCTGGCAGCTGCAGCCTAGAGCCAGTTCTGGCCCTTTCCACCTCAGCGTCTCTTCCTGGGGCCCCTTTCCTGACCCTCCAGCCAGGCAGCCTTCATCCCTGACTGAGCATTGGGCCTGCATGGAACAGTCTGGCCAACTGTCAGCCTCCCCATCAGCCTGAAGTTGGCAAAGCCTGGCCTGTGGCCTGCTCCCCTCTGGCTGTCCAACACCCAGCACTGACCTGATGTGTTGTTGGCACTCAGAGAATTATCTGCTGTGTGCCTGACCAAGAGAACAAGCAAATACAAGACCACACCCACAGAGGAGGGCACTGAGTGCCAAAAATGGGGTCTGAGGGAGGGCACCGCCAAGGCAGGAGAGCTCACGTAGGGTGAGAGATGAGAAAAGGCTTCCTGGAGGACCAGCCACGTAAGTCAGGCCTGGAGTGAGAGAAGCAAGAAGGTGTTCAGGTGGAGAGCGGGGTGGGCAGGAGGAAAGAGGCCATGTGTCCAGAGCATATGAGGGGAGCAGTGGGGTCAAAGTGTCCGGGCCACCTCGGCCCTGGCCACAGCAGTGAATTAGGAAGATCACTCTGGGACTCCTTGCCAGGCAGGAGAGGTGGGAGAAACAGGGTGGGGACAGGAGGCAGCAGCTGCATTTGGGCAATCCCAGCCCTGCCCTCCCACCCTAGGCTGATAAAGACTGCCAGGAAACCACCTCCCCGGCCAGGTGAGCAAGGCTACCCGAGAGGAAATTCAGGAAGGGCTGTGGGACTCAGTTTCTGTGTAATTACAAATGTCTTGGCAGCCCATCACTCAGGAGATGGCTGGTGGCTGTTGAGCCACAGTGAGGATGATACTGGTGCTGTAGTCCCTGAGACTCCAGCTCTGCACAACTTCCTGCGATGATGGAAAGATTCTACCCTGTGCTGTCCAATAGGTAGGCACCAAAGGCATGTGGGTACCAAGCACTTGGTGGGGACTATTGCAACTGAGACACCGAATGTTTAAGTTTTATTTGAATCTAACTGGCCACATGAGGCTAATGGCTACCGTACAGGACTGTGCAGCTCTGAACACAGCCCCAGCCTGGTAAGGATGTCCCATCCCAGCTGCTTCATGGGGCTGAAGCCAGACTTGTCCCTGGAAGGATCAGGAAGAGGAGGAGTAGCCAAGAGAGAATTCTGTCCCAGACCCTGCCCTCAGTGAGCTCTAAGATGGACATACAAACAAAGGAGGGCAATAAAGCCCGTAATAGCGACGATAATAACAGCTGCCAGGGCCTGATCACTCGCCAAGGGCCAGGCACGTGCCACATCCTTTCATACATTGTCTCATGTAACTGTGCAAGCAACCTCTTGAGACAGTCATTATCTCCATTCTATAGACAGGAGAATTCCATAAGCTCAGAGAGGCTCAGTGACCCCCAAGGGCACACAGCTGGGGGGCATCTGAGCTCCTCTCTCCTTCGAGCACTGAGCAGGCCTGTGCCTTGCAGCTCTCGCCCTTTTTACTGATCTGGCCTGGCCCTGCCAATCGTGCTTATGGCATGCCATGGAACAAGTCACTGAGTGGATCCCCACCTGCCCAACATGCTTCTTAGCAGCTCCTGAGGCTGCAGGAATGAGGAGGGCAGGAGGTGTTCCTCCTGACTGGGACAGCCATGGTCACCGCCAGCCCCTGGCAGGGAGACAACAACTCCATTGCAGGTCCAAGACCTCAGGAAGGCCCCATCTGGACATCCACACAGCCTCTGGCCAAACCCCACCACCCTCCCAGGGAGGGGGGCCATAAACAGCCAGGCCAGCAGCCTCTGGCCCCTGAGGAGACAGGTGGAATGAGGTCCTCAGACCCCCACCAAGACCCACTGAGAAGCCATGAGCAATGAGCATCCCACTGTGCCTGTCTCACCAGACGGCTGCCCAGCACCCAGGACTAGTCATCACCCAGAGACCCTCGTGGTGGGCTATGTATCTATTGGTTCCCTTCCCCATTCCCCCTCCACAAGTGGCAGGTGACAAAACTGAGGCCTGGAGCAGCTCAGAAATGTCAAAGAACACACAGCTGAAAGTGGCTAATTCAGAACCCCAGTGGAATTGGCCTGGCTGACTACAACCTGGCTTTCCCAGCTCAGAAGGAAGGAAGGGCTTTGAGGGGAGTACTGGGGGAAAGAGGCTTCCACACTGCCTGTCACAGTGCTGTGGACTGGGCCAGAGGAGGGGCCTCCCAGGGAGCCAGGGATGAGGAGGAAGGGGCAGGGCTCTGCTTCCAGTGGGGGCTCTTCCCCTTCCTGTGCATGTGCTCACAGGTGGACCCCTAACTTCTTTGAGCCTCAGTTTCTCCAATCTGCAAAACAGAAGTAAATCCCCACCCTGCAGGGTTGTTGTGAAGACTAAATGTGACAGCATGTGCACTGTCTGCAACAGTGTTCGTTAACAATAATCTTCTCTTTCCCCTCCCATCAAGAGTAGCTTAAGTTCAGGCCGGGCGCGGTGGCTCACGCTTGTAATCCCAGCACTTTGGGAGGCCGAGGCGGGCGGATCACGAGGTCAGGAGATCGAGACCACGGTGAAACCCCGTCTCTACTAAAAATACAAAAAATTAGCCGGGCGCGGTGGCGGGCGCCTGTAGTCCCAGCTACTCGGAGAGGCTGAGGCAGGAGAATGGCGTGAACCCGGGAGGCGGAGCTTGCAGTGAGCCGAGATCGCGCCACTGCACTCTAGCCTGGGCGACAGAGCGAGACTCCGTCTCAAAAAAAAAAAAAAAAAAAAAAAAAAAAAAAAAGAGTAGCTTAAGTTCATGGTATAACAAGTATTAGTACTGGGGGCCAGAGAGGCCCTTTTCAGAAGCCATCAAGACACCCCATAAGTTAGCCTCCTCTTGCTTCCCATCCTCGCTACCTTCATCCCATCCTAGGACCAAGTCACCATCAGTGTCCCCAGTCTCCCTATCACCAAACTAGGTTTCCCAGAGCCTATTTTAAGTCTTAACCTAGGAGGCTATGCATGCATACAAGTCTAGAGTCTGCACTTTAAATGCCCAGAATGGCACACCCACCCTGCCTTTATAACAACACAGAAGGTTCTGGTTTTGCCCTAACAGGACCCTGGGAAGATCTTTTAGGACAAGATAAAGAACAGGCATACAGAAGTATCCAAGACCTCTAGTATTCTTTAAACAATACCTTAATGTTCTCTCTCCTGCCCCATTTGATGCCGAAGTTGCTATGGTTGTGGCCGATGTCCCGTGGCCAATGCCAGGCTGTCCTGCTGCCTCAGGAAGATCAACCACCTATGTAGCAATCAACCAATGTCATTTTGAGTAAAAGCCCCCAGTTCTCAGACACTTCCAGACTAGCCCAAACATAGAGACCTTTGAGTCAACTTAGAGAGTTTAGCTTCTGCCATGCTGCCACAGCAGAAGAGCCCAGGCCTTTGGGATATGCCCAGGGGACTACCAAGACCACCACAAGTGGGCTCCATCTCAGACGACACTGTGGCATCCATCTAAGTCCCCTCTTGGTTTTGTTCGTTCGTTTGTTTGTGAGACAGAGTCTCGCTCTGTCTCCCAGGCTGGAGTGCAATGGCTCGGTCTCGGCTCACTGCAACCTCTGCCTTCCGGGTTCACGTGATTCTCTTGTCTTAGTCTCCCGGCAGCTGGGATTACAGGCGTGCACCACGGCACCCAGCTAATTTTTGTATTTTTAGTAGAGATGGGGTTTTTGCCATGTTGGCCAGGCTGGTCTCGAACTCCTGACCTCAGGTGATCCACCTGCCTCGGCTTCCCAAAGTGCTGAGATTACAGGCATGAGCCACAGTGCCTGGCCCAAGTCCCCTCTTGTTAAGTGGCAAGCGTTTGGATGATGACTTATGTGTCGGGCAAAACCAAAACAGGAAAAGCAAACCTATATGGTCAGGCAGGAAAACTGGTTCTATGTTAACATACGGACATTACCTCTCAAGGACCAGGCAGGAATGCACACAGCACAAATCTCCCACTGCACAGTGGGGATACAGCACCCTCCAGGATGTGGTTTAATCCACCCCAGAGTGAACGGGGCCTGATAGGAACACTCAGGGCCAACTCTGGGCAACGCAGCAGGCAGCATTCCTAAAGGGAGGGTTTGGAGGAGACAAACCTGCCCTTCACAATGAATGTGCCTTAGGGCTACATGCCCCGGGTCACAAGCTGTGCCAGGAAAGGGTTCTGGGGTAACTGTGGGATCAGCGGCCCCATGGATGAGGCTCTGCTCACCAGGAAGAGGCCTAGGCGCCCAACAGCCCCTGAGCTTCCTCCCCTGGGGAGGATTTGCCCACACTCCCTGGGGGGCACCTAGGTGGAGAGGTTGCCCCAGCCTAGAAGCAGCCTAGGCGGCCGCTGTGTCCCTATCTGCACGCTCACAAGCACTCATGTCCCAGCCTGGGACACACAGGCCCGTTTGCAGTAACAGCGTCTACCCAGCTGCACTCTGCACGCCAAGCACAGGCCGCCCCTGCTGCGGGGCCAAAGGCCTGAACGCACGGCACCACGCAGCCTCGCCCAGAACAGCACCCCTCCCGCCCCTCCTGCACAAAGCCCACCCGGCCTTAGGGAGAAGGGGGCTCAATACGGGCCCGAAACGAGGCTACAGACCTTCTCAGGAGCAAAGGCAGCGACTGCAGGCAAATGGGGCTGTGGGCCGGGGTAAGGATGCGGGACAGGAGGAGCCAAAGGGCAGCAAGGCTGGGGGCGGGGAAGGCGGCGCAGGAGGCTGAGGGAGGGGAAAAGGAAGAAGGGGAGAGGGAGGAGCGATGGCAGCAGGGGTGGAGTCCGAAGGAGACAGGGTCTCGGACAGACTTGTGAAAATGGGAGGATGAGCAGAGGAGACGTGGAAGAGGGAACAGGACAGGACAATGAGAGGCGGAGCGCGGGGAGTGCGATGCGGCCACCTGGGGCTCTGAGCGCTGGGCAGGGGCCAGGATGCCGGAGGTCTGAGCGCAGGCAGCGGGGAGGAGTGGGTTCTGGGGCTCAGCAAGGGGGAGGTGCCGCCCACCACGCCCCCGCCCCCCACGGGCGATTGCGGAGCTGGCCTCTCACCCTCTCGCCCGCCGGGGCCGCGCAGGGGGGGGAAGCGGTGCTCCTGCGGCCGCCATAGGTGCCAGGTGCCGCGGCCCAAGATGGAGCCGGAGCCGACCTGCCCTGGGCCCGAGACGCCGCCGGCCGCCGTCGGCCCGGCCCGCGGAGCCAGCGCCGGGTACAGGGAGGGACCAGCGGGGCAGTTGGCACCGGGGCGGTGGGAGGGGCGGCGGGCGGAGACCTCGCTCACCTGGGCCCGCCCCACTCTGGAGCCTGCCACCGCCCCGCCGCGCCCCGGGATCTGCGTCCGCGCGCCCCCACCCCTCCTTCCCGACCCCTCCTCAGGCCGGGTCCCCACTGTCCTCGGTCTTTTCGGCCCCGCCCGCATCACGACCGCCTGTTCTCCAGGCTGCCCAGCGAACCCCCAAGACTCCCACTTCCCCGACGCAACCCCACCGTCCCGGGTGTATAGGCGCAGCTCCCCACGATCCTCCGGCCCCAGACCCAGGCCCCCAAGTCCACCTCTTCGTAGCCCCGCCCCTTCGCTCCAGTTCCCCTTCCGCACCACGCCCCGCATTGAGGTCTCCGCGCCGGCGGCTACCCCCTTCCTCTCGCCTTCGCCATCCTAGCCCCGCCTCTCACAATTATCTGGCTCCCGATCCCGCCCACGAGACCCCTTCCTATACGGCCCTTTCATCTCGGATACCAGGCCTGGTCTCCACTAGCCTCGGACTTTCCAGCCCCAGGTCCCAAATCCTGGACCCACAGTCCCATCCTCTGAGCTCCACCCTCACGGACCCCAAACCTCACTCCAGTCCTTTGAACTCCATGATCCTGGCCTGGCCTGGCCCCCAGAGCCCTCCATCTCCCCTCAAGAGCCCAGCCTGGTAGACTCCTTCCCCAGGGTTACATCTCCAGCCCCGCCCCTGAAGACCGGTAATCTACCACCCCTTTCGCCGCCCACGTGCCCCTACCCAGCCTGACTTGAGGCCTTCAGTCTCCCAGCCGCGGACCCCAAAAGCGGGCAAGGGCAGTGACAGTGCGGGGATGAGCCACCTCCACCGGAGCCCGCCTTCTTCCCCGCAATTCCCCGCAGCGCCACCGCGCCTTCCCGGTCCCATGACGCCGGGGGCCAGCCCGGCCCTGGGATCGCCAGCTTCCACACTATGAGGCTGAGGACCTGGGCGTACCGTTCCCTCAATATCCCCCAGTTTCCACAACCGCTGGCCAGCTTCGGGGCACAGGACAGGCAGCCCCAGTCTCCTTCCACCCGCAATGGATTCTTGCTGTCCACCCAGGGCCACGTGGTATGAGGTATCTGTACTATCTCTGGGTCCTAGTATCACATAATTGGGTCCCAGTGTTGGCACTTCTCCGTTGTCCCCTGTGCCGGGACCCCCAACTTGTTGGCCCAGCCCTGTGCTGAGAGGTCTGCGCTCCTCCCTTCCAGTGCCCAGGAGCCAACACTATCTCTAATTCTCCCCCTTTGGGGAGCAAAGGACCTCAGTCTGCCCAGAGAGACTCAGACTGCCCCAAGTAGCCCTCTCCAGCGAGGTCTGAGAGCAGCTCTCAGATTCTGGCAGATGGCTGCCTTTGGCCAAATGCCCACGGGGTGTCGACGTCAGACCCCAGGCTTGGGCCTCACCAGCACACACTGCCTGGTAGGGGGATCCTGCTTAAAGGAGGCAAATAGGGGATTTGTTTGCCGAGGCCACTACCCACTTCTGCCCCTGTCCAGGAATTAGGACCTCTGCTTCCACATCTTAGGCATCTTACTCATATTCCCTCTTTAGTGAAGTCAGCTGAGTCCCAAGAAGGGATGGACTACTTGTGGTTACACTGAGAGTTGGTGCCAGATCCAGGCCCCAAACCTGGGGCTCTCAGCTCCCAGGACATCTCAAGAACCAAGAACCTCACTGTATGTTTCAAGGAAGCCATCTTGGGCTGGGTGTCAGGAGATGTCTGCCATGCAATCTACCTGCGGACACAGCTGGCTGGCCCTCAACACCAGGGCATTGCTTCTTGTCCAGCTGGCCCCCTTCTTCCATTCATGCCCTGGCAAGGAGGCTCCCCTGGCTGTGGCAGCTGCCCAGGGAGAACTCAGGATGGGGAGTCACACTTAAATTCCAATCTCAACTCCCCCACATATTCACTGACTGTGCAACCCCACACCCAAGCAAAACTGTTCATCTCTCTGGGCATCAGGTTCCTCATCTGTAGAGTGGTAGTAATTATACCTACCTAACAGGGCTGGGGGAAGAGGGTGTTTGTGAACGTGTCCCGTGGAGTGTTATCGCTGCTATCAGTCACTTGATCAAATACTTACTGAGCTCCTCCTGGGTGAGGTCCTGGAGGTACAAGCTGCACTGCACGGGGCAAGGAGGGGATGGATATGTGTAGATTGCTTTGGTAGAGAGCAGCTCGGGCCTGAGGACCACATGGGCCAACTACCATTTGCTAAGACTCTGAACCCTGACAGAAGAGGAATGAGTGTGGGGTGCACTCGGGTCCAGTGGGAGCACACTGGGATGTTTGAAGCACCACGTGGACAGGTGGGTTGCACATACAGGACTGGAGGGGTTTTCTGTTTGTTTTTATTCCTTGAGTTGGAATTTCACTCTTGTCACCCAGGCTAGAGTGCAATAGCGTGATCTCGACTCACTGCAACCTCCGCCTCCCGGGTTCAAGCGATTCTCCTGCCTCAGCCTCTTGAGTAGCTAGGATTACAGGTGCCCATCACCACGCCCAGCTAATTTTTGTATTTTTGCTAGAGGTGGGGTTTCACCATGTTGGCCAGGTCTCGAACTCCTGATCTCAGGTGACCCGCCCCCTCTGCCTCCCAAGGTGCTGGGACTACAGGTGTGAACCACCGCGCCCAGCCAAGGACTGGAGTTCTTCAGAAGTCTGGGTGTCATGGACATGGGGTGGTTGCTGAAGTCACAGGGGTGGATAAGGTCTTCCAGGAACGAGTAGAGTGAGGAGAGGGCTTAGGACCCATTTGTGAGTCACCAGGTGACAAAGGGTGGAGAAGCACCCAGAAAGGACAGTGGGAAACTGGGACATCATGGTGACACAGGGCACTTGGAGCAAGCTCTTTCAGTGAGGTGGCAGAGGCAGAAGCTGCCGGCGTGGGTTGGGGGATGAGCTGGAAGAGAGAACCAGAGATGGTGCATGTGCAGATGCCTCTTTTAAACACAGCCATAAAGGGGAGAAGAAAGGTGTCACTTGGGAAGGAATGTAGGGTCAAGAGAGGCATTTTTTTAATGCTGTTTTTTTGTTTGCTTGCTTGTTTTGATATCTGCATCCTGTAGTAGGTTTCCTTTATTTCAAACAACAGAAAGCAAGTCTGGTTAAGTTAAGCCAAAAGGGATGGCTGGGTGCAGTGGCTCACACCTGTCATCCCAGAACTTTGGGAGGCCAAGGCAGGTGGATCACTTGAGACCAGGAGTTCAAGACCAGCCTGGCCAACATGGTGAAACCCCATCTCTACTAAAAATACAAAAAATTAGCCGGGCGTGGTGGCGGGCGCCTGTAGTCCCAGCTACTCGGAGAGGCTGAGGCAGGAGAATGGCGTGAACCTGGGAGGCGGAGCTTGCAGTGAGCCGAGATCGCGCCACTGCACTCCAGCCTGGGCGACAGAGCGAGACTCTGTCTCACAAAAAAAAAAAAAAAAAAAATACAAAAAATGAGCCGGATGTGGTGGTGTCTGCCTGTAATCTCAGCTCCTCGAGGGGCTGAGACAAGAGAATCGGGACACTTGAACTTGGGAGGCAGAGGTTGCAGTGAGTCAAGATCGCACCGCCATTGCACTCCAGTCTAGACAACAGAGCAAGACTCCGTCTCAAAAAAAAAAAAAAAAAAATTAGCTGGGCATGGTGGCATGCTCCTTTAGGCCCCCCTATTCCCAAGGCTGAGGCAGGAGGATAGCTTGAAGCTGAGAGCTGGAGGTTGCAGTGAGCAGAAATTGTGCCACTGCACTCCAGCTTAGGCAACAGAGCGGGAGTCTGTCTCAAAAAAAAAAAAAAAAAGGTTAAGCAAAAAGGGGATATGTCAAAAGATCACAGGGAGCTCCAGATGCTAATGCTTTCAGCTGTGTTCTTCAAGACATGAGCCAGGTACTCCAGATCCCAACAGGAGGAACCGCTTGCTCCCCAGTGCCACCTCCACAGAAAGGATTCCTGTCCATGGTCCTTGGTGTGTCTCTCAGCTCAAGATTCAAAATCCCAGTGGAGTGGCAGTTCGTGTGGCCGAGCTATGGCCACATGCCCTCTGCCCTTGGATCGACATACCTGGAGGGATACCTGGCCCAATGCCTCTCTAGGATCACCCACTGCCCCACCGAGACTGCTCACAAGAGAGTTTTCCCCAGCAGGGAGGTTGAAGCCTGAGTGACCAGAAACAAATATCCACTGCACATTGTAACAAACTGAGCACATTTGACTGCTAGGGAGAAGGACCCATTGAGAAGGAGTGGACGGGAGATACAGGAGCCAGAATTGCTACTGGCAATAAGGTCCTCAATGGGCTGAGATTCAGGAGTTCAATAGGAAAGAGGTGACTTCTTTATGTAATAGCAGAGCAAGAAGAAATGATGGGGGTAGTACCGAGATACTGTAGTCTCTCTCCTCTTGGGAAAGAAGGTTGCTGGCAACCTTAAATCTACATCCTCACATCTCTGGATCTAAACAACTCACAAATCAAGTCTTACTGACCCTACTTGACAATCCTGGACCAGAGAGAGAGCTCTTCAATTGACCAGCCTGTGTCACTGCTCTTCCCAAGACAGTGGGGCCCTGCAGTAGGGCTGACAGTGGGTCACAGAAACTAGTGAAGAGTGGCTCCCCAAAGGAAAGGGCAAGATACTGTTGCCAGACTAAGGGAACCTGACACTGAGCTGGCCCAAAGCACAAATTACCATTGGGGACAGCCTCTGTGCAAGCTTTGAGGAAATGCTAAGTTGGGATGTATCAATGCCTAACGAAGAGAGAGCTTTGATTCAGTTAAACCGCATCTGCTTTTCTAGCAAAAATATCTCTAGGGTACAAGAGACCCCTCTAGCCAAAAGAGCCATAAATGAAAAGGCTGTCTTTTTGTCTGACAAAAAGACACTGACTCCCTGGGACTTAGCATATAATAGATGTTTGCTGGCTGGCTGGCTGGGTGAATGAATGAATGGAAGGCAGTTGATTCAGAAATACCTATTACTATCTCAATTTAGTTCCACAGACATTTTCCTGAGTCCCTAATAATAATTATCAGCTGCAAGCTGACAATATAGGCTAAATCAGAGGTGCCTTGGCCCCAAAGCCTACATGATGGGGGATTCAGGGGACCTGAGACAGATGCCCAAAGGATAATTAGGTCACAAGGATTGAAGGGAATAGAAGGGGCTGGAGTGCTCAGAGGAGAGGCATTGTAGTAGACATCTGTTGCTTTTTCAGCTCCCCACAATCCAGCCCCCATTTCATTTGGGGGATCATCCCAAGACAGAGACTGCTAATTGTCCCCCAATACTTATTGTCCCTTTCTATAGTAATAGAAGTCCTCTAACCAAGTACATAACTGCCCAGAATAATGACCCATTTCCCAGGCATTGTGCAGCCAATGTGCCATAGATTAGGTTCTCAGCAGTGAGATGTTAGCAGAAGTAATTTTTGCAATTTCTCGGTCATGCACTTCAGAAGGAACGTGCCTCGCCCCTTTCCCTCTCCCCTGGTAGGAATGAAGTCATGGTATCAAGCCAGTTTGTATCAATCAGATGAAGCTAAAACTCTGAGGATGTCAGAGTGACAAAAGAGAAGAAGCCTTTGTCCCAACACACTATGGTGGCCTATCAGCCCTGGACTAGTTCTAACTAGGTTTTCCATGAAAGAGAAATTAACCTCCAGTCTATTTCAGTCACTATTTGGGGTGAGTGCTCTCTTGCAGAGGAAAGCCTGTATACTAATTATTAGTAAAGGCTGTATACTAATTATTACCAAGAAGGGCGGTGTTGCTGGTAACAAAACTGAAACATATTTCAAATGCCATACATAGATATGATGGTCTGGAAACTCTGTTTATGCCATGCAATAGCAGTCGATCAACTGATTCCTGCAATACCTCGCAAAGTCAGCGCTTGCTCTAAAGGAAACAGTTGGAAATTTCAGAATGCAGGTGTTTGCTGGGTGCTTCTTGCCACTCTCAACAGAGTCCTACATGAGCCAGAAGAATGTGGACAGAGCTAGCCCCAGGAAGGCAGATACGGAAAAGAATACAGCAGTGCTGAAAGAAGCTCCCTTTGCTTTTGGGCTATAACCTCAGTTTAAAAAGTTTTCAGACTTAAGAAAAAAGCTATTGCTTGTTAAAAACTCCATATTTAATAGCTTGATTCTTCTATCTTGAAAGATTTTTGAAGTAGAGTATAAATATAACTGATGTTATGAAATTTGGTTTCATGTTCTATAGAGCAGTTATATATCATAATGTAGGCAGAAATCAGCCATCATATAATTGTGAGCAGAAAAATACTTAATTGGATCCTGTAAATGGGTATATTTTGAATTATGCTATATAGTACTTGCCCAAAAGCTTCATAAAAAATACTGTGCCTGAAAATGGCATCAATTTATTAATAAAAAATATGATTTAAGTGATTTTCTAACATTTCAACGGAGCCTCTGTGGTTCTCAAAATGTTGCCATATAATATTCCTTTGGAATAAAATTATAGTTACTTAAAAAAATAAAGAGAAAAATCTATTGCTTCTGTACCACAAACTGAGGCAGATATAGAATAATTTTCTAAAGAAGGAGGATTAGCAGGAGATGAGAATATGGACCCTAGTCTTTCTCAAACACTTGATTACGTTTCTCAACCTGACAATGACAGCTGCTCGGCCACAAAGACCAGATCAAGGAAGCTGCCTTCCAGTCCAAGCTGAGTGTTTTGGCTGGTCTCAGGTTGAGAGGGAGGTGAATGGATATAACATACAGGCTGATAAATAAAAGGCCACCATTTTTAGGCTTAAATACTGCTAATCTAAGGGAGGTTGAATATCACTAAACCAAAAACCCAGAAATCCAAAATGCTCTAAAATCCAAAACTTCTTGAGCACACATGATGCTCATTGGAGCATTTCAGATTTTGGATTTTCAAATTAGGGATGTTCAGCCAGGTTAATGCAAATATTCCAAAATCTGAAATATGAAACACTCTGGCCTCAAGCATTTCAGATAAGGGATACCCAACCTGTGCTTGCCCCAGAGGATAACTAGCCACAAATAGGCAGAAAGCCAACTGAGATTTTAAGGGGCATGTGTTACCAAAGAACCATGAGTCTGGCTGGTACAAGTCTGCATTTTTGACTCCTTAAATCAACCGACCCCTAGCCACCAAACCTGCACCTGCAAAAACTGGGCTGCAAAAGCTATGCAGCCCAGGCCCAGTGTGGTGGCATGTGCCTGTAGTCCCTGCTGTTCTGAAGGCTGAAACGGGAGGATTGCCTAAACCCCAGGCACTCGAGTCCAGCCTGGGCAACACAGCAAGACCTTCTCTCTTAAAAAAAATGTTTAAGCTGTATAGCCCTAAGAGGGATACACCCTTTGATGCCCTTTAGTTGTGCCATAGAAGGCAGTGGACAAAGAGGGGACCACCAAGGTCCAAAGACATCTATCCCAGGGAATACTCCTGGAGAGAGGCGCTGTCATCCAAGGACTCTGCTCCACTCCCTGGGAACCTTCACAATTTCTGCCCACCAGGATTTGGTTGGTGTGTTTTTCCCTCTTCTGGATGAGGCTTCCTACCATGGTTATCTTATTTTTACTGGCTGTTGCATGTTGGGTGTAAGGAGGTAGGAAATGTATGTAAGAGTTCAAGGGCAACACACCATAAAGAACTGCATCCAGAGGCCTGGTGTGGTGGCTCACACCTGTAAACCCAGCACTTCGGGAGGCCAAGATGGGAGGATTGCTTGAGCCTGGGAGTTTGAGACCAGCTTGGGCAACATAGTGATAACTTGTCTAAAAAAACAAAAATAAAACAAAAACCACATCAGATCTGATGGTGCAGACTGTCCCTCTACAGATCCTAGGCTTGGAGCTGGACACAGGCACTGCATGCAACTTTGGGGTTGTCTCCCCTGGGGAGAGGACACGTGGACATTTGACTGGCCAATGGGACAGGCTGGGGCTGAGATTGCTAATTGCCCCCATCACACTCATCTTCTATGTTTAAAGAACTCTTGTTTTTTATCTGGAGATGTGGAAATCCAGAAAAAAAGACCGTATTTCCTCACTTCCTAGAAGCTGTATTTGGCCAAGTAACTGACCAGCAGCATTGAAGTGGGGAGAGGTGACACTTTTAACCAGAGGGGCGAGCCCTCCTCTTCCCCCTTTTTAATTTCCACTGGCTAGGCAGCGGAGGTGACGGTGAAACATCTCACATTGCAATACCCAGGGATAGAGAAGCAACAAGATAGGGCAAAAAAAACCTGGCAACAGCCAGTAGAAAAAAAAACCTGGGCTCCCAGGCTGCTTACCTGCAGGCAGGTGAGGGAGAAAGAAACTTCTATCTTGCTTAAGCCAATCTTATTTGAAGTCTCTCTTCCAGCAGTTCAACATATATTCCACAAAGATATTACTCACACTCTATCTCCTCTACACTCATGTGCTTTTGGTGGCTCTTAGAGGAGGGGTGTATGCTAGACCTCAGCCAATCATTGCATCAGTTTCCTGGCCAGAGATTGTTCAGGATAAGTGTGTACCCCACTTAGATCCAATGATAAATAATTTATCTGGGAATCTGGCGAAAGAAACTCACTCTATTCCCCAAGGGAATGTGGGGACGTAGCCACCGTCTTACACGAAGCCGGATCCTGGAGCCACCCAGAGAAGGACAAAGCGAGGATGTGCAGAAGCAAGTTCCCGAGAACATCCCAGGAGCCTTAACCTCAGTGAGGACTAAGGCTGGTCTCATTCCTTGACATCTCAATTAAGGAAGACAATACATTTCCTTTTTTAAAAACCAGTTTGCATTATATTTGCATCCTTTGCTACCAAAAGTGTCCTTAGTGATACGCTGGTCACCGTGGGAGGGGTACAGAGGGTTCCAATAACGTGGAAGGGGGATGTCTGCATTGGTCTCAGACCACCTGCAACTTGTTTGGGGGAAAAAATGGATTTGTTATAAGGATGCATGAGGATTTGAACCAGAATGGAAAAGTCCTCAGGAATAAGCGAGACAACTTCTGAAATAGTCATTGCTCCCTCTCTTCCTGGAGCTTCCCAGACCGGTTTCCTCCTGACCGTGCTCTGCCAGCTCTTTCCACCAACTGGCGCCCTCTCCTGATGCTGAATTTCTGCTTTGAAACTGAGTTGCCACCACGCCAGCTCCTCCTAGTGGCATCTCTTCATGTATCCTTCATGCTTGTTCCCTTGCAGCTGGCTGTCTCGCTCCTGCCATGTTTCTCAACTTCCAATTTAAAAAAGAGAAATTGAATAGACATAGGTCATCTTTAATGCCAGAGGAAAACTCACAAATCCTGACCAGCCAATGGATTCAGAGCCTGAGTCAGGTGCTTGCTTCTTCTTGTCCAACTGTCACATGATCTAAAATAGGACCACCTGCTGGCTGTCTCCTCCTCTAGGGCTGTGGGCATGGCAGGTACCACCACTGATGTGTCTTGTATGCCTACACAGAATTATTGTATTAGGCAATACTCTTCTGACTTCAAGAGACAGAAACCCAACTCAAATTGGCTTAAGCACCAAAGGGACTTTACACTGTTTCTTGTAAGTCAAGAGTCCAGGGCAGCCAGGCTTGGCTAGAGCCCCTAGCTTAAATGATGTCATCAGAACTGGCACCTCTCTCTTTTAGCCAGGCTTTCCTTACATAGTGGGTCTTGGGAACTCCTGGATTATGTTTATGTCCTCAAAGCTCTAAGTCCATGGACAAGAGTTTAAGGAACAAGGACAGTGCCAAGTTAACTGTACTAGCCATTACTGTTTTGTTTTGTTTTTGAGACTGAGGCTCGCTCTATTGCCCAGGCTGGAGCACAGTGGCGCTATCTCGGCTGACTACAACCTCTGCCTCCCAGGTTCAAGTGATTCTCCTGCCCCAGCCTCCTGAGTAGCTGGGATTACAGGCCCCCGCCATCATGCCTGGCTGATTTTTGTATTTTTAGTAGAGACAGGGTTTCACCATGTTGGCCAGGCTGGTCTCAAACTCTTGACCTCAAAAGATCTGCCCACCTTGGCCTCCCAAAGTGCTGGGATTACAGGTGTGAGCCCGGCTGCCATTACTGTTATTATGGCTCCCAAAAGTTGCCCACAAATTCCAGGTTCAAGTCATAGTAAACTAAGGTAGGCCACTGTCCAGCTCCTAACCACTCACTGAGGCCTGCAGCATGTGATGCTCTGACTGGCCAGGTCTGGATCAAATTTAGCCCTGGAGTTAAAAGAGAAATGGGACCACTGAATTTTGTCACCAGAAGCAGCAAGAATGGATGCTGAGCAGGCAAAAACAACAAATGTCATCTGCAATCTGCAGCATTGGTAGTGGAATGTTACACATACCCCTCTTGACATAAACATAGCTGTTAAAATATTCTTTCTCCAGATAAGGCAGTTATACCATATACCACCAAAACCCTACTCACTCCCACTGCAACAGAAGACAGCACAGAACTCAGGTTCTCAACCAGTTGCTGCATTCAGGTTCAGAACCTCTGGAGGATGTGCTGTCCTCTCCGAACTGTGGTAAGTGAAGCTCTCAGGACATAGATAGCAGGACCAAATGGGCCTCTTCCATGTGCCTCCACTGGGGTGAGTAAATTCCAATCAGTCCCCAATTAGTCTGGCTTATTTCACTCAAGATTCAAGTTTCAGAGTGAAAGCATATGACTGGCCCATTTTGCATCATGCACCCAACCACTGACCAGGGGAGTGCAGAGCACAGTGCATCTGATGGAGGCGGGAACATGGTTTCTGTTACTATGAGCGAGAAGTAAGGATGCTGGGCTAACGTTGGAAATCCTCACTGAGTGGATTTCTCTGCCTTGATAATGACATGGACACTGCTAATGAGCTAGCTGGTGGGTGTGGCTGGGTCACCAGGCTCATATGTGGCAGCCAGGCAGCTCCAGATAGGAGGGGGTCCCCAATGTCTGGGAGCTGTGGACTCCCAATTCTTGTCTTGAGGCCCACTGGCACAGTCCTCACTTTGGAGAAATTGGGGCACTGTTTATGCCCATTCAGGCCTTGGCCCTAGCGCCTCCCTTGTCTGATCATGACATTGCTTGAGGACTATGTGTGGGCACTGCTGATTGCCGACCTGTGTCAGGATAGTCTGGGTTATGCTGCAATAGCGACCTCACAAAAATAGCAGTGGATTAACTAAACACAAGTCTATTTCCCACCCTTGCTCTATGTCCATCACAGGTTTAGCAAGAGGGCTCTGTTCATCGTGGAGGATTCTTGGCACATACTTTTACAGTCATCACATCAATGGAAAAGAACTTGGGGAACAACGTACCAACTGTCTTTTTTTAAACTTTTATTTCAGAATCAGAGGGCACATGTGCAGGTTGTTACAAAAGTATATTTTGAGGCTGAGGTTTGGAGGACAAATGAATCCATCACTCAGGAGGAGCATAGCACACAATAGGCAGTTTTTAATCAACTCTTGACCCCCTCCCTCCCTCTCCTCTCTTGTATTCCCCAGTGTCTGTTGTTCCCATTTTTATGACCATGTGTACCCAATGTTTAGCTCTCATTTAATAAGTGAGAGCATGCGGTATATAGTTTTCTGTTCCTATGTTAAGTCACTTAGGATAATGGTTTCTTTTTTTTTTTTTTTTTTTTTTGACTGTTAAATCTTTTATTTTTTGAGACAGAGTCTTGCTCTGTCCCCCAGGCTGGAGTGCAGTGGCACAATCTCGGCTCACTGCAAGCTCCGCCTCCCGGGTTCACGCCATTCTCCTGCCTCAGCCTCTCCGAGTAGCTGGGACTACAGGCGCCCGCCACCACGCCCGGCTAATTTTTTTTGTATTTTTTTTTTTATTAATTTTTGCATACAAAAACAATAAACATTTTCTAAAAATACATACAAACAAAAAGATGCATATCAAACATATTAGGAAGGTTGCACATGGGAAGTCGGGGAATAGAAATGGGGGGTGGGAGTTAAAATAAATGAGAGAGGGACTTTATATGGATCAGTGATAATAACTCAATCCTCTATTTGACAAAGAAGAGGGAGAAGGAAGAGGAAGAAAAAGAAAGTGGGATAAAGGATCAGAAAGGGAAGAAAATAGAAAAAATTAGAGTATGACTCCAGGGTAGACCTGTTTTGTTGTCACTGAGTTGGTTGGTTGGTTTGTCTGTTGTATTCTTCATGTTTCGCCAAGTTGGCCAGACTGGTCTCGAACTCCTAGCCCAAAGTGATCAACCCGCCTCGCCCCCCAGAGTGCCGGGACCACAGGCGTGAGCCACCACGTCCAGCCCCCACATTGCTTCTGGCCTCCGTGGTAGACCTCCCAGACGGAGCGGCCAGGCAGAGGAGCTCCTCACTTCTACCCAGACACAGGGCGGCCAGGCAGAAGAGCTCCTCACTTCCCAGACGGGGCGGCCAGGCAGAGACGCTCCTCACTTCTTCCCAGACGATAGGTGGCCGGGCAGAGGCGGTCCTCACTTCCCAGATGATGGGTGGCCGGGCAGAGGCGCTCCTCACTTCCCAGACGATAGGTGGCCGGGCAGAGGCGCTCCTCACTTCCCAGACGATGGGTGGCCGGGCAGAGGCGCTCCTCACTTCCTCCCGGACGGGGCGGCCGGGCAGAGGCGCTCCTCACTTCCACCCGGACGGGGCGGCCGGGCAGAGGCGCTCCTCACTTCCTCCCGGACCGGGCAGCCGGGCAGAGGCGCTCCTCACTTCCTCCCGGACGGGGCGGCCGGGCAGAGGCGCTCCTCACTTCCTCCCGGACGGGGCGGCCGGGCAGAGGCGCTCCTCACTTCCTCCCGGACGGGGCGGCCGGGCAGAGGCGCTCCTCACTTCCTCCCGGACGGGGCGCCCGGGCAGAGGCGCTCCTCACTTCTTCCCGGACGGGGCGGCCGGGCAGAGGCGCTCCTCACCTCCCAGACGATGGGTGGCTGGGCAGAGGCACTCCTCACTTCCCAGACGGGGCGGCCGGGCAGAGGCGCTCCTCACTTCCCAGACGGTGGGTGGCCGGGCAGAGGCGCTCCTCACTTCCCAGACGGTGGGTGGCCGGGCAGAGGCGCTCCTCACTTCCCAGACGATGGGTGGCCGGGCAGAGGCGCTCCTCACCTCCCAGATGGGGCGGCCGGGCAGAGGCGCTCCTCACTTCTTCCCGGACGGGGCGCCCGGGCAGAGGCGCTCCTCATTTCTTCCCGGACGGGGCGGCCGGGCAGAGGCGCTCCTCACTTCCCAGACGGGGCAGCCGGGCAGAGGCGCTCCTCACTTCTTCCCAGACGGGGCAGCCTGGCAGAGGCGCTCCTCACTTCTTCCCGGACGGGGCGGCCGGGCAGAGGCGCTCCTCATTTCCTCCCGGATGGGGCGGCCGGGCAGAGGCGCTCCTCACCTCCCAGACGATGGGAGGCCGGGCAGAGGCGCTCCTCACCTCCCAGACGATGGGTGGCCGGGCAGAGGCGCTCCTCACCTCCCAGACGGGGCGGCCGGGCAGAGGCGCTCCTCACTTCCCAGACGGGGTGGCCGGGCAGAGGCGCTCCTCACTTCCCAGACGATGGGTGGCCGGGCAGAGGCGCTTCTCACTTCCCAGACGATGGGTGGCCGGGCAGAGGCGCTCCTCACTTCCCAGATGGGGCGGCCGGGCAGAGGCGCTCCTCACTTCCCAGACGGTGGGTGGCCGGGCAGAGGCGCTCCTCACTTCCCAGACGGTGGGTGGCCGGGCAGAGGCGCTCCTCACTTCCCAGACGGTGGGTGGCCGGGCAGAGGCGCTCCTCACTTCCCAGACGGTGGGTGGCCGGGCAGAGTCGCTCCTCACTTCCCAGACGGTGGGTGG
The DNA here is from genome assembly GCF_028878055.3 of Symphalangus syndactylus. Classification (NCBI taxonomy): domain Eukaryota; kingdom Metazoa; phylum Chordata; class Mammalia; order Primates; family Hylobatidae; genus Symphalangus; species Symphalangus syndactylus. Next base: position 46,972,084 of record NC_072426.2, on the reverse strand, counting down.
CCGGGCAGAGGCGCTCCTCACTTCCCAGACGGTGGGTGGCCGGGCAGAGTCGCTCCTCACTTCCCAGACGGGGCGGCCGGGCAGAGGCGCTCCTCACTTCCCAGACGGGGCGGCCGGGCAGAGGCGCTCCTCGCTTCTTCCTGGACGGGGCGGCCGGGCAGAGGCGCTCCTCGCTTCCTCCCGGACGGGGCGGCCGGGCAGAGGCGCTCCTCACCTCCCAGACGATGGGAGGCCGGGCAGAGGCGCTCCTCACCTCCCAGACGATGGGTGGCCGGGCAGAGGCGCTCCTCACCTCCCAGACGGGGCGGCCGGGCAGAGGCGCTCCTCGCTTCCCAGACGGTGGGCGGCCGGGCAGAGGCGCTCCTCGCTTCCCAGACGGTGGGCGGCCGGGCAGAGGCGCTCCTCGCTTCCCAGACGGTGGGCGGCCGGGCAGAGGCGCTCCTCGCTTCCCAGACGGTGGGCGGCCGGGCAGAGGCGCTCCTCGCTTCCCAGACGGTGGGCGGCCGGGCAGAGGCGCTCCTCGCTTCCCAGACGGTGGGCGGCCGGGCAGAGGCGCTCCTCGCTTCCCAGACGGTGGGCGGCCGGGCAGAGGCGCTCCTCGCTTCCCAGACGGTGGGCGGCCGGGCAGAGGCGCTCCTCGCTTCCCAGACGGTGGGCGGCCGGGCAGAGGCGCTCCTCGCTTCCCAGACGGGGCGGCGGGGCAGAGGCGCTCCCCGCCTCCCAGATGGGGCGGCGGCCGGGCAGGGGCTGCAATCCCAGCACCCTGGTAGGCCAAGGCAGGCGGCTGGGGGGCGGAGGCTGCCGCGAGGCCAGACCACGCCACCGCACTCCAGCCTGGGCAACACCGAGCACTGGGTGAGCGAGACTCCGTCTGTAGTCCCAGTATGTCGGGAGGCTGAGGCGGGCAGAGCACTCGCCGTGAGGAGCTGGCGACCAGCGTGGCCAAGATGGCGAACGCGTGCCTGCAGCCAAAGGAGAAAAGGCAGGCAGCGGTGGCGCGCGCCGGCAGTCCCAGGCAGTCCGCGGCGCGGGCAGCAGCAAGCCGAGTAGAGTGCAGCCTGGGCCAGAGAGGGAAAAGAAAAGAAAAGAAAAGAAAAGCAAAGAAAGGAAGGAAGGAAGGAAGGAAGGGAGGGAGGGAGGGAGGGAGGGAGGGAGGATAATGGTTTCTAGCTGCATCCATGTTGCTGCAAAGGACAGGGCTTCATTCTTGTTGTGGCTGTGTAGTAGTCCATGGTGTATATGCACAACATTTTTTCTATCCAACCCACTATTGATGGGCACCTGGGTTGATTCCATGTCTTTGCTACCATGAATAGCGCAGTGATGAACATACGGGTGCATGTGTCTTTTTATGCACCAACTTTTAAAGCTTCCACTAGAAAGTGATACATCTCACTTCTGCTCCCATTTCATTGGTCAAAGTAAGTTACACATCCATAACTAACCCCAAGGGTTGTACCATCTGCCTGGAAGAAAGAAAACCAAATATAGTGGCCAAATACACACTGCACAAATAACAACCACTACCCAATTTCTCTCTCCTCTTCTTCCAAAACAGAGCACCAGTTTTGACTGGGATGACAATTGTCTAGCTAAATATATTTACTTTTCCTTGTAACTTCCTTGTATTTGGGGTTAGTTACATGTGACTTTGTTCTGACCAATGAGATGTAAGAGGGAATCACTAGGTAGGGGTTTCTTGGAAAGCTAGATGTGATGCCTTGAGACACAGCAGCCATACTGTGAACATAAGGACAGAAACTACACACACCAGAAGGTGAAGGAGGATGATGAGGGAACCTGGGATCTTGATGAAACCCTTGAGCATCTGTACCACCCTGGGCTGCTGATCTCTGGGGTGCTGCCTACATAACAACAATAAACCCCTATCTGATCCACTGATGGTCAGGTGTTCTGGTATTTCATCCAAACACGTTCCTTACTATTTACCTGCTCTGTATTTGAGGTTTCTCAGTCTTCAGTCTTTAATGTACAGATGATTTATGGTGCAATGGGAAGAACTTTGAATCATTCAACACTGGGTTCAAATCTGGGGTTGACCAATTTCTAGTTGTGTGACCTTGGGCAAGTTGCCTAACCTCTTCCAGCTTTAGTTTTCTCATCTGTAAAATGGGAATTGAAATCCTGTGGCATTGACAGCCATTTCTTATGTCCTCTTCCCTCAACCAATCTCCCATTATAGGACTGAAAAAGTCAGATACTCACTTTCTTGGTCTCCTTGAAACCAGCATGGCTGTGTGTGGGTCTGGCCAGTGAGCAACAAGGTATGGAGGGTCAGTGTGCTGGAGGCTTTCTGATAAGATGAGGGATGTGAGTGAGGAAATAAACACTTTCCCTATCAGATTCCCTTCCTTCTTTTCCTGCCTTTGAACTTGGTGTTAGAAGACACCAAGCCATCTTGAAACTTTAAGGTGGCAGAGCAGGTGACACATCCAAGGAACCTGGATCTTAGATGATGATGTTGAGCTGCCAAGTCAAATCTGAGGCTACCCAACCACAAATGTCTTGCTAAGTAACACCATTTCTCCCCATTCCAAGGAAGACATTTTTTTTTCACATTCTGACACCACTGAAATCAAGTCACTTCTCATATCTGATTTGATAGTAAAGAATGGCTTCATGGTTCGGTAGCAAGTTTTGCTTGTACAAAGAAAGTGGTGCAAAACAGTGGTGCATTTCACAATCAATGGCATCTTAGAGCTAATGAAATATGAAAGCAAATCTTCTTATGGTTTAAGCCCTATTTAGGCTTATTTAGTCAGATTTAGTCAGATTTACTGTAAGTTGTAACCAAAAGATTTCCCAAGTGATAAAAGTACCTGCCATAGGCCAGGCGTGGTGGCTCATGCCTGTAATCCCAGCGCTTGGGAGGCTGAGGCAGGCAGATCACCTGAGGTCAGGAGTTCAAGATCAGCCTGGCCCACATGGTAAAACCCCATCTCTACTAAAAGTACAAAAATCAGTTGGGCGTGGTGGTGGCCACCTGTAATCCCAGCTACTCAGGAGGCTGAGGCAAGAGAATCTCTTGAACCTGGGAGGCAGAGGTTGCGGTGAGCTGAGATCGTGCCATTGCACTCCAGCCTGGGCAACAAGAGCGAAACTCCATCTAACAAAAAAAAAAAACCTGCCATAGATGGTGGCTGTAAAGAATAAATAAATTTTTTTTAAAAAAATGAATGAATAAAACAATGTAAGTGAAGTATTTGGTGTAGATTATTTATTTGGTCAGCGTTTCAAAATCCTTACATAAATTATTTTGTTCTACTATGTCCAAATGTAAACACACATGTGTGCATGCAAACCCAAGAAAGGTGTATGTCCCTAAAATAAGGCCAGATACAAGTTTGGGCCACAGAGGGCCCAAAGCAGGTGGGCAATCTTGTATCATTGAAGAGTTGTGATTGGAAATGGCAGATACCTACTCAAGCTGGCATTAAGAACACATCGGAATCTGTGGGCTCACCTAAGTGAAAAACCAGGTGGTGTTCTAGCTTCATGCCTTGTCTCATTCACCCCTCATCAGCATCCAGTATCTCTCTCCCTGTCTTTCTCTGGGTACCACCTATTCAGCTGACCGTGTCCTCAGACCGGCTTTTTTCTCATCATTTGAGATTCTCTCATTAAATTCAAGACCCTCGGGAAGAACCCTTGCCTCTGTCCAGCACTGTCAGAAAAATCAGCCTTGCAGCTCATTGGCTCTGTTTCCCTGAACCAATCGCTGCAGCCAGGAGGAGGGACCTGTGGAGGAATCAAGCCCAGCTGGAAGAAGAGGGTGGAGTCAACCACGCCCAAGAGGTGGGAAGGGCTTTCCCAGAGGGCACTTTTGACTGGGGCACCACTGCAACAAAAGAAGGATAAAGTATGCTGTGTGACAACCTCAGATGTCCCCCACAAGCCTTCTCTCTTTCCCCTAAACCCACTACCCCTTAGCACTTTATTCCTCCCACAGCAGCGGAGGCTGGTCCAGAGAATACCAAGGCCAGCCAGTAAGGGAAAGTGACAAGATCATCCACCTTCAGCCACAACTTTGAGGTGTGTGGAGAGGGGACAAAGCGTGTGGCCCTGCCAGCTCACAGCTCTAGTGTCACCAAAGGAATCAAAAGAGAATGACAGTGCTTTGCTCAGCTTTTGCTGCTTACAGAGTCTCTATGGCATCATCCACAAGCATTTATTTTTCCCTTCCATGTCTGTGGATTGGCTGGGGTCCGCTGGCTCAGGCTGAACTCCTCCATCTCAGGCTCCAGGTGGGGTTTGGACCTGCGCCACAGAGCACTCATTGGCCTGGAGCCAGCTCTCCCGAGGCCATGCTCATCTCACCGCCACGGCTGAAGCACAGGAGAGCAAGGCCAGCCGCACGGTGCAGTTCCAGCCTCTGCCGTGTCATCTCTGCCAGCGTTCCAGTGGCCCAAGCAGGTCACGTGGCCATGCTCAAAGTCAAATCATGGGCAAGTATGTTTCCCACTGATATGGTTTGGAAGTTTTTTCCCCTCCAAATCTCATGTTGAAATGTGGCTTCCAGTGTTGCAGGTGGGGCCTGGTGGGAGGTGTTTGGATCATGGGAGCAGATCCCTCATGAATGGCTTGGTGTCTCCTTGTAGTAATGAGTGAGTTATTGCTCTGAGTTCAGGCAAGATCTGGTAGTTTAAAAAGTGGGCATCCCTTTTCTTGTTTCCTTTCTTGCCACTTGACACACTTGCTCCCCTTCCACCTTCTGCCATGAGTAGAAGCTTCCTGAGGCCTCACCAGAAGCAGATGCTGGCACCATGCTTCCTTTACAGCCTGCAGAACTGTAAGCCAATTAAACCTCTTTTCTTTATAAATTACCCAGTCTCAGGAATTCCTTTATAAGCAACATAAACAGTCTAATGCACCCACCATGTTGCAAGGCTGTGGGAGTATAATACCGGTACAGGGAAGAGAGGACTTGGGACTAGTCGTTTAATTGGCCACAGAAGGTAACCAAAGAACAGCCTTCCCACAGGCTCAGCACTTTTCACTGATTTGTTTATGGAAGTGAAACCTCAGCCTTGAGCACTAAAGCCCAGTAACATGGTCTCGTTCAAGATCTCGGGGTCTATTTGAGGGAACAAAGGAGGACATGGGAGAGCCCCGAGCTCCCTATGGAGGCCACACTTGGAAGGAGCAAGTATTCAGCGGAGATCATTCCCTTCTAGCCACTGTCCCCGCAGTCCCAAGGCAGTCATCAGAAAGGCCACCTAGGTAATAATCAAACCTGCAAACTTGAGTTAAGTCTCCCCATCTCCCACGGTGAGGGCCAGCCACAGACAGCCCCTGCCCTTGGAGAGGGTGCCATGGTCAGCCTCCTCTCTCCTCTCTCACTGCCCACAGCAGACTTCTGAGGTAAGAGCATGAGCAGAGGAAGGGAAGGGGATTTGGAAAGTTCTGTCTTGATGGTCTCATAAGATGCCTTACCTCTCCAGATCTGGAAGAGGTTTCATGCTCAAATGAGCCCTTTGAAAAGAACCCTCGATCCTTCACCCCTGACACCCACTCCAGAACCAGAGTGCCCTTGACCTGAGCAAATGAATCAGGAGCCACTTGCTCCCTCCTCGACCCCTAGAAAGTTCACCTCCTACTTCCTTCCACTGTGCTGCATATGCCCGCCGGGTAGGGCCTGTGGTCAGGACTGAGATGATCACACATCAGCTCTTTCACTCACACGGCCAACATCTGGTTGTGGGAAATATGTACACATGCCACATCCTGACAAGTCCCCAGGCACAGGTCGGAGACAATTCCCCATCACACTTTGAGCCACACTCGCACTACCAGTGGCGCATCATGTCCCCAAGATCCACGAACTTTTGGCTGGCATCTGAGGGAGCCCGGCTGCTTCCCAATACAGCAGCTGCCTGCTCTCTTCATCAGAACCAAGAAGCCACAATTGCCTGTGCACCTCCACCACCAGTCCGTCTGCCTCCCAAACTCCGGGGGACAGAAAGCAAGCTCTCAGAGCAGAGTTGAAACCCCCACTCTCTGGGCTGGAGGGCAGGCTGTCCTCTGCTCCACCTGCCCCCTCTCTCCCTGAGCACACCCCCCTCCCCAGCCCTGGCCAGCCGTAGGAGGTGGGACTCCACATCACAGCCCCAGCCCTCAAGAAAGGAATCTGGCAAATCCCCTCCCTCCCTCACTCTCTCAGACCTTCCTCTCACTGGTGGACAGTTGTCCAGCAGGTTCTCAGCCACCTTTGGAAATCTGCGTCTTAGTCTGTCACCACTCTTTGGAGTTTGATAGCTAATTTCTTCATGTCTCAACCGACACATCAATTTAGCATATTAATACATCAAAAAACAAAGTCTTTCCACCCTCTCATGGCTCATTGGATGCATGCCTGGAGACTAAGCACATTGCTGTTCCTGAAAAAAAAAAAAAGGTGGGTCAGCTGTTAGCACAGAGAAGCTGGCGGAGGGGCAGCAGTGAGCCATGGAGGCTGAGCAGTAAATTAATTGTTGTTTGCCACAAATGGCCCTGGCTGAAAAGACCCCATCCCTAAGGGGGGTCAATAAACTTTAGGAGAGCTGAGTGCCCAGAGGTGACGATTGAGGAAGGACAAGCCTTGCCTCAGTTCCTGACTTCTGCTCCACGCCGAGGGGCAGCCTTGGTGGTCAAGAGACTGAAGCTGGAACAGCTGATGCCAACGCCGGCTCAGCTCCTTGCTAACACAGTGGCCTTGGCGGGCTCACTCCCCTCTGCCGTCCTGTCTCTCCACCCCTCCAGGGGCAGGGGCTGCATGCAGCAGGATGCAGGGGCTGCCAGGGCAACATAGGTCCCGTCTTCTGCACTTTAGCCCTGTGCACCTGTGCTGGCTCCATCCTCTCTGGCTCCTCCACGTGGGGCTCTCCATGGCCCCAGACTTAGCTCCTTCTGCTCAACAACTCCTGCCAGAAAGGGGGTGTCTCTTCCCCAGTACATCCCACAAAATTCCAGTGTGGATCCTGATTAGCCTCTTGCAGGGGGTGGTGGGGTCACAGGCCCATCCCTGAACCTGTCACTGCGGCCAGAAATGAACTAGGCTGAGCAGCCAGGCCTAGGTCATGGACAAAGCCCTAGAATAGGGGTGAGGAGGGGAGTGCCAGGTACTGTGTGGACAGGGAAGGGGAAGAAAGTTGTTCCCTCCAGAAGGAAGGCAGGGTTCTGGTGCTGGTTGAGAGGAGGCAGGGGAGCAGGAGGGCAGGAAGCAGAAACCACACCCAAGGGCAGGAAGGAGCCACAGGCCCAAGTCCACCCTGCCAGTCGGAGTGACTGTCTGCAGGAGGAGACACAATTTGGAGCCAGCATGTTTCAGTGGGGGACGAGAGGTTCTGATCCAACAAGGAGAGATACTCCCTCCAAGCTCCTCAAAAGAAGGGGCTGGAGGAAATTAAGTCTGAGGCCGCCATAGCAGAACCAAAGAGCAGACAGGATGCTGGCAGGGGAACCCTCCCCTTCCTCACAAAGAAGGACCTGGGCTGACCTGGTGCAATTTGCATGAACTTGAGAAACACAGTCTTCCACATGCTTCTCAGCGTGGCCTTTATCCTGCTATGGCCTCTGCGTTCCTCAGTGATGAGAGATGACACTTCCTTAGACAGGGATGATTCTTAAGGTTAATTGAAAGTGGCCTTTCTTGTAATCATCTGCTGCACTGAATTATTAATCACTTGCAGGCATTTGCAGGTCTTTAAACTCTTGGACTTCCTGCAGCCCTCCTTGGAAGTGCTTTTGCCATGGAAATAAAACTTCCGCTTGGCCATGAAAGACAGAACCCATGTCTGCTGCTGTTTCCAGGCTTCCTAGCTCCAGAGACACGGGGAAGAACAAGGTCTGAAAACAGGAAGCAGAGCCAGAGCTGCTGCCAGACCCTGGATGCCTTTCTGTTCTGGGGAGCTGGCTCCAGGCCAGCCAGGTCTCAGAGCCCCTGGGCAGTGGATGCAGGGGAGGCTGCCCAAAGTTCCTGTGGTTCTTTGCCTGTTTGCCTGGTTCACGGTCAGCACCACAGGATAGGGTCTCCTGGGTCCTTGCCCTACAGCTGGTCACTAGTGAAGAAGGAGCCAGGTGCCAGGCCTAGATCCACCACTTAGTGGGTGGGCCAGGAAGCCTCTATGATTCAGTTTCCTCGTCTGAGGAGGTGGTCATGACCCTGCGGGGCAGACATGAGGCAGGGCTCCATGGGATCGTGTACATCAGGCCTGCATCTCAATGCTCAGAACATCAGGAGCAGCAAGAAAGATGAGCTCCCTCCTGCCACCTGCTTTTACCTTCCAGTGGAGGAAGATTGACTCAAAACTCAGTGGGCTGGCTGGCTGTGTAAGGATTTTGCAGATAGAGCTGGCAGCATGATTTTGCAGACCCCAGAAGCTGGTCTGCAGGACCAGTTCAGGGAGCTCCTGTTGGGCCCTAAATTGTGAGCCCAGGATGTGTATGATGCATGGACAATGTGGGCAGAAGCTGGGGCAGCTCATCCCGATGGCACAAGCCCTTCATCTGCCATTCAGCACAGCCTCAGCCCTGGAGGTGGATACTGGCAATGCCAAGCTGAATAAGACACGGCCCCCTGCCTTCTTGGAGGCCCTGGGCTGCCAGGAAGAGTGAGGCAGCAGTCTCAGGCACAGAGTCCCGTATTCAGCATGGTAGCTGCAAGGACCATGAGGACAAGGAGGGGATGATGAAGGGTTTCACAGAAGGCAAGATGCTGCGGGTTCATCTTGAAACATGAGCAGTGGAGAAGGAGGGTGGGAGGGGCATTGAGTATTTCAGACAGGGAGAGAGCAGCATAGTGGGAAAGATCAGTGCATACGCAGAGCCGTGGAAGTAGCTGCACCAGTCTGGGCACAAGCACTGCAGAGAGATGGGTGGTGGGGGGATGAGAATGGGAGGGGAGCCTGGAAGACAACAGCTGGGAAGGGGAGTGGGTGCAGCATGGAATCTGAAGAGCTGAGAGGAGGCCCACACAGAGCTCCAGATGAGAGGTGATGGAGGGCTGGGCGAGGCTTTTGCCATGACACAGATGGACAGAGGAGGAACAGCTGTCAGGACTTGGTGACACAGAGAAAGATGGGGACTTTGGAAAAGCACAGCATGGGGGTCGAGAGATGGCAGCTCTGGGCCTGGGACTCAGGAAGTGCCAGAAGAGATTCCTTTTCAAAAAACATCCCACTACCCAACTCCACCCCCAGAACAGCCTGAGTACAGCTCAGGCGCAATCATGGAGGCAGCTGGTGTGGATGCCATGCCCCATTGGGGTGGTCAGGTGGGGGTGCATGGCAGCTGGGGGAAGGGGTCAAGATAGCTGACGGGTTCCATGTAGGGGTCCCCTGAGCCTTGCTAGCTGCCTGAGTCCAGTGTTGAGGCACACTGAGCTCTAGACAGAGGAAGGGGAAATGTAAGCCACCCCTCCCAGGGTACCGCATGGACAACATGGTCCACACAATGGTCCTAGAGACATCACGTCCTCATCCCCCAACCCCATGACTACATGGCAAAAGGGGCTTTGCAGGTGTGATTAAGTTAACGATCTTGAGATGGGGGTGGTAGTTATCCTGGATTATCTGATGAGCCTCTTATAGAGAAACGCCACACTCTGAGATGAATTCAGGAGTCCTTTATTAGCCGGCAACCGAGAGATGGCTAGTGCTCAAAATTCTCTCCGCCCCGAAGAAAGGGCTAGATTTTCTTTTGTACTTTGGTTTAGAAAGGGGAGGAGGAGCCTAGCTGAAGCAATCTTACAGAAGCAAAACAGGCAAAAAGTTAAAAGACAAATGGTTACGGGAAAACAAACAGTTCCAGGTGCAGGGGTTTTAAATCCATCACAAGGTGATAGATGCAGGGGCTTTGGGTACCATCAACCGGACACAAATGTGGGGGCTTAGGGTACTATCAACTGGGCAAATTCCTGGGAACTGCGGATATAGCTTGCCACAGTATCTTATCTGTTAATTGCATTCTTTGATGTGCTGGGAGTCAGCTTGCACAAGTTAAGTCCTCGAGGAAGGGGGGTGGGTAAGGGGCTGCAAGTCAAGGAGCCAAAATGGAGTTTGTCTAGCTCTCTCAGCTAAGGGACAGTCAATTCAGGTTAAAACAAGGTAGGGTATCACACTTACAAGAGGGAGGCAGAAAGAGTTGATGTGAAATGACCCGGAGTGGGAGAGGTTAGAAAAGGCTGTGCTGCCGGCTTTGAAGACAAAGGAAAGGTCCACTAGCTGGCAGCCTCTAGGAGCTGCAAACGCTGGGAAACAGCTCCCTTGCCTCCAGAAGGCATAGGCTCTGCCAACCCAGTTTAGATTCCCGACCCCCAGAACTGTGAGATAATATGAGTGTGGCTTAAACTACTCAATCTGTGGTACTTTGTTGCAGGGGCAACAACAAACATACAGACATCTAAGTCAGACCCGAGGCCTTCGGTGGGACCCAGGCCCCATTTCCTGAGACACCTGCCCCCACAGCGACCTCGGGGAAGCAGAAGTTGGGGAGGATTCTCCAGACACCCCAGACTGTCTCCAAGTAGAGCCGAGAGCCAGTTAAGCGCACAGCTGAGGACAGTTACTGGGTGAAGAGGCCTGGGTCTCCGCCTTCTCATGGCTCCACCGCCCAGACCCTAGAAGGGGAGTGGCTGCGGCCTGTGCACCCTGGCGCTGAGGGCTCCCAGACCCGGCCCAGTGGGGCACCCCAGTTCACCACCCTCCCCGCCTTAGGTGAGCCAAAGCCCAGGCAGGGTGGAGCCTCACGCACACTGACTGCCCCCTAGGACAGGCACAGGTGACACGGGGGTGTGGGACCTAGGTTATGACTCTGGACACAACCTTCAGGACTGTAAAACGAGAAGGCCCATCTCCCCAAAACACGCACTCCCCCACAACCACCCCTTCCCCCCACACACACACTCCCCTGCACCACAGATACACACATTCCTTTCGCTCCCCACTCAGACGCCTCGAGGTCTCAGATGCTCCCCACCGGAGCCTCGGCAGGGGAACCATAGGGGCGCGGCCAGGGCGCGCCGAGGGGTGACCAGAGAGTACGCGCAGCAACCTTACTCCCGCCTTTCCCGCAAGGCGCGTTCGCCAGCCTGGACTAGTGGGCACGGGCCCTGCGTTCTAATAATCACCATAATAATAGGCGCTGGGGGTACAGAGGGGACCCAGGCGACGCTGGCCTCCATCCGATAACCACCGTAACAGGGGCTGGGCTGCGCCGCTCCTCCGCTCTAAGTGCTCCTTACATGCTTCGTAAGTTACCGGCAGGCCTGTCGCCCTTACGAGAGCCCCTCACGGACATTAACCCAATTGAGAAGACTGAACCCAAAGTGCGGACGTTAAATTGTCACAAATCGCAGGGCTGGCAAGTGAGGAAGCTGAGTTGGAACCCAGGAGCTTCTGGAACCCGCTCCAGAATCGCGCTCTGGACCGTTTTGTCCGCTGAGAGCGAACGGGTGCGCGAGCGCCGTATCCCTGCCCAAGGCCGTCAGGCGGGCAGCGCTGGGGCCCGGGACCCGCGCGGAGACTCAGCCCCGGGATCCGGGAAGGCTCCCTCAAGCCGGGGTCAGAGCTGTGCCTGGAGGGGCCTTGGCTTGCGGAGGATCTGGGAGGGCGGGGCTCAGTCCTGGCCATCAGGTGTGAGGGGTCGGGTGCGGAGCCCTGTGTCAGACGCGGCGGTGAAGGCTGTAGCTCTGCTCTCCGGGATGGGGGTGGTACTCTCACCCCACCCTGCCCCAAGTCGCAGGGAGCCCCGGGCGCCCCTGGCACTGGCGTCCGGGACCCGCCCTGGCCGGAGCCCTGCGGTTTCCGGGAGCTCACGGTCGGCTCTGCGCCCCTCCACCCTCCGGGCCTGGGCCTGGGCCAGGGACGGGCTGGGGCGGGACTGCGGCCTCGGGGCGCTGGGTCCCTGCCCCTGCCGTGCACTGCGCGGCTCCCCGCGCCGCAGCTGGGCACCGGCGCCACCACTGACCGCCCCCGCGCCCGCCCCCGCGCCCGCCCGACGGCGCCCCGCAGCGCTTTAAGAGCCGGCCTGGCAGCCCAGCCCCAGCCGCCCAGACCGGCGAGACCAGCCTGCGGTAGCAGCCCCATGGCGGGTAAGCGAGCCTTCCCTCCCCAGCCCAGCCCCGTCCCCTCTGCGACCCTTCCAGCACTTGCCTCCGCCCCGCCGTCCCCGCTGGGGCGCAGCGCCTGCCCTGCCCGGCCTCGGCGCGCTCTTGGAGGGGCACTGGGATGGAGTGGAGGCTGAGGCCCGCTCTTTGCGGTCGGTTGCGGCTTAGGAGGTGTGGGGGGTCCCGCCTTCTCACCACCCCACCCAGTGCAGATCCCTGAGACCGGGATGCCCCGCGGCCGCGCATCACCCTAAGGGAGGCACCTTTTTGGCCAGCGGTTGGAACCCAGCGTCTGAGCACCCCCGGGGCGAAGCCTCCTAGGTCCCGCAAATGCGGATGTGTGAGGGCCAGCAGCAAAGGGGCCTTGCCCCTTCTTCCTCCCCACCCCGTCCACCGCCTCCCACCAACTCCCCTAAGCGCGTGCTCACCTTGATAGAGGGCTAGGGGAGGGAGCCGGTGTTAGAGAAGAGTCCAGCCTTGCAGCAGGTTCCAGGGCCCCAGAGAATAGAGGTCTGATTGCAGACCAGGGGGAAGGTACCTTTCAGGGCTTTCCTTAACTGACTGCGTCCACACCCCAGCTCCCCTCCTGGCCTCAACAGGAGCCCAGGGGATATGGAGGTTCTGGTGAGGGCAGGTTTGATTTCTACTCAGAAGCGCAAGGAAATGGCTTCTTTAAGCCAGAATCCCAAGGGCAGGGCCAGCTGTTTTCCAAGGAAAACTAGAAGGTTCTGCCCCGGGCTTTCAGACCCTGGGGTAAACGGCTTCTCCTCTGAGAAGTGGCGGAACCCAGCCAGCAGCATCCCTCCGGGAACCCGTCCCCAGCAGGCCTGCTCCTATCACTCCTGAGATCAAACCCAGAGGCAGAGTTGCTGCCCCAGTTCTGCCCCAGCAGGCCAGGGCTGTGAGGGAGAGTGGCTTTCCCAGGCAGGCAGGCATCACAGTACTGGTGGTCTCTGCCCCCAGAGCAGCTGGCCCTGGTGATTGGGGGCACCGTCGGGGGGCTGCTGCTTCTGCTGCTGTTGATCGGGGCAAGCTGCTGTCTGTGGAGAAGGTTCTGTGCCACCCTCACCTATGAGGAGCTGCCTGGGACACCAGCCATAGCCACCGCGGCTGCCTCCAGTGGGCAGTGGGACAGGCCCTGCCAGCCACATGCTAGGACCGAACTGAGCAGGTGAGGCAGGATGTGGGGCCAAGTGCGCCCCTGGAATTTCCCTCGGGGTGGGGTCAAAAAGGAAAGTTCTGTTTATGGGGGTGCCTCTTCTATGCTGCTTTGGTGCTGGGAGCTATCACAAAGAAACCCCAGAAACCTCACATCAGCTATTAGGCAGGTGTTATGAAACCCATGTTCCAGGTGAGGAAACTGAGGCTCAGCGCACATAAGCAACAGGTCCAGAGAACACAATCAGTAAGTGGCAGAACAGGAATCCAAACCCAGACTGGCTGACACTGTCAGGGGCTGTGTTCCTTCTCCAAATCCCACTGCTGTGTGTGTGTGTTTGTGTGTGTGTGCGTGTGTGTGTGTGTGTTGCCTGATATGGGCCCAGAAAATGGTGCCCTGGCCTTCTCCTGGCTCCCGATGGCTTTTCTTCCTCCATCCCCTGGTGCTCAACCGTCCTGGCTGAGCGCTCTGAGACCACACCATTTACTTGCCACCTACATGTTGTCTCCCTGACTCTGGACAGGCCACCAGCTGTGCCATTCGTGGTGCCCCCAACCCTTCAAGGCCGAGATTGGGTGCCCCTGCACAGTGGAGAGTGGGCCCATGCCCCATGGGACCCCTGCCTGGCATCAGAGCTGCTGCCTCACACCCCCAGCGGCGGCCTTGGTGAGTGTCCTTGCCAGGGCTGCCCAGAGGTCAGGGTCTGCTCGGGTGGCCCCATCTGCTTTCACCAGCTTGGCTCTGGAACACAACCTGAACCAGCCAGGGATGCCAGGGTTGCCCAGGGACCACTCTTTCTGGGTGCTTTCATTTATGAAGTGCTTGCTGCACCCCATGAGGGTGAGATACAGCCTTGGGTGCTGATTTGGAGTGAGACCTCACCAAGACTCTGAGGGGGAGGAATTATCACCCCATTTTACATAGTCTTAACTGAGGCCGTAAGCAACAGATTGGAATTGGAACCCAGGCATGCCATGTATAGAACTTGTGCTGGGTCCCACTCTAGGATGATGGGTTGGTTGACCAAGAGGACAGAATGGTAGGGGCTGCAAACACAGCTTTCTGCCACCTCTTTGCCCTGAAGATCTACCAAGAGACCATCCCAGGAACCACCCAATAATCACCTTGGCCCTTCTAATTTGAAGAGGAAGAAGAAAGGCAATGTTTTATCGCTGAGTCATTCCCTAGACACCATGGAAGGGGCTAGGCCAGGTGATGGGCACTGTGTCCTTGAAACAGGTCCTGACCTCCAAGGATGGGGGCCAATCCCAGGGGGCAGGACTCTGCTAGGATCCCCAGCCTGGCCATGCAATGCCTTCATGCTGAGAAAGCTTCCTGGAGGAGCTGCACCAGAGAGAGGGGATGTGTTTAGCCTGGTGAGGAGAGTGGGGCGGATGTGGTCAGGCCAGCTGAGGCTCAGCAGAGACGGATGGGCCAGGATGGGGATGGGTGCCCAGAGCTTGCCACTGTCTCCCATGCCCCTGCCTTCCTCTGGCCTGCCAGCCCTCCCACCCTCTGTTATAGGAGATGCATGTATTGTGGGGGCCATCAACCCAGAGCTGTACAAGTTCCCAGAGGACAAAAGTGAGACCGACTTCCCCGACGGCTGCCTGGGGCGGCTGTGGTTCTCAGTGGAATACGAGCAGGAGGCCGAGCGGCTGCTGGTGGGCTTGATCAAGGCACAGCACCTGCAAGCCCCCTCGGAGACCTGCAGCCCCCTGGTGAAGCTCTACCTGCTGCCCGATGAGCGGCGCTTCCTCCAGTCCAAGACCAAACGCAAAACCTCCAACCCGCAGTTTGACGAGCACTTCATCTTTCAGGTACAGCCTCTGGAGCAGGCAGGGTCTGTTGCCCTCCGCGTTGCTGGGAAGGTGCAGACCTACAGGAGAGCCCAGCCTCCTGTACCAGCCAGGGCCCTGTAGCTCCCGGGACCCTTGATGCCACCAGCTCTGCTTTACCTAGTCTGCTAGGTTAAGGCCTATAGGAGCTGATCCCTGATAGAGGGGCAGGGGAGAGACTTGGTGAGTGGTGACCAGAAGCCTGGGCTCCCCTGTCCTGACTGTCTGGAGGAGAGTGGGTGAGAACACAATTTTAGAGCAACTACTGAATGCCAGGCCCTGGCCTATGGGGCTCAGGGGAATTATCCCAAAGGCCTGGAGCAGTATGGGGTTTCTGGCAAGTTTATCCCAGGAAGGCAAGACAGGCCTCAGTGTGAGTGCAGGAGCTTCCTGTGCTGTCAGAGGCCAGCGCGGGGCCCGAGTGGCCTCCCAGGGTGGGTCTGGTGCCTTGCTGCACTTTGGGCTGGCCGGCTCAGGCTCTGGAGGTGGAGAGTCTGTTGGGGCACCGAGCGAGTTTCACAGGGGCCTGGGAGCCTTAGCAGGTGACTGGGGGCCCTTAGGGGAAGGAGTCATCGAGACCTGCCAAGAGGCCTTGGACAAACATGTTCTCAAGAGCTGGGTGGCAAGCTAGGCAAGAGGTGAGGTGCAGCCAGTCAGCTTTCGGGAGGAGTGTGACTGCCGAGGCCAGGGCCATCACTTGTGCCTTCCGCCCTGGCTGAGAGCTGGGAAGAGGGGTGCCGTCGGGCCTGGTCCCGGGCCGTCTTTCTGAGGCCAGGGCTGTGAGAATTCACAGGTGAATTGCTCTTCTCGAGACATCAGAATCCAAGGCTGCAGCCTTGCTGACGTGCAACACGTCATGCTTGCAGGCTAATTTTTCTTAGCTCATCACTTCCCCACTCTATCTCTCCCCAGCTTGATCCAGTCCCTCTGTGGAAAAGGGAGAAAGGGAAAGAAAGGAAAATCAATATTAATGGGCCATCTGCTGTAGGTCAGACACTGTGATTGGGGTTTTACAACCAGAGAGGAAGATCCATGATCCCCATTTCACAGGCGAGAAGGCCAAATCTCAGGGAGGGGAGGGCTGGCATGCCCAGCTCTGACAGCAGAGACAGGCTGGTGCCCCGGGCTCCTGGGCCTTTGCTACAGTGCAGGGTGGTGGCGGGGCCACACTCACCGTGCAGCCATGTCACTTGGTGCTCCGGTTAAACGGCAGATTTCAATTCATGGGTCTGGGCTGGGGCCCAAGATCCTGCATTTCTAACAGGGCTCCAAGTGGTGGTGGACGCTACAGGTCCTCGGACCACACTCTGTGTAGCAAGGTCCTGGCACCTACCTCCACTTTCCAGGGGTACACGGCTCTGCTGCTGAGAAGGGTCCCCTGAAAATGCCTAGGTTTGGGGATGTGGGTCCCTGGTTGAGACACCCGTTCCCAAAAGCACCCATGTCCAGAATAACGAGTCACACCATCCCATCCCCTACCCCCATGCCTGACTCTGGCTGGTGTCCTTGTCTCCCCCAGGTGTCCAGCAAGACCGTCACCCAGAGGGTGCTGAAGTTCTCCGTCTACCACGTGGACAGGCAGAGGAAGCACCAGCTCCTGGGCCAGGTGCTCTTCCCCTTGAAGAATGAGACCCTGGTGGGGGGCTGCCGGCGTGTCATCTGGAGAGACCTGGAGGCCGAGAGCCTGGAGGTATGGTCGATGTCACCATGGCTATGCCACTGAGCATCAGCCGGCAGGTGTGCACAGGGCCCAGTACCTGCTGGCGGCATCAGCCCTCAGCATCCCGCACACCACCCTACAACAGTGACTCAGGGAGGAGGGCCCAGGCCCTGAGCAGCATGGGACAGGGGGGAACAGATATGCCCCTGGGCAGGGAGGGGCTGCTTGAGGTCCTGTTGTCACACTGGCCATCAGACTCCCTGGAGCAACCTGAAATATCCACATTTGGATTCTTGTCTAGGTTAGACAGCTATGAGAGATGACACCACAAATGGTCCAGCGCAGGGAAATGTTTCCCCCAGCCCATCACCCCCCGGGAAGGCCCCAGCTGGCTCAGACCTGGGTGTGACTCCTTAGCTCTGGTCCACAGGACTGCACAAGCTCCTTAAACTCTCCAGACCACAGTTGCCCCATCCTTAAAATGGCAGTGGAACTCAAAGGAGACCATGCGGGTGTGTCGCATGGATCGCTAGGAGGAAGCGGGAGGCTCTCTGGGGGTTCTGTGACCCCTTTGGCACTTGCCAGAGTAACAGGGTGGGGTGGTTCCATCTTGGCCTCCCCAGCCCCCCTCGGAGTTTGGCGACCTCCAGTTCTGCCTCAGCTACAACGACTACCTGAGCCGCCTGACGGTGGTTGTGCTGCGTGCCAAGGGCCTCCGGCTCCAGGAGGACAGAGGCATTGTCAGTGAGTTTCTCCCTTTCCTCCTGGGGAAGGTCCCGCCCACCGAGCTTACAGCCTGGCGCTACAGTCCAACCTCACCCCTGACCATCCAGTTTCTGCTTGCATACACCCTATCACGGAGCGCTCACTACCTCACAAGACGTGCTGTCCCTCGGTCGACAGTTCGGTGCAGGAAGCCTCTTCCTGTGTTGAACCCAAAGCTGTATCTCCTTGGCCTCCCCTACTGAGGGTTCTAACCCAGCCACAATACCAGGCCCTGCCCCTCCTGTTTCCTGAGGCAGCGTCTTGGCTCTTTGAACTGTCCTGCCCGCCTCCACCTCCACCTTTCCATCAGCGGCATGGGTCCAGTTCCTCCAGGGTGAGGCCTGCACCTCCCTCCCCCCAGGGGAAGAGCCCCCGACTCAATGGGCACTGATGCTTGGCCTCCCAGAACCCAGGAGCTGCAGGAGGGGAGGCCTTGGTTCACCCCACATGTCCCACCCCATTTGGGCTCACCCCACACATCCCACCCATCCCAGTGAAGTGGTGGTGGTCAGCCACCTTGTTCACATCTGGGGTCACCGTAAGCCAGGCGGGATCCAAACCTTCCACTGTGACTCTGACCCTCACCCACCAAATCTTAGCCCTCTGTACAAGGTGTTTAAGGGGTCCCAGGGGGCCTGGGGGCCCAGTGAGCAGCCCCCCAACAGGGAGGGACAGGCATGTGGTGCCAGGCTGTGGTAAACTAGGGCCTGCCGGAGCCGTGGGTACTTTGCTGATGCAAAGAGGAAGGAAAAGGAAGGGAGCGGAGCCCCGCCTGGGCCGCAGGGCAGTGCACTCCTCAGCCGGCTTCCTCTGGTCACGCCCGCAGGGCCGCAGCACTGTGTGAGGGGTGGGGCCCTGGCACCTAGCTTGGGCACGTGCCCTCCTAGCCGGACCTCCCACAGGCAGGGGCTCGGCTCCCGCCCGCCTCTGCCAGCCCACTAGTGCTCACCGTTCCCCAGGTGTGTTTGTCAAAGTGTCTCTGATGAACCACAACAAGTTTGTCAAGTGCAAGAAGACTTCAGCTGTGCTGGGCTCCATCAACCCTGTGTACAATGAGACCTTCAGCTTCAAGGCCGATGCCACCGAGCTGGATACCGCTAGCCTCAGCCTGACCGTGGTGCAGAACACGGAAGGGGACAGTAAGGCCACACCCTACCCCGGGCTGCTGGGACAGGGACCACAAGGGGCTGCCAAGTGTTCAGGCAGAGTGAGTGCCTCCTGTCCTGACCTCAGAAGGAGCTGTACGAGCTCCCTCCCTGGTTAAGGAAACTAACTCAGAAAGGAAACTGCTCAGAAAGGCTGAAATACTTGCCCAAGGCCTGGGTTTCATGCCCAGCTTTAGTCCAGTTGAGCTCTGTCTGTGGCACCCTAGAAACAGGTTAAGCAGCCGGGCATGCTGGCTCACATCTGTAATCCCAGCACCTTGGGAGGCCAAGGTGGGTGGATCACTTGAGCTCAGGAGTTCAAGACCAGCCTGGCCAACATGGTGAAACTCCCATCTCTACTAAAAATACAATAATTAGCTGGGCGTGGAGGCACACGCTTGTAATCCCAGCTACTTGGGAGGCTGAGGCGGGAGGATCTCTTGAACCCAGGAGGCAAGGCTGCCGAATCTGTCAAAAAAAATAAAAGGGCCGGGCACAGTGGCTCACGCCTGTAATCCCAGCACTTTGGGAGGCCAAGGTAGACAGATCATGAGGTCAGGAGATCGAGACCATCCTGGCTAACACGGTGAAACCATGTCTCTACTAAAAATACAAAAAATTAGCTGGGCGTGGTGGCTGGCACCTGTAGTCCCAGCTACTCGGGAGGCTGAGGCAGGAGAATGGCATGAGCCTGGGAGGTGGAGCTTGCAGTGAGCCGAGATGCACCACTGCATTCCAGCCTGGGTGACAGAGCGAGACTTTGTCTCAAAAAAAAAAGAAAGAGGTTGGCTGGGTGCAGTGGCTCACACCTATAATCCTAGCACTTTGGGAGACCGAGAGGGGTGGATCATGAGGTCAAGAGATCAAGACCATCCTGGCCAACATGGTAAAATTCCGTCTGTACTAAAAATACAAAAGTTAGCTGAGCGTGGTGGTGCACGCCTGTAGTCCCAACTACTCGGGAGGCTGAGGCAGGAGGATCGCTTGAACCCGGGAGGCAGAGGTTGCAGTGAGCTAAGATCGTGCAGCTGCACTCCAGCCTGTCCACAGAGCGAGACTCCGTCAAAAAAGAAAAGAAAAAGAAAGAGGTTAAGCAATGGCCTCTGCTGCCCTCTCCTGGAGCAAATCACCCGAGAGAGTGGGAGGGACCAGGGCTTCCACCAGCCCAGGGACCTGGTGCTCTGACCTTCCTCGTGCCCTCTAGATGAGCCTTTGGGGTTCTGGGCAAGTTCTGTCAGCCAGCTCTCCCACACTGCCCCACACCCCAGCACCCACTGCCACTCTGGGGAAACAGAGCCATCAGGCCATGGCTGGCCACATGGCCTGGACTTAAGACCCTTCTCCACGGTGGCCAGTGAACGTTACTGCTGAATGTACTCTTGGATGGCCGAGGCCTTCTTTCTAGAGGGGCCCTTTCCTCCCTCAGCTCTTTGGCATAAGGCAGACTTAATACGGCCCTACAGAAGGGTGTGGGGCAGAGCTGGTTGCCCTCAATGAGAGAGTCTCTTTCAGGGCTCTCCTTCCTCCCAATCTCCCAGGGGGAGAAGCAGCCCTTCCAGCTGCAGAGCAAAGGCAGGGCCCCTTTGGAGGCTGTCAGCTCCCACTCAGAGAGGAGGGGAGTTGCTACTTCCTCCTGGGGAGCAGGAGGGAGGAAGGGAGGTCATTGGGGACGTGGCTTCTGTGCTCAGGAGCACACCGGTGCTCTCCCTTCCCTGCAGAGAGCCAGCAGCTGGGCCGAGTGGTGGTGGGCCCCTACATGTACACCCGCGGCAGAGAGCTGGAGCACTGGGACGAGATGCTCAGCAAGCCCAAGGAGCTGGTGAAGCGCTGGCATGCGCTCTGCCGCACCACGGAGCCCTGACCCTTCGCCCAGCACCGCGGTTCCGCTTTGGGAGCTGACCATCCTCGCAGTTGCACGTGACAGCCACAGCCACGCTCATGGACGTTTCATCCAACAGCTCCCTGAGCTGCCAGGCCAGCCCGAGCCGGGAGGACGTGAGTGCTGAAGTGCAGGAGAGAAGAGGGGACAAAGAAGCCCTGGCCCAGTCAGTGACTCTGGCCATACAGCCTTCCGTAACACTCCCTCCTCCTTACCTGCGGGGCTGCCTGGGCTCGGAATCCCAGCTCCTGGTCCTCACAGCCCTGATTTGTACCAGAATCTCAGGTGCTCAGAAGAAAGATCCTGTTTAGTGATGACCCACCTCTACCTGCTGAATGGACGTGCAGGGTAAACTTGGGGGCCTCCATCTGGGAAAGGTGATGATGTATTCATGCAGTCGATGACCCTCACTGCTTTTTCAGCCAGGGTTTCTCTGCCTTCTGCCTGGCAGAGAAAACACACTGCTATGGGGAAAATCACAGGGAGGGCGCTGTGACCAGCACGCCCAGGCACCAAGTGTCGGCATGGCTCACTGTGCTGAGTGGAGGCCTCCCTGAGCATTAGGTCCTCCACGGGGATGTGTCAAATGCCCTCCCACATTGTGTCAAGTCTGCCCATGGCCCACCCTCCCCCCGGTCCAAAACCACACAGCCCTGGTTCTCCAGCTGTTCTGCTGCTGTTTCTATGCTCTCCCTGATTAACAGCATTCAGTTCCTGGGCTCTCCCTTTGAGCAGGAAATGGTGAAAGCATGTGGCTACGGTATAGCCCACAGGGCTGAGATTGCTGTGTTGCAGTATTGATGTAAAATTTGTTAAGAAGGAAATACCCACAAATCACTGCCATCAACTCCCCAGAAGTTGCACTCAAGCTAGTGAGCAGCCCTTGTGCTTGTCACAGTTACCGTAACAGGCAGTGTGTATTTGCACCTGGTACCGTGCAGCCTACATGTCAACACATTGTTTTGCATAACTAGAACAGTACATGGAACCACTGTCTCTTTCTCGTTTTTCCTTCTTTTTCTTTTTTTATTTTATTTTATTTTTTTGAGACAGAATTTCCCTCTTGTCACCCAGGCTGGAGTGCAATGGCGTGATCTCGGCTCACTGCAACCTCTGCCTCCCAGGTTCAAGCGATTCTCCTGCCTCAGCCTCCCAAGTAGCTGGGATTACTGGCGCCCGCCACCATGCCTGGCTAATTTTTTTTATTTTTAGTAGAGACGGAATTTTACCATGTTGTCTAGGCTGGTCTCAAATTCCTGGCCTCAGGTGATCCACCTGCCTCAGCCTCCCAAAGTGCTGGGATTACAGGCATGAGTCACTGCACCTGGCCCGACCAGTATCTTTTTCTTATGCAGTGAAACAACTTTAGCAAAAGAGGCAATGAATGTTATACTGAGTTTGTACCTCTTTAACTCCACCTCCAATTTCTGTCAATCTACAAATACAAGTGTCGCCTGGCAGTGTTTCATATGGACAGAATATCTTGTGTTTGCTTTTGTCACTTATTTCACTTGCACGTTTTCTTTTTTTTTGTTTCGTTTTGGTTTTTTTGTTGTTGTTGTTGTTTTTTGAGACGGAGTCTCGCTCTGTCGCCCAGGCTGGACTGCAGTGGCATGCTCTAGGCTTACTGCAAGCTCCGCCTCCCAGGTTTACTTACGCCATTGTCCTGCCTCAGCCTCCCGAGTAGCTGGGACTACAGGCGCCCACCACCACGCCCCACTAATTTTTTTGTATTTTCAAGTGGAGACGGGGTTTCACTGTGTTAGCCAGGATGGTCTCGATCTCCTGACCTCAGGATCTACCCGCCTCGGCCTCCCAAAGTGCTGGGATTACAGGCGTGAGCCACCACGCCCGACCCACTTGCACATTTTCAAAGTAGTCCACAAAGCTGTAGTTTCTAATAGCTTCATAGCACACATGTAATAGGAGTTCTCTGTATGTTTATAGAGCAGGCTACTACAGTGGAACTGTTTCTGTTTCATCTGACATCCTGATAGATGCCAGCCACCCCCACATTCCAAGGTGAGATTTCTGACTAGCAGTGACTTTTCTAGGGCCACTTGGAAAAGTTGATAAGTATCCTTTTCTGCAGGACAGAGTAGGCTGGTATCTCTGACTCATCCCTGAAAAATCTAAATGGCAAGAGACTCGCTGGCTCTGTGCTCTGATGGGGAGGAGGTTGTTGTTTGGGCTCTTCTCTACAGACACAGTCAGGGCAAAAAGCATATGCGTGCTTCCCATGGGCCAGAGAGACCTGGCCTGGGTTGTCTCAAATCCTGTCCACAAGGCAACTACAGAAGAAAGAAGCCCTTTACATTTCCATAAAACACTTTAGAATCAGCTAGTCAATTTCCACAAAATAAAGTGCTAGAATTTGATTGGATTTAATTGATTATGTAGAACAATTTGGGGGCCATTTGACATCATTAAAATATTCAATCTTCGTATTCATTAACATGGTATATCTCTTCACTTTAAGTCTTTTGTATGTTTCTTAGAACTATTTTTGTGGTTTTCAGTAAAGTGTTCTTGCACATCCTTCAATAGATTTATTCTTAGGCGTTTTATACTTGTTTATGGCTAGTATATACAGATTCTGTTGCTACAAAACTATGTTGACCTTGTTATCCAGTGAGTGGCCTTATGACATTCATTTAAATTATAATAATTTGCAGATTATTTTTGTATAATCATGTCCTCTGTGAATGACAGTTTTATTTCTTCCTTCCTTAATCTTTATGCCTTATTTAGCTCTTGCCAAACTGCAGCGGCTGAGCAATTGGACAAGAAAAAGAAATAAAAGAGATCCAGATCATAAAGAAAGAAGAAAAACTATATCTGCACATGACATAATCTTGTCTATGGAAAATCCTAAGGAATCCACACACAAAAAAACTACTAGAGCTAATAAATTCGGCAAGGTTGCAAGTTATAAAATTGGTATACAGATTGCAGTGGCTAGGACCTCCAGCAGAATGCTGACTATAAGTAGTGATAGTGGGTATTCTTGTCTCATTCTCAATCTCAGGGGTGGTGGGTGTGGCATGGGGAGAGTTGTCAATATTCACCATGAAGTTTGATGGCTGTTATAGGATTTTTAATATACTCATTAACATATATTCTCGAGCTGTTAAAAAGATTTTTTTTAAATCGCAAATGAGGTTAAATTTCCCTCAAATACTTACTCTGCACCTTTTGAAATAATTTTCTTTTTCTCCTTTATTCTTTGGATGTGATGACTTATACTAATTGACTGTTGAATGTCAAACCAAACTCACATTCTTGTAATAGAAACCAGCGGGGTGTGTACGCGTTTATGTGTGTGTGCAGGTTTATACACACAAACACAATAATACTTGGACCTATTCATTTAAAATTTAGATTTATTAGAGGGAGCATGGCCATAAAATAAAATAAAATAAAATTTAGATTTAAGTTGAGCTCAGTGGCTCACATCTATTATCCTAGAACTTTGGAAGGCCAAGGCAGGTAGATTGTCTGAGCTCAGGAATTTGAGACCAACGTAGTGAAACTCGATCTCTACAAAACCACAAAAATTAGCCAGGTATGGTGTCACATGCCTGTTGTCCCAGCTACTTGGAGGGCTGGGGCAGGAGTATTGCATGAGCCCAGGAGGTTAAGGCTGAAGTGAGTCATGTTCACGCCACTGCACTACAGCCTGGATAACAAAGCGAGACTCTGTCTCCAAAAATAAAATAAGTAAGTAAATAAATAAATAAATAAAATTTAGGTTAATTTGCTGTTATATTTTTCAGGATTTTTGCAGCTATGTTTATGACAGACTTTCCTATAATATTCTTATCATAATGTTCTTGCACTTGAAAGAATGTGCATTCTGCAGTTGTGTGCAGGTGTTATATGTATTTCAACTGGGTCAAGTTTGTTAATCAGGTTGGTCAAATTATCTACATCTTTCCTGACATTTTTGTCTGTTTTTCTATAAATTACTGAGAGAGGCTAAAGCCTGCCACTATTATTATGAATTTGTTTATTTCTCTTTTGAGTTTTGTTAATTTTTGTTTTATGCATTTAGAGGTTGTGTTATTAGGCTCATACCCATTTAAAATTGACATTTTCTGGTAGAGTGAACCCTTTATTATGTGAAATGGCTTTCTCTACCACTCACAATGGTATTTTTTTCGCTTTCCCCCTTATTTTTGAATTTTTAGTGTTCTTATAATGATGTCATATCTCTTGAATAGAGTTGTTTTAATCAAGTCTGTCAATTTTTATCTTTTGTGTATTTCGTGAATTTACATTTATTGTAATTACTGATATAGTTGTGTTCATAAATACCATCTATTTGTTTCCATTTGTCTTACCCATTTTTGTTTTTATTTTTTTCTTTTCTGTTGCTTTCTTTCTGATTATTTTTTTAATTCCATTTCCCCCCTACCATTGGTTGCTACTTACATACTCTTTTATAATTTCTTTAGTGGTTTCCTCCACAGATTACAACTTCTGTATATTATTATAATCTAATACAAATTTTACTTTTTATTGTTTCCCAGACAATGCTATGATCTCACAATACTCAATCTCTATTTACCTCCATTCTACTCTTGCATGTATATTATTATTACTCATTTTAATGCCACATATATTTTACACCTAATGAGACATTATTATTATTGCTATGTGCAGTCAATATTCATTTGTATTCACCCACATATTCACTCTGTTGTTTTTTTATTATTTCCTGCATTTCTGTGATTCTGTCATAGGTCAGTTTCCTTCTACCTGAAGAATTCCCTTTAGTATTTTTTGTGTATGCACATCTGTTGGCAGCAAATTTTCTCAGGTTTTTTTGTGTTTTTTTGTTTGCTTGTTTTTGAGACAGAGTCTCACTCTGTCGCCCAGGCTGGAGTGCAGTGGCATGATCACGGCTCACTGTAGCCTCAACCTCCTAGGTTCAAGCAGTCCTCTCACCTCAGCCTCCCGAGTAGCTGGGACTACAGGCAGGCACCACCATACCTGGCTAATTTTTTTTGTATTTTTTGTAGAGAAGGGATTTCACCATGTTGCTCAGGCTGGTCTCAAACTCCAGAGCTCAAACAATGTACCTGCTTTGACCTCCCAAAGGACTGGAATTACAGGCCACCTCACCCAGCCTTTCTCAGTTTTTGAATAGAAACATCTATTTCAAATTCATTTTTAAGTATATTTTGTGAATATAGGATTACAGGTTGACACTTTTTCTTTGAAGAACTTCAAAATGGCACTCCATTATCTTCTCACTTCCATCATTTCTGTTGACAAGTGATATTCAGTGCTATTGTTTCTCCTTTGAGAGTAATGTGTCAGTAATGTGCGCTGGCTCACGCCTGACATCCCAGCACCCTTGAGCCCAGGAGTTCAAAACTAGCCCAGGCAACAGAGCAAGATCCCCCCCTCTACAAAAGAAAAAGAAAGGAGGGAGGGAGGAAGGAGAAGGAGAGAGGGAAGGAGGGGAAAAGAAAAAAGAAAAGAAGAAATGTGTCCCTCCTACCTGCCTCTAGCTGCTTTTAATGTTTTTTCCTTGTCTTTCATTTGCAGCAGTTTAAGTATAGTGTGCCTGGGCCGGGTACGGTGGCTCACGCCTATAATCCCAGGACTTTGGGAGGCCAAGGCCAGTGGATCACCTGAGGTCAGGAGTTCGAGACCAACCTGGCCAACATGGTGAAACCCTGTCTCCACTAAAAAATCCAAAAATTAGCCAGGCATGGTGGCGCGTGCCTGTAATCCCAGCTATTCGGGAGACTGAGGCAGGAGAATCGCTTGAACTTGGGGAGGTGGAGGTTGCAGTGAGCTGAGATCACACGCCACCGTACTCCAGCCTGGGCAACAAAGAAAAACTCCATCTCAAATAATAATAATAATAATAATAATAAAGTATAGTGTGCCTGAATGCAGTTTTGCTTTTATTTATCCCGCTTGGGGATCATAAAGCTTTATCAGTTTTGGCAAGTTCTCAGCCTATATTTATTTAACTGTTCCTTCTGCCCCATCTTCCTCCCTTCTTCTAAGACTCCAGTTACATATGTGTTAGGTCTGTTCACCACTTCCCACAAGTATCTTACATTCTTTGCTGTATTTTCCATACTCTTTGTTTCTGTTCTTCAGCTTAGAGTTTTTATTCTGTCCTATATTACAGTTCAAAGAATGTTCCTTCTGCTAAATCTAATTGTAGTTAACCCATATGCTAAGTAGTTAATTTCAATTATTGTATTTTTAAGTTTTAAATTTCCATTTCATTCTTTCTTATAGATTCCAGTTCTTTGATGAAAGTCTCTATTCCACCCATCAAGTCTGTGTCTGATAACACCAATATCTGGGTCATGAGTGGCTCCGTTTTGTTGTGTATGTTTTCCCCTCCTTCCTGTTTTGTGGTATGTTTGATCATTTATTGTTGAATGCTAACCATTATAATAAATTTTAGTGGCTCCAGGAAACATTATCTGAAAACAATGTCTGTCTCCAGGGAGGGTTTACCATGTCATCTGATAGACAGAGTGGGAAGATTTTACCTTAATCCAATGGTACTGAACTGACTAGAGTCTTTGTTGCGGTTTTTGGAAGGCTCCATCTCCACCTCTGGTTTGCCCGTCTATCTAGAGTGTGCTCTACTAAAAATACAAAAAATTACCTGGCTGTGGTGGTGGGCGCCTGCAATCCCAGCTACTCAGGAGCCTGAAAATCACTTGAACTTGGGAGGCAAAGGCTGCAGTGAGCTGAGAATGAAACACTGCACTCCAGCCTGAGTGACAGAGCAAGACTCTGTCTCAGACAAACCCCAAAAAAGAAAAACAGAAAAACCTACACACCAAAGAACTTACTTATGTCATCATGCTGTTTAGTTTCTACATAAAGCATTTTGTTCCTCAGTACCTTCTTTTGTGTTTGGTTAATGATTTATCCTGTAATATTTTGATCCTTTCTTAAATCCTTTTCTGTATATTTTTAAAGTTTTTTTTTAGTGGGTACTATGAAGATTTCATTTAACATGCTGAGTTCTAAGTCTAGTTCAGACTGATAGCAACTCAGCTTCAATAGCATACATTAACTCTGCTCCTTTCTCTGTCCCCTACCTATATTGTTACAAATTATGTCTGTAAACAATTAGTGCCTATTAACATAGATCCATATTATTTTATGCTTTTTTTTTTTTTGAGAAGGAGTCTCATTCTGTTGCCCAGGCTGGAGTGCAGTGGCGCGATCTTGGCTCACTGCAAGCTCCGCCTCCCGGGTTCACGCCATTCTCCTGCCTCAGCCTCCGGAGTAGCTTGGATTACAGGCAGCTGCTACCACGCCCAGCTAATTTTTTGTATTTTTAGTAGAGACAGGGTTTCACCATGTTAACCAGGATGGCCTCGATCTCCTGACACCATGACCCACCCGCCTCAGCCTCCCAAAGTGCTGGGATTACAGGCTTGAGCCACCGTGCCCGCCTTTTATGCATTTTTTAAATCATAAAGAAGAGGAATAGCATACCCAAAATACAGTAATACTAGCTTTTATATTTAGCTACATAGTTGCCTTTACCAGTGATCTTTATTTCTTCATATAGCTTTGAGTTACTATCTTGTATCCTTTCATTTTAGCCTGAAGGACTCACTTTAGCTTTTTTTTTTTGGAGCCCAAGTCTTGCTCTGTTGCCCAGGCTGGAGTGCAGTGGTGCAATCTCTGCTCACTGCAACCTCTGCCTCCCAGGTTCAAGCGATTCTTCTGCCTCAGCCTTCCACGTAGCTGGGATTACAGGCACATGCCATCACACACGGCTAATTTTTGTATTTTTAGTAGAGATGGGGTTTCACCATATTGGCCAGGCTGGCCTCAAACTCCTGACCTCAGGTGATCTACCCACATCAGCCTCCCAAAGTCCTGGGATTACAGGCATGAGCCACTGCGCCTGGCCAAGAACTCTTATATTTTTATTCATTTATTATTTTTGTTTAGTGACAGGTTCTTGCTCCGTCAACCAGGCTGGAGTGCAGTGGTGTGATTATAGCTCACTGTAACCTCCAACTTCTGGTCTCAAGTGAGCGTCATGAGTAGTTGGAACTACAGATGCACACCACCATGGCCAGCTAATTTTTTAAATTTATATTTTGTAGAGATGGGGTCTGTGTTGTCCAGGCTAGTCTTAAACTGCTGGCTGCAAGCAATCCTCCTGCCTCAGCCTCCTGAATAGCTGGGACCACAGGCCTGAGCCACCCTGTCTGGCTAATTATTTTTATTTTGTATAGATGGGATCTCCTTATGTCACCCAGGCTGATTGTGGACTCCTGGCCTCAGGTGATCCCACTTCAGCCTTCCAAAGTGCTGAAATTACAAGCGTGAACCCATGCTGAGCTCCCCCAACCCTTTTTTTTTTTGAGACAGAGTCTTGCTCTGTTGTCCAGGCTGGAGTGCAGTGGCACCATCTCAGCTCACTGCAACTTCCTCCTCCCGGACTCAAGCAATTCTCGTGCCTCTGCCTCAGTCAGCTGGGACTACAGGTGCACGCCACCACGCCTAGGTAATTTTTTTGTATTTTTAGTAGAAATGGGGTTTCACCATATTGGCCAGGCTGGTCTCAAACTCCATCCGCCTGCCTTGGCCTCCCAAAGTGCTGAGATTACAGGCGTGAGCCACCATGCCCGGCCCCAGCTCTGCTTTTGCATTCTATTTTTTTTTCTTCCTGAGAGTCATATGGGGAGACTTTAGCATTCTTTATAACACAGGTTTACTCATGATAAACTCCCTTGACTTTTCTGGGAATGTCTTAAGGTTTCCTTCATTTTTAGAGGTTGTTTTTTGCCAGATATAGGATTCTTGGTTTACTTTTTGCTGTCAGTACTTTTAATATATCATCTATCGGTGGGAGAGAAAGAAGTGTCCTACTGCCTTCTGTACTCTGTGATTTCTGATAAGCAACTGTTAATCTTACTGAAGATCCCTTGTACAGGATGAATCACTTATCTCTTGCTGCTTTTCTGTCTTTAACTTTCTACAATTTGATTGTAATATGTCTGAGTGTTGCTCTCTTTGAGTTTATCCTGCTTTGAATTTGTTGAGCATCTTGAATGTGTAGATTCACAACTCGATCAAATGTGAGATATTTTTGGTCACTGTTTTTTATTTTTTAGACCAAGTCTCACTCTGTTGCCCAGGCTGGAGTGCAGTGGCGTGATCTCGGCTCACTGCAAGCTCCACCTCCTGGGTTCACACCATTCTCCTGCTTCAGCCTCCCCAGTAGCTGGGACTACAGGTGCCCACCACCTCGCCTGCCTGCTAGTTTTTTATATTTTTGGTAGAGACGGGGTTTCATCGTGTTAGCCAGGATGGTCTCAATCTCCTGACCTCTTGATCCGCCCGCCTCGGCCTCCCAAAGTGCTGGGATTACAGGCATGAGCCACTGCGCCCGGCCTGGTCACTATTTCTTAAAAAAATCTTTCTAAGCCAGGCATAGTGGCTCACGCCTGTAATCCTAGCACTTTGGGAGGCCAAGGTGGGCGGATTGCTTGAGCCTGGGAGTCCAAGACTGGCCTGGGCAACATGGCGAGACCTTGTCTCTCCAAAAATACAGAAATTAGCTGTGCTTGGTGGTGGTATGGGCCTATAGTCCCAGCTACTTGGGAAGCTGAAGGGGGAGGATTTCTTGAGCCTAGGAGGTAGAGGCTGCACTTAGCCATGAGCTGTGAGATCACACCACCGCACTCCAGCCTGGATGACAGAGTGAGACCGTCTCAAAAAAAAAAAAAAAAAAAAAAAGATAGGGATATATCTGCATGACTATGGATTAGGCAATTATTTCTTACATACAACCTAAAGCACACCAACCAGAGGAAAAATAAATTATGCTTTCTCAAGATTAAAAAGGAGACTATCAAGAAAGCACAAAGACAACTAACAGATTGAGAGGAAATATTTGCAAATTATATGCATGATAAAGGTCAATTATCTAGAATATATATTTCAAAAATTCATTTACAGATAGGGTCTTGCTATGTTGCCTAGGCTAGTGTTGAACTTCTGGGCTCAGCTGATCCTCCTGCCTCAGCCTTCTGAGTAGCTGGGACCATAGGCCTGTACCACCACAATCGGCTGTGCAATATGTAAAGAACCCTTACCACTCAATAATGCGGACAAAACCCAATTTAAAAATGAGCAAAGGCTTTAAATAGAATAAAAATGAAATATTTAAGACTGCTGAAAGTGGTTGCCTTGGGGCAGTGGAAAATGGTGAGGTAGGTGGTGTCTGGATTGGAGGGGACAAGCTATTGTGAACAATAAACCTTGTATCACTATTTGGCTCTCTGGATCATGGTTCACAACAAGGGATGAATTTGCTCCACAGGGGACATTTGGCAATCTGAATATATTTGTCATTGTTATAACTGAGGAATCTTCCTGACATCTAATGTGTAGAGGCCAGGGATATTACTAAACATCCTACAAGGCAGAGAGAATTACATAGCCTAAAATGTCGATAGTGCTGAGGTGAAAAACTGTCTGAAGTATGTTTGAAGCTGGACGTGGTGGCTCATGCCTATAACACCAATACTTTGGGAGGCTGAAGTAGGTGGATCACCCGAGGTCAGGAGTTCGAGACCAGCCTGGCCAACATGGTGAAACCCCGTCTCTACTAATAATACAAAAATTTGCTGGGCATGATGGCGCATGCCTATAATCCCAGCTACTCTGGAGGCTGAAGCAGGAGAATCACTTGAACCCAGAAGGCGGAGGTTGCAGTAAGCCAAGATCGCACCACTGCACTTCAGCCTGGGTGATAGAGCGAGATTTCATTTCAAAATAAATAAATAAATGAAGTATGTTTGATAAAAATACAAACACAAGTCAATAAAAGTTATCTGTTAAAAATATTAAAAAGTCATAGAAACAATATTTTGTACAATATCCACAGATGCAGTTTTCTTTATGTGCCATGCTTTGACTACCTTAACAAACAGCAGGGCTGGGAAAGCCTGTCAGGGATGTTTAGTGAATATGGAATTTACTTGCTTGTGAGTTAACATGCCAGGCTTTTTTGAGACAGAGTCTCGCTCTGTGGCCCAGGCTGGAGTGCAGTGGTGCGATCTGGGCTCACTGCAAGCTCTGCTTCCTGGGTTCACGCCATTCTCCTGCCTCAGCCTCCCAAGTAGCTGGGACTACAGGCACTTGCCACCACGCCCGGGTAATTTTTTTGTATTTTTAGTAGAGATGGAGTTTCACCGTGTTAGCCAGAATGGTCTTCATCTCCTGACCTTGTGATCCGCCTGCCTGGGCGTCCCAAAGTGCTGAGATTACAGGCGTGAGCCTCCACTCTCAGCCATGCCAAGCTTTCTAAAGAAAGTAAATCAGCTCTTTGGCTAGTCATGGAGTAAAAAAAAAAAAAAAAAGGAAAAGAGAAAAAATATAGAAAAAAGGAATGACCGATTCTACTAGTTAGGGTGCCAAAAGCACTGAAAATTCATGCCTTTACTTCTCATCTCTTTAATCAGGGAAATTAGAATACACTCTGGTGTAGAGGCTCATAAAGCAACAGTTAAGTCTTCTTCAGGTGCTATATAAGTCATCTATGGCTATTCAGAAGCAAGTAACTTGAGTATCATGTGTGAGTTTTAAAAATAATTGAAAATAGGTCAGGCACAGTGGCTCATGCCTATAATCCCAGCACTTTGGGAGGCCAAGGTGGGTGGATCATGAGGTCAGGAGTTTAAGACCAGCCTGGCCAATATGGTGAAACTCCATCTCTAATAAAAATACGAGAAAATTAGCCGGGCGTGCTGGCACGCATCTGTAGTCCCAGCTGCTCGGAAGGCTAAGGCAGCAGAATTGCTTGAACCCAGGGGGCGGAGGTTACAGTGAGCCGAGATCTCGCTACTGCACTCCAGCCTCGGGGACAGAGCGAGACTCCGTCTCAAAAAAAAAAAAAAAAAAGAAGAAAATTTCTGTCAAGGTAAAAAGAGTAATTGACCAGATTTTTAAAAACTAAAACCTTCAGGAGCCAAAATTACTGACACTAGTGCTCTCATCTTTATATAGCTAGCACAGGCAGTTTAGTTTTCTAATATTACTATCAACAATACTCCTCAACATTAATCTTTAAAAAATTTCTATTGGCCAGGCATGGTGGCTCATGCCTGTAATCCTAGTACTTTGGGAGGCCAAGGTGGGAAGATAACTTGAGCCCAAGAGTGTGAGACCGGCCTGGCAACGTAGGGAGACCTCGTGTCTACAAAAAATAAAAACAATTAGCCAGGTGTCGTACCCATACCTGTGGTCCTAGCTACTCAGGAGGCTGACGCAGAGTAACTGCTTGATCCCAGGAGGTAGAAGATGCAGTGAGCCGTGATTGCACCACCGCACTCCAGCCTGGGTGACAGAGCAAGACACTGTCTCGAAAAACAAAAACCCCCCAACAAAAAAAAAATCAATATTTCCAATATATAGTCAAAGGCCACTAAGACTTATCCCACATTCACATAACTTGAATCTGCTGCCCCACCACTATTCTAACACTCTGGAACTGGTTTTTTTAATCACTTTCCCCCTTACACATTTTAGTAGCCCACCTAGAGTGCAGATAGACACTACCATACTGGGGAAGGGCTTGCTGTGCCCATATACTGGGGGCCTGTTTATCTGACTGACCCGATGCCAGGAGCATGCAGAGGCAGAACTGTGACATACGGACAAAGACCAAATGAAAGTTAGGCTTCACACTGGCAGTTAAGTAACTGGTGGAATCAAGTCTAGAATTCAGTTCTGATTACAGTTAGTATTCTCTCTTCAATAGTTGTTACATTCTGTGGCTAAATTATTCCACATAAAATCCCCTTTAGTGAAAAACGGCACTAAAAGTTACTTCAGTATCAGCTTTAAACATTAGAGCCTCTTTCTCAAGAACAGCTGTTGATATTATTTAATAAAATACAAAATAATTCGAGAATAAAGACTATGCTTGGCCGGGCGCGGTGGCTCACGCTTGTAATCCCAGCACTTTGGGAGGCCGAGGCGGGTGGATCACGAGGTCAGGAGATCGAGACCACGGTGAAACCCCGTCTCTACTAAAAAAAATACAAAAAATTAGCCGGGCGTGGTGGCGGGCGCCTGTAGTCCCAGCTACTCGGGAGGCTGAGGCAGGAGAATGGTGTGAAACCCAGGAGGCGGAGCTTGCAGTGAGCCGAGATTGCGCCACTGCACTCCAGCCTGGGCGACAGAGCTAGACTCCATCTCAAAAAAAAAAAAAAAGACTATGCTTTCAGGGATCATTTCTACAGTTCGTTACTGGGGAAGTTTCTCAGAACGTGTAGAGCACCGAACAACAACAACAACAACAAAACAGAATTCAAGAATAAAATCTGGGCAGCTCACAATAAAGTGGAAGGAATGTTATATAGGTGGTCGCTATAAACATTTCAGAAATCCAATTGCAGTGTTATAGCTTATGAAAAGAGAAACTACCACATGTAAAAACACAGAAAAGAAACGTAAGTTTTGGAAAACGTAGACTTTTAATAACTGCTTTTATCACCAGGTTAAGCCATGCAGTTACAAAGTAGTTAGAAATTTCTGAAGGGTGTTAGAGTTAAAAAAAAAAAAAGCTGATTCTTACACATATATTATCTAGCATTTCATGGGGACACTACTGTTCAAAAGGCCCTGGCCAAATAACTCCCAAATGAAACACTCAACCCAAGGATGTTTTCAGCCCACTGTTAGTGAAGCTGGGTGCAGAATGCAAAGCCTCTAAAAGGAGAGGATACAAAGTCAGGTGAGTAGGTGCCATTGGCAATGCCCAGAGCCAGCCAGAATCCAAACAGGGAGCCTAAGTGGTTTTTTTCTGGGACACTCTACTTGAATTATTGTTTAATTAGTCAACCATAGATCTTCAAAAGAGAACAATTAGTTAAAATGATAAAAAGTTACTGCATTCTTTGGACTGTGTCATAATTATAGTAAGCAAATTCTGACAGTTTTAACGAAAATAGCCTTCACCATTTTGCAGGTATGAAGATAACTTAATTATCCACAGGGCTTTTAATGTCTGCTGGACAACAATACATGAATGATAAGCTATAAATGACATTGTTTTATGATATAAAAATACTAGTTTTTTTCATTTATTATTTCTATAGGCATTCACTGAGTCAAGGTTAGGCTTGTTAAGTGATTAAAGGCAATTTTATTACAGCAGCATGTACTTATTCTATTCTAAAAGAATAAAATTCATAAACAGAAACAGCTTTTGTATTTGTTTGCAACCTGCAAAATTGAGTTATTTTGCTGATATAAAATACTAAGAACTCACTTGAGGACCATGCCACCTTCTGAAAAGGCCACACACCTACTTCTTAAATGTGTTAAAGTTACAGCGTGTCCCAGACTCATCCAGAGCAAAATAAGAAAGCAACTGACTGCTCTTGACTGTCCCTTCCCCAGCACTCGCACTGATTGTGTTGGGAAAAGCCACAGAGCAAGGCTGCACAGCCAGATAGAGGAGGCTTTTTATCTAAAGGCAAAATACCAAAATGGCTCTCTGGTGTAGGTGATTTCTACTTTCGCACTCAGCTTGTACATGATCCCCTAACCTTAATTTCTTTCTCAACGGGCTGATTTGGATTGACTTGTTGAGAATGGTATCCGTTATTAATGAGTCAGGAGAGAAAGGGATTTCTGTGGTTACATGTAAACTTGCGATAGGTCTGCAGAAGTTACACGTGAAGAGGATAGTGAGGAAGTCGGCCATGATCCATCTATGTGAAGGTCACACCAGCTTCACTGTACACTTTGAAGACTTTCTCAATGGCATTGACATAGGCAGCTGTTCTCAGGTCCAATCCCAGGTTATACTTCGTGGCTGTGTGTGTAATTTGTTGAAATGAAAGAGAAAATGCAGTGAAAATGATCCTGACTCAAGTGGCCAGGCCATAAACACACAAGGCCCAGACAGGCCTGGTCCAAGTTACCCTCTCATTGTTTCAAGGCAGGACTTGGGCAGCTGAAGACAAACTACTCTAGCAGCAGAACCTCTAGGCAGGAGGGCCTAATTCTCTGGACTTAACAATGGGGTGGCTGGGTGCGGTGGCTCATGCCTGTAATCCCAGCACTTTGGGAGGCTGACGTAGGCAGATCACTTGAGGTCAGGAGTTCAAGACTGGACTTGCCAACATGGTGAAACTCTGCCTCTATTAAAAATACAAAAATTAGGCAGGGGTGCAGTGGCTCACACCTGTAATCCCAGTACTTTGGGAGGCT
Organism: Symphalangus syndactylus; assembly: GCF_028878055.3. Taxonomy (NCBI): domain Eukaryota; kingdom Metazoa; phylum Chordata; class Mammalia; order Primates; family Hylobatidae; genus Symphalangus; species Symphalangus syndactylus. Next base: position 46,936,292 of record NC_072426.2, on the reverse strand, counting down.
GAGGCAGGTGGATCACTTGAGGTCAGAAGTTCGAGACCAGCCTGACCAATATGGTGAAACCCCATCTCTATTAAAAAAACAAAAAACCGGGCGTGGGGGTGGGCGCCTGTAATCCCAGCTACTCGGGAGACTGAGGAAGGAGGATTGCTTGAACCCAGGAGGTGGTGGTTGCAGTGAGCAGAGATTGCACCATTGCACTACAGCTGCGCGACAGAGCGAGACTCCATCTCAAAAAACTAAACAAAACGAAAACAAAATCAAAAATTAGTTGGGCATCGTGGCTCACGCCTGTAATCCCAGCTACTCGGGAGGCTAAGGGACAAGAATTGCTTGAACTTGGGAGGTGGAAGTTACAGTGAGCTGAAAGTGTGCCATTGCACTCTAGCCTGGGCAACATGGCGAAATTCCGTCTCAAAAAAACAAAAAAAAGAAGGGAGTGATGAAAATGTTCTAGAATTATAAAGTGGTGATGGCTCAAATATATAAATAAAGGATGCCGAATTTAATACTTTGAAAGGATGAATTTATACCACATACACCCTATCTCGATCAAAAATTAACAAGAAAAACAACAGCCCTAAGAAGCACCACCTTCCTCATCAATATCTGCTTATGCTATTTCATCATAAATCCAAGCAGATAGAATCTGAACCCAAAAAGAAATTAGGAAAACTGGACTCAAACTGTGGTTGAGGCCTTAAAGTAGGGATCAAGCAGTCAAAATAACTTTTGCTTATACCAAATTCTATAGTAAGGTAGCCTCCTGTAGCTATAACATAGTGGCGCACTGAGCTACAATCCAGTTTGGCTAACTACTCCATACTGGGCTAGAATGGTGATAGTAGAATACTTGTTTCAGGGTTATTGTGAAAATAAAAAGAGATAATACTATATTAATATACTAGGTTGAGATTAAAATTATACCAAACTGCCTGTTCTGGTTTTCAACCCATAGGTGCTGGCTTTCTTCTGCCTGTTTATCTTATTAGGGGGCTGGAAACAACCTATACCAACATGGCAACATCATAAAAAGCTTTTTTTTTTTAATCACCCTTTAAAAAAAAAGCACCAGATAAGGCTCTTTGTTCTCTGAGGAAGTGGAATCTACTGCTTTTTTTAGTCACTTTTGACGTTTTTATTAGCTTAGAAGTTCTAAGTTGTTTATATTCAATGAGGATTGAAGCTTCTAGGTTCTCCTAAGTTTCATCATTCATCCAAAAATTATTGATGTCTCTGCCTTCAGAAGGCTTTATTAAAAAAGTTCTCTGTTCCTAGGAATATCTAACCCCTATTGATACATCTCGTATCTTCAGCATTCAACGGCGAATTCATTAGACTGTAAACTCTCAAAGACTTGAACCATGTTTTCTACATCTTTGTGTCCTATTCAGAGCCTAGAACAATTCTTTGTATAAACAGATGCTCATTTATGTTATGTAAATGAATTAATTCTAGACCTTTCCAGATCCTGCAAAGGATGATGAAATACTCAGTAAGAGCGTAGGGTGAGGGGAAGAGTGTTAGGACTGTAGCACCTTCCCATGTCATTAATTTCTGTTGACTCCTTGAGCAGGTCACTTCTCTGACCCTCAGGTTGGAGTTATAAGTATCTCTAAGGGTTCATGCAGATTTGAAATTGTATGATTATAAGTAAATCAGCTTTTTACTGAATGAAGTAATGTTTTAAGTGACATATCATTGCCTAAAATTATATCCAAATCTATGGCCTCACAGAGACTGTTAGCCCAACTTGTTTATGTGAAATCTTTGTGAAAGTGAACTGACTTATAATTGTCAGGTACATTTGAAGAAAGAGCAAGACTTGAATTCCCAAAAGAAGTGTGGCAGTTTTAATTTATTTCCTTGTTAGGGAATGTACAACTTAATTAGACCTTGGCTGGTTTCCCTGTAAGATCTAATTTATGGAGTTTGGTATAGTAGGTAAAACAGAATGATGGTTCTGTAAAGTGCACCCTGTCAAAAAATGAGTGCAGGCCAGGCACAGTGGCACAACCCTGTAATCCCGGCACTTTGGGAGGCCAAGGCGGGTGGATCAGGAGGTCAGGAGTTTGAGAACAGCCTGGCCAACATGGTGAAACTCTGTCTCTACTAAAAAAAAATACAAAAATTAGCCAGGCATAGTGGCGCCCACCTGTAATCCCAGCTGAAACAGGAGAATTGGGAGGCTGAAACAGGAGAATTGCTTGAATCCAGGAGGCAGAGGTTGCAGTGAGCCAAGATCGTGCCACTGCACTCCAGCCTGGGCAATAGAGCAAGACTCCATTTCAGGGAAGAAAAAAAAAACTGAATGAGTACAGCCTGTAATCCCAGCACTTTGGGAGGCTGAGGAGTTCCAGACCAACCTGGGCAACATAGTGGGACTCTGTCTCTACAAAAAAATACTTTAAAATTAGCCACGCATGGTGGCACACACCTTTAGTCCCAACTACTTAGGAGGCTGAGGCAGGAGGATCTCTTGAGCCCAGGAGGTTGAGGGTACAGTGAGCTATGATCATGCTACTGCACTCCAGCCTGGGTGACAGAACGAGACGCTGTATCAAAAAAAAAAAAAAAAAAAAAAAAAAAGGGTGGCGGGGGATGAGGGATGAGTGTGGCTCTATATAAAGTAGAAGTTGAGGAACGTCAAAAAGACATTCCCTCGTCCGGGCAAAGTGGCTTACGCCTGTAATCCCAGCACTTTAGGAGGCTGAAGCAGGCAGATCACCTGAGGTCAGGAGTTCAAGACCAGCCTGGCCAACGTGGGGAAACCCCATCTCTACTAAAAATACAAAAATTAGCCTGGTGTGGTGGTGGGCACCTGTAATCCCAGCTACTCACAAGGCTGAGGTGGGATAATTGCTTGAACCCAGGAGGCAGAGGTTGTAGTGAGCCAAGATCACACCACTGTACTCCAGCCTGGGCGACAGAGCGAGACTCCATCCCCCTCCAAAAAAACAGACATTCCCAATCGTAAATGCCTTCCCCACTGGCCAGTTTCTGTGATTCAGAGTGTGGGCACAGCATAGCTGGGTTCTCTGCTCAGGATCTTAACAAGGATGAAATCGCAGGGTTGTTGGGGGGCCTTCATTTTCATCCGGAGTTCAGGGTCCTCTTCAAAGTTCTTTCCTGCTGTTGGCAGAATTCAGGTCCTTTCAGTTGTAGGACCAAGGATTCTTTTTCCTTGCTGGCTGTTGGCCAGTCATTGCTCTCAGCAGGTGACTACAGCTCCTTGCCACCTGGCCCCTCACAGCATGGCAGCTCACTTCTTCAGAGCCAGCAACAGAATCTCTCGCCTCAGTCTGCTAAGATGGATTCTTACATAACATAGTTATGGGACTGACTAGCCCATCACCTTTCTCATATACAGTAACCTCATCACAGGATTATCGTAGTCACAGGTTCTGCCCACCTGAGGAGAGGGGATTACACAGGATATGTGGACCAGAGGGTGGGAATACTGGGCGGGGGGCACCTCAGAATTCTGCTCAGCACACCAGCCATCATTTTAGAAACCTACACCTTCGGTTTTATTAATCAAGGGCTTCTGAAGATAGGGACATTTTAACTGATTTAAATTTTAGGGCTGGAAGATAACTTAAAAATCATTTTGTTTAAACCCTTACTTTGTTTTTTTGGTTTTTTGTTTGTTTTGTTGGTTTTTTTGAGACAGAGTCTTGCTCTGTCACCTAGGCTAGAGTGCAGTAGCGTGATCTCAGCTCACTACAACCTCCGCCTCCTGGGTTCTAGTGATTCTGCTGTCTCAGCCTCCCAGGTAGCTGGGATTATAGGCACGTGCCACCACGCCCAGCTAATTTATATATTTTTAGTAGAGACAGAGTTTTACCATGTTGGCCAGGCTGGTCTTGAACTCCTGACCTCAGATGATCTGCCCAGCTCGGCCTCCCAAATTGTTGGGATTACAGACGTGAGCCACCGTGCCCGGCCTGCTTGTTTTTAACATTCATGAAGGGAAATGACTTGCTGAAATCACAGACCAGAAGTTCAGGTTCAGCGACTTCCACACCAGGGTTCTCATTAGTACCCTGGCACCTACTGCTGCTAGAAGGACCTAGAGAATTACATCGAGGACTCAATGATTTTATGTGATGCCAGAAAGTGGGGCAAATTCACAGCAAGAATGTAGGGAGAGCATCCCCCAGACAGCCAAGACATGGCAGGAAGGCAGGAGTGTCACAAAGACATGTAAGGAGGAGATTACAACAGGAAAAAAGCTCCTATTTTATAAATTCTTTTAAAGTTTGTGGGAGGCAAGCTCTTGCACTTCAGTTCATCATTACATTTGGTAAAAACATTTATATGTGAAGAGGAGTGTTGGCCAGGATTCCATTCATTTAAGACAGAGTCATCAATTTTTAAAGTAAAATTATTCATGATGTAGGCAAGGAAGCTCAAATTCTGAAATAAATGTTTGCTTTATGAGGCATTTTCTCTGCAGAGACCTGGTTTATTTTCCCAAATTTAAAGTCACTTAGCAATTCTAGAGATTGATTCTGGCTTATGATCACTTTGAATATATTATGATTTAGTAAAATTAGGTAAGTGCCCTAAGGAGGAGGAGAGCTGCTTTAGGGACTCATGATTACCATCATGAATTACATCACAAAGAGAAGAGATGGGGGTAGGAATAAACTGTTAAAGCATCCACATAAATAGATAAGGAAAGACAAAATCAGCCAACATTACATCCCACTGAGAAAAAGATCAGAAAAAGAATGGTTACTAGAATTACATCAATATTGGGAAAGTGTAGAGAGGAGCATTTATTATAAGCATTGCTTCTTTGGGGGTTTCAAGGTTTACTACCTTGAGAAGCCTCGGAAGGTTTAATAAGACACTGTGGCTGGGCCCAGTGGCTCATAGCCTGTAATCCCAGCACTTTGGGAGGCCAAAGTGGGTGGTTCGCTTGAGCCCAGGAGTTAAAGACCAGCCTGGGCAACATGGTGAAACCTTGTCTCTACAAAAAAATACAAAAATTAGCCGGGCATGGTGGCACGAGCCTGCAGTCCTAGCTACTTCCGACGCTGAGGCGGGAGGATCATTTGAGCCCAGGATGTTGAGGGTGTGGTGAGCCGTGCCCTCACTACTGCACTCCAGCCTGAGCAACAGAGCAAGACCCTGTCTCAATTTAAAAAAAAAAAAAATTTAATAAAAATTTTTAAAAATGCAAAAACTAGCCAGGTGTGGTAATCCACACCTGTATTCCCAGTTACTAGGGAGGCTGAGGTGGGAGGATCAGGAGCCCAGGAGGCAGACGTTGCAGTGAGCCATGATCTTCCCACAGCACTCTAGCCTGAGCAACAGAACCAAGACCCTGTCTGAAAAAAAACAAATAAAAAAGACACTTGTAAAGGTGACTAGTTAGTCTTTAATTTCAACAAACGGAATTTAAATACATCAGTTGCTCTCAGTTTAGCCATCAGAGATTCAGACTCTGTTATAGCTGACCCCCACAGACCACAAAGGAAATAATTCTTTAAAGAGAAGGGGAAAAGGTACCTTCTTCTCAAGATTGAGATAAGAATAAATAAGGAACTGGTTAAATAAACAAGTAAATTATGATCCATCCTGTCAGTGGAATACTGTGCAGCTATTGAAGGAAGCTGCTCATGTCCATCTGGAATTATTTCTAAGATATGTTTTAAGTGAGTAAAGCAAAACAATATTTAGTACACCACCATTTTGTGGGAAAAGGGAAGAAGCGAAGAGTACATATTTGATTTTCTATCTACAAAATATTTCTGGGGAAACTAGTGATATTGATTGTCTCTGAATGGCTGGGTGACTGGGGTATAAGGTTGGGAGAGAGACTTCACCCCTTTTGTACCATTCAAATTTTGAAGCAGATGAATATATTAGCTAATCAAAAACATCTTTTTTTTTTTTTTTTTGAGGCAGGGTCTTGCTCTGTCGCCTAGGTTGGAGTACAGTTGTGCAGTCACAGCTCACTGCAGACTTGAACTCCTGGGCTCAGGTAATCCTCCTGCCTCAGTTTCCCAAGTAGCTAGGACTGCAGGAGCGCACCACCGTGCCCAACTAATGTTTTTTAAAATTTTTCGTAGAGATGGAGTCTTCCTCTATTGCCCAGGCTGGTCTCATTCTTGGCCTCCCAAACCACTAGGATTATAAGCATGAGCCACTGCACCTGTCCTAATTAAAAACAACTTTTAAAATAAAGCTAAGAGAATGAATATTTAAACAGTGTGAGAGGGAAAAGCAAGTTAATATTGGACGGAGTCTTGCTCTGTTGCCCAGGCTGGAGTGCAATGGCACGATCTTGGCTCACTGCAGCCTCTGCCTCCCAGGTTCAAGTGATTCCCTTGCCTCAGCCTCCTGAGTAGCTGGAATTACAGGTGTGTGCCATCACGCCTGGCTAATTTTTGTATTTTTAGTAGAGACAGGGTTTCGCCACGTTGGCCAATCTGATCTTGAACTCCTAAGCTCAGGTGATCTGCCTGCCTTGGCCTCACAAAGTGCTGGGATTACAGGTGTGAGCCACCACGCTTGGCCTGTTTTAAAGACTTTCTTGCAAGGAGACTTGACTAGTCCTCTGTAAGATTTCTCCTAATGTACTTGCCCCCTGCACCTTCTGTTCTAACTCTCTAATCAGGCCTTAGCACTCCTTCCTGCTTTTAATACTGTATTCAAACAGAAACCCCCAACCCACATCACTCACTACCATACATGCACGGTAGGTCTCTTTTCTCCTTTAGAATTCAGATACAGGCCGGGCGCGGTGGCTCACACCCGTAATCCCAGCACTTTGGAAGGTCGAGCTGGGTGGATCACCTGAGGTCAGGAGTTCGAGACCAGCCTGGCCAACATGGAGAAACCCTGTCTCTACTAAAAATAATAATAATAATAATTAGCTGGGCGTGGTGGCAGGCACCTGTAATCCCAGCTACTAGGGAGGCTGAGACAGGAGGATCACTTAAACCCGGGAGGTGAGGTTGCAATGAGCCGAGATCACACCACTACACTCCAGCCTGGGTGACAGAGAAAGACTCCATCTCAAAAAACAGAAAGAATTCAGATCCAAAATGTAACCCGTACCAAATACACACTATTCCATTATTTCCCATATGTGTGTATTAATATATCTGATATCTATCTCTTCTACGTGTTTCTCCATCTTAATGTGTGTGTGTGTGTGTGTGTGTGTATAGATGTATATATACACAGTCTCCTCCACTAAACTGTGATTGTCCCATGGGTGTGTCCGCTGAAATCATTGACTACCTAATGGTGCTTGCAGAAATGCTAGCCCTTTGTGGAAAAGATGTGATGGGGATTTTTAATAAACCCAGATACAATACTAGACAATGGCAATAAATCTTACTGCCAAGTTAGTTTGTACCAAATTAAGCGTGTAAGCCCATTGAAGCCATCATCTGGGATGATGCTTTCAGGCTCAGAAAACAGATCTCCATAGTGTGTCCTGGAAGTTAGAAGCTGGGACTAGCCAGCATCACCTCTGACAGTCAGGCAGCCTGAGTACACAAGGGGTCAACGGGCATAGGGCCTAAGAGCACCATACAGAACAAGGAATTGTTATCATTTCCATTACTCGTAGACTGCATTGCTCTTGGCTCCTTAAATTGCTAGTTCTCCTAAATGTTGTCCTTTCCCCTCCCCTCACCCCGGAACCAGGTTAAAATGTGCATTTGTATTAACAAAAGATCATGGAAGGAGATACAAAAGACAGGACACATGCTCTTTAAGGAAATATCCTCCCCCTTGTTCCACCCAAAGCCATCTAGGGATGGACTTAAGAAAACAAGACATCTGCATCAGCCTTTCCAGGGCTGAAGCAGAACCATCTCCCCTCACTTAACCTTGGCCGTCACCAGACAGCTTTTTTGATTTTCTCCACTGCAGTCCGGTAAGGCAGGAATAGTACATGGCCACACAGCTTAGAGACTGTCAGCCCAACTTGTCGTACCAGCTTTCCAAACACCTCTGCATTAGGAAGAGGCAGGTAGCTCACAACTGGGTCATGCTGCCTAAAGCTGTATCTGTGCATCAGAGGCAGCTGTGGAGAAAAACTCCCAGGGCCACATTTGTTACATGTGCTTTTCATTGGATTGCTGTTGAATACACTTTTTAAGTTGTCCCTAAAATTGTCGGCATGAGTTCCTAGGGAATACTCAGTGTCTTCCACTGTAGGGGATAGTCAGATCCATGGCCAACCTATAATTAATGCTGGTGCCTCACAACTCCCAGTTATTCAATTATTCATCCCTCACCAAAAGGACTTGAGTATTTCCCATGTGACTTTTCTTTAATCTAAACCCTTTCTCCTTAGAGTGACAGATTCATGGAGGAATTTATATTGTCCATATATGGAAGGGATGGTGTGGACCCAGTGTGTATAAGGAAAGGGCACCAGCCAAAATCTGAAACCCAGCTCTGTTACCATCTAGCATTGTGACCCTGGGCAAATTATTTAACTTCACATTTCCTCTGAGGTATCTTCCAGTTCTAAGATTCTCTGATTCCAAGTGGACATTTGGGCTCTCATCACTCCAGAGCTCTTCTGTTTAACTATTGTGAATAGATTTATGTATGTAGTTTCTGATATTATATCACACAAACTCAGGGTTTCTTTTTACTGTTGAAACGGCCAGTCATGAATCATGCCGGAGAGTAAATTGGGGACTTGACACAACTCAGATTCTGCCTGGACTTTGCAAAAAGCCAGATGGTGCCAGATTTTTGAGTACCAGTTGAGCCCACTTCTACAAATTCTCTCCCATCCCAATCTAATAGGAATCACCCAATCGCACTTAAACCCATTGTTCAGGCAGCTGGGCCAGATTTGTACAAAAATACATAGTATTTAGAAAGCTAGGCCTTCGCTGGGGTGCCTTCATGCTCCCTGTAGACATGTTTCAGATTGGGAGCTGGAATCCCAACCATCAGTCAGCATCATCAAATAGGGAGGCCAGAATTCCAGTACCAACAACTGGTCTGCATAGAAAAGTCAAGATCTGGGAGGAAAACTTGTTCTGCTTGCTGTGATTATGACTTCGGATTCAGAGATATTGGAAGCAAATATGAATGAACCAACTCTCAGGACCAGCTGTCAAGCACTTGGCTTGTAATCTGCCGTCATCCCACTCATCCCAGGTGCTCCTAGTTTGACAGCTCACCAGCTAGTTAAATGTTGGCTTCCTGCACGACTCTGATTCATACCCCAGGGGCCTATAATGAGGCTCTTGTACCAGGAAAGGGGACCCCAGCTAGGCTGTTTGCTGGCTATCATCCCAGTGGTTTGGGCTACAATAACTTAGCAGCCCTAGTTCTTCCTCCTATGGTAGGAAGGACACCAGAGCCCCCTCCATGTGAGATGGAACATAATCTATAACTTTCTGTGAAGAGATGCCATCTGTAATGAGGCATTCTTGCTGGAGGCCTCCAGAAGTCCCTATTCTACAACCACTTAATACCAATTTAATGAGCCTCTCACTAGAAATTGTCAAGAGCTCTCACTGACATCCTTGAGTATTATTTAATTAATGGTTTATTTACAGGAAAGGGCACCATCTTCATGGGGAGAAGATGAGTACTTGAAATATCAAGACAATTGCAGAAGGCTGTGCCCTGAGAGAATGGAAGAACTGGGAAAGAGAAAAGGAAGTTAGAAGCTTAAGGTTGATGTGAAATGCAGAAAAAGGAATGGTTAACAGAAAGTGTTCACGTTTATCTAATACAGAACAGGTTCTGATCCCCTTCTCAGGACACATTTCTGTGGCAGTGAAGAGTAAAGCTGTAGATAATCACAGTTTAAGTGCTTCCAGTTCCTTCTGATCTCATTCTGTTTTCACTGAGTCATCTTTTGAGGTTAATCTTCTGAGGTGAATGGAGTTTCCTTAGTAGCTTTCCTACTGAGAAGTATAATGACCAGCTGTCATCATTGTAGCTCTCTTAACAGTTACTATTCTTATTGCAAATTGGCCTGATTTCTGTTCCTTCTGTGGACAGTTTAGTTAGCAGGAATAAGTTCTTCCTGAGCCAAATCAAGTATCTAGATTTGTGAGGCTAAATTTCTAAACTCTAGAGCGCTACAGTCTTGTAGATTTCCCAACACATGTCTCATGAATATCCACCACAATATCTTATACTTCAGTCTTTTAGTACCAAGGAATGTTAATTTCTTCTTCACCGTAACTCAGATCCTGGGAGAAAAGATGGTATATTTCCACCCCATCCTCACCCTCAGATTCTAGATGACACCAATAAACCCTTCTTTGTGCTAGTAAGCCACCTCAGCAGTTGTCTGGTGGCATCCCTCCACTTGAACGTGAGAAAATTAAATCTAAAGAGATCAAGTGACTCCATCCGGGTCACACAGCATGTCGGTGGTGGGGCCAGAACTGGAGCCCAGGTCCGGTTACTCCAAGTGTTGTTTTCTACCGCATTACCTTGCTCCTCTGCATTGCTCCGGTGTTTGCATCTGCTGACATTGGGGGCACTGTGGTGATGTATTAATTAATTCTTGCATTGCTATAAAGAACTACCTGAGACTGGGTAATTTATAAAGAAAAGAGGCTTAATTGGCTCACAGTTCCACAGGCTGTAAAGGAAGCATGGCTGAGGAGGCCTCAGGAAACTTATAATCCTGGTGGAAGGCGAAGAGCAAGGAGGCACGTCTCACATGGCCAGAGCAGGAGGAAGAAAGAGAGGTGGGAGGTGCCACACACTTAAACAATCAGATCTCATGAGAACTTGCTCATTATCATGAGAACAGCAAGGGGGAAATCTGCCCCCATGATCCAGTAACCTCCTACCAGGCCCCTCCTCCAACACTGGGGATTACCATTTGTTTTTGGTTTTTCAGGTTTTTTGGGGTTTTGTTTTTGTTTTTGTTTTGTTTTTATGAGACGGAGTCTCGCTCTGTAACCGAGGCTGGAGTGCAGTGGCACAATCTTGGCTCACTGCAACCTCCACCTCCCAGGTTCAAGCGATTCTCATGTATCAGCCTCCTGAGTAGCTTGGACTATAGGTGCGCACTACCACGCCCAGCTAATTTTTGTATTTATTTTAGTAGAGACAGGGTTTCACCATGTTGGCCAGGCTGGTCTCGAACTCCTGATCTCAGGTGATCCACCTGCCTCGGCCTCCCAACGTGCTGGGATTACAGGTGTGAGCCACCACGCCTGGCCTGGGAATTACAATTTGACATGAGATTTGGGTGGGGGCACACATCTAAACCATATCAGGTGAATATATAGAGGTGATAGAGGCAAAGTGAAAGATCAAATGCAAAAAAAATGACAAGATGGGCCGATAATAGGAACTGAAATTATAGGAATGCAATAAACAAGGCACAGTGGTTCTAGTTTAAGTTCACTTGGCTTCTGGATGAATCTAATGTGATGATTATAGAGAGCTCTTCATTACTAGCATAAATGGAAATTAATCCTTTTCTGTCCCTCATATTTTACCTCACTTAAGAATGTGTCCAGAAGCAATAACATGATTTATAAGTGTAGCTAGACCAGGTCTGAGGATAAATGAGAGAGAAGGCAGTGGAAATTGCCTAGTCCTTCCTGTCTTGTCTTTCATGAGAACCCAATTCTAACATAATTGCTAGTGTTTGACAGTAAATGTCAGGGAAAGAGAAAACAGCAAGAGAAAAGTGATTTTTTGCTAAGGTCTAAAAATATATATATTTTTTAAAAAAGATATGCATCCTGAACTATTGGCCGGGCACACTGAGTGTGGTGGCTCACGCCTGTAATCCCAGCACTTTGAGAGGCCAAGGTGGGCAGATCACCTGAGGTCAGGAGTTCGAGACCACCCTGGCCAACATGGTGAAACCTGTCTCTACTAAAAATATAAAAATTAGCCAGGCGTGGTGGCGGGCACCAGTAGTCCCAGCTACTCAGGAGGCTGAAGCAGGAGAATCGTTTGAACCCAGAAGGCAGCGGTTGCAGTGAGCCAAGATTGCACCACTGCACTCCAGTCTGGTGGACAGAGTAAGACTCTGTCTCAAAAAAAAAAAAGATATGCATCCTGAACTATTAAGACAAGGGCCAGTGCATATCCCAATGGGCTCAGTTGGAAGAAGTCTGGTGCAAAACCAGTAGGGAGCAGGGACAGAGCTGGGCAAGGAGGGCTCACTGTGCAGGCACTTAGCTGTCATTCAGCCACTGAGGCGTGAAGCCTTAGCGTACTCACATCACAGACAAGCCTCCTTATTCCCACCACCGATTTATATATTTCTATAAATATATATATAATATATAAAAATATATATGGCATAAAATGTGCCATTATAACCATTTTTAAATATACAAGTCAGTGGAATTACATTAATTACATTCACAATGTTGTACAACCATCACCACTATTTTCAAAATTTTTCCATCACCCCAGACAGAAATTCTGTATACGTAAAGCACTAACTCCCCATTCCCCTCAGCCCAAGATAACCTCTAATCTACTTTCTGTCTATAAATTGAATATCAGGCACTTTTTATTTTTTGAGACAGTGTGTCACTCTGTTACACAGGCTGGAGTACAGTGGCGCCATCTCAGCTCACTGAAACCTCTGCCTCCTGGGCTCAAGCTATCCTCTCACCTCAGCCTCCCAAGTAGCTGGTGTGCACCACCATGCTGGGCTAATTTTTTGCAGAGACAGGGTTTCGCCATGTTGCCCAGGCTCGTCTCGAACTCCTGAGCTCAAGCAATCTGCCCCCATCGGCCTCCCAAAGTGCTGGGATTATAGGCGTGAGCTACAATGCCTGCAGTAGGCATTCTTTTTTTTTTTTTTTTTTTTTTTTTGAGACGGAGTCTTGCTCTTGTTGCTCAGGCTGGAGTGCAATGGCACAATCTCAGCTCACTGCATCCTCTGCCTCCCATGTTCAGGTGGTGATTCTCCTGCCTCGGCCTCCTGAGTAGCTGGGATTACAGGCACCTGCCACCATACCCAGGTAATTTTTTGTATTTTTGGTAGAGACGGAGTTTCACCATGTTGGCCAGACTGGTCTCGAACTCCTGACCTCAGGTGATCCGCCTGCCTCCGCCTCCCAAAGTGCTGGGATTACGGGTGTGAGCCACCACGCCTGGCCAGCCTAGGCATTCTTAATTAACTACATATACCTCCTAAAGTGTAGCAGCAGTAGAAAAGAACAGGACTTGATGTGAAAAGGAGGGAGGTTATGAATAAAAACTCAATTATCATTTTCTTTTTTTTTTTTTTGAAACAGAGTCTCACTCTCCCAGGCTGGAGAGCAGTGGCGTGATCTCAGCTCACTGCAACCTCCGCCTCTCGGGTTCAAGCAATTCTCTGCCTCAGCCTCCCGAGTAGCTGGGATTACAGGCACCTGCTACCATGCCCGGCTAATTTTTTGTATTTTTAGTAGAGACAGGGTTTCCCCATCTTGGCCAGGCTGGTCTTGAAGTCCTGGCCTCAGGTGATCCACCCTCCTCGGCCTCCCAAAGTGCTGGAATTACAGGCGTGAGCCACTGTGGCCAGCCTAACTTACCATTTTCTTAAATGTGACTTAAATGCAGTTGAAAACTTGTATTATGACTGAGTCGTTTTATCCCCTGAATCAGAGAAAGCAAAATGAAAGTCCCTCTGCTGTGCTAATGCACCTCTTTCTTTTTTCAGTGACCATGCAGCAGGTGGCCAGGACAGTGGCTAAAGTGGAGCTCTCAGACCACGTGTGTGATGTGGTGTTTGCGCTCTTTGACTGTGATGGTGAGTGGGGCCCTCTGGAGCCGGGAGGGGAAACAGCCTGGCTGCCCTTAGAGGCCCTGTGTATAAGGAGCCTTGCAGACAGCATCGGTGAACCAGCCCATCCTCTTCGAGCTACCCACCTTTCCCACATCAGCAGCTCAGCCCTTGGCATGATGATACTGAGAAATCGAACCCCTGGCCCTGGCTTCTGTTTTCCATTTCTTCTTCTTATAATTCCAATATGCCTATAGGCCTAAATTAATTTATGACCATAAGCATCGTAAAAATGGAAACAAAAATGTCAGACTCAACTTGCTACTTAGCAGATACGGAGCACTCAAGTATCTGAGTGTCTTTAGAAAGAAGACAGTACTGATCTCTCCACCACCCAGGGCACATTCCAGCCAGTCACATTCCATCTCCATAGCATTCCAGCTCCACACAGTGGTCTGTTGTGTCTGTGGCCACTCTGCTCTGTCATTTAGCCCATTCAAGAGATCTGGTTCTGGTTTGACCTTGGCATTACTTTTTAGGTATGGTAGCTGATATACTAATAACGACAATAACAATGGATGCTTACACTTTTTCAATGCTTACTATGCGCCAGAAAGTTAATCTGCTCATTTAATCTTCTGACCTAGGTATTGTTATTGACCACTTTTTACTGATGAGAAAGCTGAGACTCAGAGAGGTTAAGTAAATTTCCTAAGGTCACAAAGATAATAGTATTTGGGAGGTTGAGGCAGGCAGATTACCTGAGGTCAGGAGTTCAAGACCAGCCTGGCCAACATGGTGAAACTTCATCTCTATTAAAAATACAAAAATTAGCCACGCACAGTGGTGCGTGCCTGAAATCCCAGCTACTCAAGAGGCTGAGGCAAGAGAATCACTTGAACCCGGGAGGCAGCAGGGAGCAGAGATCATGCCACAACACTCCAGCCTGGGCGACAGAGCGAGACTCTATCTCAAAAAAAAAAAAAAAAAAGATAATAGTAGATGGCAAAAGCAGGATTTGAACTAAAACTGTACTGCCCCCTCTGTTTTATTTACTATATTACCACCCTCTCTTACCCTACAGCCAGTATTTGTTGTTCATCATCCTCCAGAAAGCTGGGCTAATGGAATTCACGAGCCTGCTCAAAAGCTCCAGCCTATGGACCTTCCCTTTTAGTCCCAGCATAAGAATCACTTCTGGGCTTTTTTATTCCTTAACTTGGTTCCCTGAGCTTTTTAAGGGTAGTTGCAAGTCCTTTTCACCTTCCTACTCCCCATAGGACCTTGGATAGTACTTCTCACATAATAGGTGTTCATTAACTTGAATTATTTATGTTATTAAGTTGAACTTGAGTTATTTAAATCTCTAGCCTTGGCCTGGCGTGGTAGCTCATACCTGTAATCCCAGCACCTTAGGAGGCTAAGGCAGGAAGACTGTTTGAGCCCAGGAGTTTGAGATCAGCCTGGGCAATATAGTAAGACCTCATCGCTACAAAAAAATTTAAAAATTAGCCAGGCATGGTAGCACATGTGTGCCTGTAGTCCCAGCTACTCAGGAGGCTGAAGTGAGAGGATCGCTTGAAGCTGGGAAGTCAAGGCTGCAGTGAGTCATGATCGCACCACTGCACTCCAGCCTGAGTGACAGAGTGAGACCCTGTCTCAAAAAATACAATTAAATAAATAAAATAAATCTCCAGCCTATACCCACAAAACCAAGGTTGAACTCAAAGGAAGCCCTAGGGCTAGGTTAAAGAGATGGCCTCACTCTCAGTTAGGGGCGGGTTTATTCTCTAGAGCTGCCCTGTCCACAGTCTGATACAATCAAGGCACATGTGGCTATTAGCTACATTTAAATTTAAACTAGCTAGTGGCTACTGTATTGAATAGCACAAATATAAAACATTTCCCACATCGCAGAGAGTTCTAACACACAGCACTGCTGTAGACACATATTAACTTTCTCCAGATTTTTCTTTTCACTCCAATCACTTCTAGGTGGTTTAAATTTTTTCCAAAAAAACATTTATTTGTATTATTTTTATAATTTTTGAAGCCAATATCCAAGAGTTTGTCTGTGAAGTAAATATGGGAATAAATGCAACTAGCTTCTCAAGTTCCCTCTTTTCCCTAGAAGTCCTGGGAAATGATGTTTGATTTTCTAGCTTTTTAGAAAAAGGCTCTGTTGGCGGTTTCCGTAGTGTAGTGGTTATCAAGTTCGCCTAACACGCGTAAAGGTCCTCGGTTCAAAACCGGGTGGGAACAAGGGTTGTAGGTTTCTTCCTTCCTTCCTTCCTTCCTTCCTTTCTTTCTTTTTCTCTTTTCCCTCTGTGGCCCAGGCTGCATGTAATCTACTCGCCTCGCTGCTGCCCCGCACCGCGGACTGCCTGCGACTGCCAGCGCTCGCCAGCCTGCTTTTCCTCCTTTGGCTGCAGGCGCGGTTTCGCCATGTTGGCCACGCTGCTCTGCGGCTCCTGACCCCGAGTGCTCTGCCTGCCTCAGCCTCCCCAACTGCTGGGACTGCAGGCGGAGTCTCGCTCACTCGGTGCTCCGTGTGGCCTGGGCTGGAGTGCGGTGGCGTGGTCTCTTGGCTCGCGGCAGCCTCCGCCTCCCAGCCGCCTGCCTTGGCCTACCAGGGTGCTGGGATTGCAGCCCCTTCCCGGCCGCCGCCCCGTCTGGGAGGTGAGGAGCGCCTCTGCCCGGCCACCCATCGTCTGGGAGGTGAGGAGCGCCTCTGCCCGGCCACCCATCGTCTGGGAGGTGAGGAGCGCCTCTGCCCGGCCACCCATCGTCTGGGAGGTGAGGAGCGCCTCTGCCCGGCCACCCATTGTCTGGGAAGTGAGGAGCGCCTCTGCCTGGCCGCCCTGTTTGGGAAGAAGTGAGGAGCGCCTCTGCCCGGCCACCCCGTCTGGGAGGTGAGGAGCGACTCTGCCTGGCCGCCCCGTCTGGGAAGAAGTGGGGAGCGCCTCTGCCCGGCCGCCGCGTCCGGGAAGAAGTGAGGAGCGCCTCTGCCCGGCCACCCATCGTCTGGGAAGTGAGGAGCGCCTCTGCCCGGCCACCCATCGTCTGGGAAGTGAGGAGCGCCTCTGCCCGGCCACCCATCGTCTGGGAAGTGAGGAGCGCCTCTGCCCGGCCACCCATCGTCTGGGAAGTGAGGAGCGCCTCTGCCCGGCCACCCATCGTCTGGGAAGTGAGGAGCGCCTCTGCCCGGCCACCCATCGTCTGGGAAGTGAGGAGCGCCTCTGCCCGGCCGCCCCGTCTGGGAAGAAGTGAGGAGCGCCTCTGCCCGGCCGCCCCGTCTGGGAAGAAGTGAGGAGCGCCTCTGCCCGGCCGCCCCGTCTGGGAAGAAGTGAGGAGCGCCTCTGCCCGGCCGCCCCATCTGGGAAGAGGTGGGGAGCGTCTCTGCCCGGCCGCCCCGTCTGGGAAGTGAGGAGCGCCTCTGCCCGGCCGCCCCGTCTGGGATGTGGGGAGCGCCTCTGCCCGACCACCCTGTCTGGGAGGTCTACCACAGAGGCCAGAAGCAATGTGGGGGCTGGACGTGGTGACTCATGCCTGTGGTCCCGGCACTCTGGCGGGCCCAGGCGGGTTGATCACTTCAGGCTGGGAGTTCGAGACCAGCCTGGCCAACATGGCGAAACATATGAAAAATACAACAGACAAACCAACCAACCAACTCAGTGACAACAAAACAGGTCTATCCTGGAGTCATACTCTAATTTTTTCTATTTTCCTCCCTTTCTGATCCTTTATCCCACTTTCTTTTTCTTCCTCTTCCTTCTCCTTCTTCGTCAAATAGAGGATTGAGTTATTATCACTGATCCATATAAAGTCCCTCTCTCATTTATTTTGATTCCCACTCCCCATTTCTATTCCCCGTCTTCCGATGTGCAACCTTCCTAATATGTTTGATACGCATCTTTTTGTTTGTATGTATTTTTAGAAAATGTTTATTGTTTTTGTGTGCAAAAAAAAAAATTAATTAAAAAAAAATAATAATACACATGCAAAAAAAAAAGAAAAAGGCTCTGTCAATATCTACTTAAATCACCTTTGGAAAATTATTTAACATCTCAGATTTATTTTCTTAATCTAGAAAGAAAAAAATATACTTAATAAAAAGCCGTTGTTATTTTTACCACTGCAAGATCTTAGGTCAAAATGCCAAAGGAAAGCCTGTACAGTGGCTCACAACCATAATCCCAGCAACTTGGGAGGCTGAGATGGGAAGATCGCTTGAGGCCAGGAGTTCAAGACCAGCTTAGGCAACATAGCAAGATCCCATCTCTACAAAAAACAAGTTTAGCCAAGGTGTGGTAGTGTGGGCATGTAGTTCTAGCTACTGGAAAGCTGAGGTGTGAGGATCACTTGAGCCCAGGAGTTTGAGACTGTAGTGAGGTATGATCCTAGCGCTGCACTCCAGCTTGGGCAACAGAGCAAGACCTCATCTCAAAAAAAAAAAAAAAAAATGAACAAACAAAATAAAGTGCCAGGGGATGGAGAATTCGATTTTCAAATAGACTTCTTCATCACAGATTTTAGAATTGAACTCACAAATCACACATGCATGCCAATAACATAGAGTTATAGACCTGGTCCATAGTAACAAAATCCACTCATAATGGTCATGTGGTCATCTCTGTCCTTACGGAAGCAGAAGGTAAGCCCATACTAGTTTGAATGAAGTGACTTCATTGAGGCTCACTCTTGTTGCCCACGCTGGAGTGCAACAGCAACAGCACGATCTTGGTTCACTGCACCCTCTGCCTCCTGGGGTCAAGCTCTTATTGCCCAGGCTGGAGTGCAATGGCATGATCTCGGCTCACTGCAATCTCCGCCTCCTGGGTTCAAGCGATTCTCCTGCCTCAGCCTCCCGAGTAGCTGGGATTACAGGTGCCCACCATCATGCCCAGCTAATTTTTTGTATTTTTAGTAAGGACAGGGTTTTACCATGTTGGCCAGGCTGGTCTTGAACTCCTGGCCTTAAGCAATCTGCCTGCCTCAGCCTCCCAAAGTGCTGTGATTACAAGTGTGACATACTGTGCCCAGCCTAAAGTACAAATATCTTAAGTGTACAGCTTGGTAAATTTTTAAAAAGCTGAACACACTTGTATAACCAGCATTATTTAGAAACATCACGTTACCAGGACTACAGAGCCCCACTTGGTACCTCCAGTCACTTCCTTCCCCAAGAGTCACCACTTTTCTGACTTCTGGTAACACAGTTTTACCTTTGTACTTTATATAAATAAGCCAAGGGTTTTTTTGTTTTGGTTTTGGGTTTTGTTTGTTGGGTTTGGTTTTGGGTTTTGTCTTGCTGTGGGGGTTTCCTGTCTCTGAGGATGCCCATACTCTCTTCAGCCAGAAAACATGAGCCAGTTTAGGTTTTTGGTACTCTACAGAAGTAAACCATTTATTCTTTCTTTCTACACTCTTCCCAGACCAATCATGAGTAGAGGTAGGTTTGTGGGTTTCCTGCTATCTTATCACCACCGGTAATGGGTGTCATTCTTTTAATCAACAGGGCCCTGGGTGTCTTGCAAAGGGTGACTATACTTCTGCTATTACAGTGGTTACTGTTCTGCCTGGCTTGGGTGGTTTCTAATTAAAACAGATGCTCTCAGCCAGGCGCAGTGTCTCACATCTGTAATCCCAGCACTTTGGGAGGCCAAGGCGGGCGGATCACGAGGTCAGGAGATTGAGACCATCCTGGCTAACACGGTGAAACTCGTCTCTACTAAAAATACAAAAAAAATTAGCCGGGCATGATGGCGGGCGCCTGTGGTCCCAACTACTTGGGAGGCTGAGGCAGGAGAATGGCATGAACCTGGGAGGCGGTACTTGCAGTGATCTGATATCACACCACTGCACTCCAGCCTGAGTGACAGAGCGAGACTCCATCTCAAAAAAAAAATATATATATATATATACAAAAATTAGCCGGGCATGGTGGCACGTGCCTCTAGTCGCAGCTACTCGGGAGGCTGAGGCAGGAGAACCGCTTGAACCTGGGAGGCGGAGGTTGCAGTGAGCTGAGATCGCGCCACTGCACTCCAGCCTGGGCAACAGAGCAAGACTCCGTCTCAAAACAAACAAACAAACAACAACAACAAAAAAAAAACAGATGCTCTCCAAAGTTTCTTCCAGCCTTCTGACACTGTAGAGGGTGGATTGGGAAACCATGAGAAAATGGGCTCGATCCAAAGCCAAAGTCTGATTTTGGTTTTCACCACGAAACCCCCTCACCATCTCTCCATTACAGCAGAGAGACTATTGCAGCAGTCTCCTAACTGACCCCCATATTCCAGGTGTGCCGCCTTCCAGTCCATCCTCACACAGCCAGCCAGAAAAATCTGTCCAAAATGGAAATCTGCCTACTTCTTACTCCCCTGCTTCCAGTTTTTTTTTCTGATTTTCCATTGCCTGGAAGAGAAAGTGCCAGCCCTTTAGAAGCAATACAGACCCTGGGGGACCTGTCTCCTGCCCACATCTTTTTTTTTTTTTTTTTCCAAGAGACATGGTCTCACTGTGTCACCCAGGCTGGAGTGCAGTAATCATCATAGCACACTGCAGCCTTGAGCTCCTGGTGACTGCTGCAATCACCGAGTGTTAATCAAGCGATCTTCCTGCCTTAGCCTCCCAAGTAGCTGGGACTACAGGTGTCCACCACCATGCCCAGTTAATTTGAAAAAAATTTTTAGAGACTGGGTCTCGCTATGTTGTCTGGGCTGGTCTTAAACTCTTGACCTCAAGAGATCCTCCTGCCTCAGCCTCCAAAGTAGCTAGGAAATCAAGCACAAGCCACCACACTCAGCTCCCTGCCTTCCTCCTTAGTTTACTTCCCATACACCTGCTTCTTTAGTGTCCAGCAATACCTAACTGCCTACTTGCAGTTCCGTGGCAGCCACGCTGTATCCTGCCTGTACCCATGCTTATGCTACTTCTCCGCCCTGGAATGCCTCCCCCATCTCCCCTTAACTTGGCCAATTGCTGCTAATCCTGTGATATTCCACTCAGGAGTCACTTCCAGGAAGCCTTTACCATCTGTACTTGCATTACCCTCAGCCAGGGTGGGAGATTCTTCCTCTGTGCCCCCATAGCATCCTCTGTTTACCCCACACTGTGGTATAATAATCTGTCTCTCCTACAACCTGGGAGTATTTCAAGGGACAAAGCACAAAGCTCATTTATCTCCTTGTTCTAAACACTTGGCACAAGACCTGGCATATACTGTATTTTCATTCAACTTTTGTCACACTACACTGAACTGTCACTGAGTTGCAGTCGGAAATATCGAGGAAGGAATAAACTAATGAACTCTAAGATAAGAGAATTGAGTTTGGCTGTTGAGAATGTCTGGGCTTTGGAATCCACTTTGTGTGGACAATGGAATTTTCTCAGTGGCATTGTTCCAAGGCCAACACTTATCCCTGTTGTTTTTGCCTCTTCCTCTAGGCAATGGCAAGCTGAGCAATAACGAATTTGTTTCCATCATGAAGCAACGGCTGATGAGAGGCTTGGAAAAGCCCAACGACATGGGTTTCACTCGCCTCATGCAGGCCATGTGGAAATGTGCACAGGAAACTGCCTGGGACTTCGCTTTACCCAAACAGTAACCCCACACTGCAAGAGGGGACCTCTCCACCCCCAGTACCCCAGACCCCCTCCGCAGAGTCTCGGCAGAGCCCTTTGTGCTGCTGCTTCTGGAAGTAGTCTCCCTTCCTCCCGGGATGACCTCAGGACTCTGTCGGTTTCCCGTCTTTACCCTTCCCCGTCCCCGTGTTCTGCTGGGCTCTGATTCTGCCCAATGAGTATCCCCATAGGTTCTCAAAAACATGAACAAGTTTGAAAAGCTCAGACATTTGTCAGCCTCAACAGCACTACCCATTCAAGCATCCTGTGGATAAAGAATGCTGGGAACCATCCACACACCTGCCAACCCTGGGAAGCATCCAGTTCTCAAATGGTTTTTGCTATGGATTTATATTAACAAGAACATTCCGTGACTTCCCTCCTGCTGGTATTTTAAAGCCACAAGTAGGGAAGATATCTAGCAGGCAGAAAGAAGTCTGTGATGATAAATAATGGTGAGGATGACCTAGGCACCCTACGCTAGTGTGAGAAGCCTGCGCCCCAGGAAGGATCTGTGTTAGTCCCTGGGATGGCTCCGAGGCCTGCTCTAGGAAGGCAGTGTGCTCAGTGGGAACACAGCAAGATTCAGAATTTAAAGTAGTTGCTTCATGGCTCTGTGCACTCCCTTTTCTTCCTCGCAGCCTCCCTAAGATGACTCCAGTGTGACCCTGTGCTTAGTGAGCAATAGTGATTGAGCTCATGTTCCCTGCCAGTGCCGTTTCCCCTCCAGGATGGGCCTCTAAAGCTGAGGCCTGGCTCAGAGCCTGTTTGCCCTCTGTCTTAAACAATTGTAAAATATCACTTTAATTATAACCATTTGCAATAAACATCCCCCAAAGTTCCCTGTCTCCTTTATTTTAGGGTCCTCTAGGCCCTTTTCATTTTATGTCCCCACTGGGTTTGAGATCTTGCTGGAAGCAGACCTGTTTTCTTTCTATCAGAGTCTGGTTCTTTCTGATGAAGAGCAACTTTAGCCACAGACAAAAAGTGAGCTTTTGGAGGTTAGTGGTGGCATTGTCCCCACACAGTTTGGTTAGCATTTCATTCTGGGCCAAGGTACACCGTCCTTGCTTATTCATGCCCCACAGTAAAGAACTAAGATAGGGAGTATGTGAGGAATCATCTAGCATGGTGGACCTAAGTTGTGTGGGGTTTTTTGTTTTTGCTTTTGTTTTGAGACAGGGTCTCTCTGCAACCCAGGCTGGAATGCAGTGGTGCAATCCTGGCTCACTGCAACCACTGCCTCCCAGGCTCAAGCCATCCTCCCACCTCGGCCTCCTGAGTAGCTGGGACTATAGGTGCACACCACCACGCCTGGCTAATTTTTGTATTTTTTGTAGAGACAGAGTTTTGCCACGTTGCCCTACGCATTTCACCATGAGGACCTAAGTTTTAAGAACCATAACAACCGGCTGGGCACAGTGGCTCACACCTGTAATCCCAGCACTTGGGGAGGCTGAGGCTGGCAGATCACGAGGTCAGGAGTTTAAGACCAGCCCGATCAACATGGTGAAACCCTGTCTCTACTAAAAAGCCGGGCATGGTGGCATGTGCCTGTAATCCCAGCTACTCAGGAGGCTGAGGCAGGAGAATCACTTGGAACTGGGAGGTGGAGGTTGCAGTGAGCCAAGATCGCGCCATTGCACTCCAGCCCGGTGACAGAGCAAGACTGTGTCTCCAAAAAAAAAAAAAAAAAAAGAAGAACCATAACAACCAGTGTTGTATGGTGGATCTAATTTTGCCACTAACTCAGTGTGGTCTTGAGCAAGTCATTTCCCACCTGTTTCCTCATCTATAAAATGACAGCTAGGGATGGGCTAAAGGAGCCTTGAGGTTTCTTCCAAGTCCCAAAGCCTCTGCTTCAGCTCTCCTCCAGAATGCCTGCAGCCCCCAGAACCTCCAGGTAATGCTTCCTGGCATGTCTCCTTGGCATGGCCAACATCATAGAACCACCATACCAAAAACTCGGCCCTTCCTGTGAGGCGGCAGCTCTGAACGTATTAGTAGGGAGTACTTGTAAGCCAGAGAAGAACAGAGGCCTGGCTCTGCACCTGTGGCTCCACTGGGAAGGTACTAACCCCAGCATTTACAGAGCAGTTTAAGAATCTCCTTTTTTTTTTTTTTTCTTTTTTTTTGAGACAGAGTCTTGCTCACTCTGTTACCGAGGCACGATCTTGACTCACTCACTGCAACCTCCGCCTCCTAAATTCATGTGATTCTCCTGCCTCGGCCTCCTGAGTAGCTAGGATTACAGGTATGCACCACCACACCCGGCTAACTTTTGTATTTTTAGGAGAGGTGGGGTTTCACCATGTTGGCGAAGCTGGTCTCAAAACTCCTGACCTCAAGTGTTCTGCCCACCTCGGCCTCCCAAAGTGCTGGGATTACAGGCGTGAGCCACCACACCAGGCCACAACCTCACTTTTAACATCCTTTCTGGGATATTAGATTATCTCTCAAAGGGGTTGGCCACTCTCCTACCTTATCTAACTGCCACCTTTTCCCTCTTGGGGTGTCCCTGGTATCAAAGCAAAGGCTTTGCTCTTCTCATCGCTCCAGGCCTGGGGCATAAGCAAAATGTGAACTTTTCTTAAATTTGTCCCAGAATCCTAAAATCACTCTTTCCTTTGACCCTCCTTTCTCCGGCCTGAAAGAGGAGTCTCATTCACGGCCTTTGTGGGACATTCATTTCCCTACAAGAGATCTGCTGATTGGCCTGGGTTCTCTAAAGCTGAAAGCTGGAGCATGGCAGGAGAGGGTCAGGATCTCACATGCAACATCTTGAAACCCAGGGTCAAGGGTACCTATCACAGGTACGTGGAATTCCAAACGAACTCCACCAGCTCCTAGGAGTGCCTGAGGAAGCAGAGGGTGGTCCAAGTCCTCAAGAAGATGTGACAGCCGCACTTTGGCACAATAGGTTAAATGTGCAGGTGAGAGGTACAAGCTAAGTCACCCAGAAGAGGCTAAGTCACCCAGAAGAGACCAAGTTCCCCCAAGGAAAAAGTCCTCGGGCAAGGTGACATGTGAGCAGCCGGAGACGATTTTAGTAGGCAGAGTTTTTGATGAGCTGGGGAGCATATGGGAACACACAGGGTTGATTTCTGCTTCGCTTGTTATTCAGATTGTTGCTTCTAACCTAGATAGAATAAGCCTCCCCTCCTCCAAGACTCAGCTCATCCAGCATGGTGGCTCACATCTGTAATCCCAGCACTATAGGAGGCCGAGGTGGGAGGATCGCTTGAGCCCAGGAGTTTGAGCCCAGGAGTTCGAGGCGACACAGCGAAACCCCATCTCTACAAAAAATTATAAAAATTAGCCAAGTGTGGTGGCACACACCTGTAGTCCCAGCGGCTGAGGTGGGAGGATCACTTGAGCCTGGAGGCGGAAGTTGCAGTGAGCCGAAATCACACCACTGCACTCCAGCCTGGGTGACAGAGTGAGACCCTGTCTCAAAAACAAAGAATGTGTATACACAATCTTTAAGTGCCCCGCCTAGTTTTAGTTCTGGCTAGAGCATATGCTCTATAACCCTGTTGGACTCTAAGGCAAAGGAGAGGTCCAGGCAATCACTGCATCCAGGCAAGGCAGCAGGCACGGCAGCTTGGGAGCCAGGAGTCAGGCCCCGCGGCGAGGGCATCCGACTGCAAGCCTTAGCAGGGCCCAAGCAGGGTTATGTGCCCTCTCAAGAAACAGAACAGGAAGGAGGAGGAGACAGGGTCTGGTTTAGCTTTCAGGCTTCAAGTGCCACCTGCTGGCAAGAAGGCTCAGTGCAAGGACTCATTGGCCCAGAGCCAGGGAAGGGGAGGCTGCGCCAGTCCAGCCTAGTAGACCCAGCCCTACTCCAGAGAATAGGCCTTCCCAGGGAGTGGAGTGGAATGAATGGCCAGAGACGGATCATAACCATAAAGAGTGACGCTATTGGGAGGCCAAGGTGGGCAAATCACGAGGTCAGGAGATCGGGACCATCCTGGCTAGCACAGATTAGCACAGACTCTACTAAACTCTACTAAAAATACAACAAAAATTTGCCAGGCATGGTGGCACATGCCTGCAATCCCAGCTACTCGGGAGGCTGAGTCAGGAGAATTGCTTGAACCCGGGAGGTAGAGGTTGCAGTGAACCGAGATCATGCCACTGCACTCCAGCCTGGCGACAGAGCAATCTCAAAAAAAAAAAAAAAAAAAAAAAAGCGTGACACTAGGGATCTGAATGTAATTGCGCAGAGGAAAAGAGCTATTTATGCCCATGAGGTATTGTTTGTTTTCTGTGTCCTAAGAATGGGAATTCTTCCTAGGAATTAAGAAGGTATAATTCACTCTCTTCATTCTACAACTCTACTGATCGTCTACCACGGACCCAAGCACTAAGCAAGGTTTTCAAGGAGTTTGCATTCTAGTGAGGAAAACAGAAAATAAGCCATAAAGTTAAGTACAGGCTGCTACAAGAACACTTAGAAGAGCAGGAGCCAGGTGCAGTGGCTCACACCTGTAACCCCAGCACTTTGGGAGGCCAAGGCGGGCAGATCACCTGAGGTTAGGAGTTCAAGACCAGCCTGGGCAACACAGTGAGACCCCTGTCTCTAAACAAACAAACAAACAAAAATTAGCCAGGCATGGTGGCACATGCCTGTAGTCTCAGCTACTCAGGAGCTAAGGCAGGAAGATTGCTTGAGCCAAGGAGGTTGAGGCTGCAGTGAGCCAAGATTACACCACTGCACACCAGCCAGGGTGACAGAGCAAGACTCTGTCTCAAAGGCCATCTAATGCAGACTTGGGAGTTCAAGGCAGGCTTGCAGAGGAAGTGGCTTGGTCTTGTTTATTTAAAAAAGTGGCCGGGCTCGGTGGCTCACGCCTGTAATCTCAGCACTTTGGGAGGCCGAGGTGGGCAGATCACAAGGTCAAGAGATCGAGACCATCCCGGCCAACATGGTGAAACCCCGTCTGTACTAAAAATTAGCCAGGTGTGGTGGCGGGCGCCTGTAATCCCAGCTACTCAGGAGGCTGAGGCAGGAGAACTGCTTGAACCCGGGAGGCAGAGGTTGCAGTGAGCCAAGATTGTGCCACTGCACTCCAGCCTGGAGACAGAGTGAGACTCCATCTCAAAAATGATAATAATAATAATAATAATAATACTATGAACTTTATACCAATAAATTTGAAATTGATTGTTTCCTAGAAAATATAATTTACCAAAAAAAACACAAGGCAACAAAATCTAAACAGACTATAATAAACTGAATCAGTAATTAGAAATCTACTTACAACAAAAAGTACCAAATCCAGATGGCTTTATAAGAGGGAGAAAAAAAAAAATAACTAATCAGATTCTGTAGGGCCCTGTAATCCCCAGTGAGGAGTTTGGACGTTTATCTTAACGATAATTAGAAGCCACCGAAGGGCTTTAAGCAGGAAAATGACATAATGAGCTTTGATTTTTAAAATGATGGCTTTGCCTGCATCCAGGTTGGCATGTGATCCAGGCTGGAGATTTATAATCAGTTTTAAAATGCTGAAAGCGGCTAGGTTTGGTGGCTCACGTCTGTAATCCCAGCACTTTGGGAGGCCAAGGCAGGCGGATCACCTGAGGTCAGGAGTTCAAAACCAGCCCGCCAACATGGCGAAACCCCATCTCTACTAAAAATACAAAAATTAGCCAGGCGTGGTGGCGGGAGCCTGTAATCCCAGCTACTTGGGAGGGTGAGACAGAAGCATCGCTTGAACTCGGAAGGCGGAGGTTGCAGTGAGCCAAGATCGCGCCACTGCAGTCCAGCCTGGATGATGGAGCAAGACTCCATCTCAAAAATAAAATAAAATATTAAAATGCTGAAAGCCTTGATTAGGGCAGTGCCTGCAAAGCTGGAGGATTTAGGAGTTGTTTAGGTCTGAGTGATTTGGGCTGAGGGGTAGGCATGAGGGTAATAAATTGGAGGATGATGAAGGGAGAATGAATAATTTAGGATGAAACCCGGGTTTCTGTTTGGGTAACTACATGTATGGTGGTGCTCTTCAGTGGGACTGGGAAATTGGGAGGAGAGCCAAGTTTCAATAGATGATGAGGCCATTTTTGGCTTGTTGAGGTGCCAAGAGACATCCAGTGGAATTATCTGGTAGGTAGACAGGAGGGTCTGGGCCCAGGAAAGAGGTCTGGGGGGAGATATGGTTTGGGAATCTCCTATAAAACCTGGGTTTTGGCCAGGCACAGTGGCTCACACTTGTAATCCCAGCACTTTGGGAGGCCGAGGTGGGTGGATCACCTGAGGTCAGGAGTTCAAGACCAGCCTGACCAACATGGTGAACCTGTCTCTACTAAAAATACAAAAATTAGCTGGCGTGATGGCAGGTGCCTGTAATCCCAGCTACTCAGGAGGCTAAGGCAGGAGAATCGCTTGAACCCAGGAGGCAGAGGTTGCAGTGAGCTGAGATTGCACCACTGCACTCCAGCCTGGGTGACAGAGCGAGACTCCATCTCAAAAAGAAACCCCAAAACCTGGGTTCCTTCAATTTCAAGGTCAACTGACCGTGAAGACATGAAATATCCAGATCATTTTCCCAACTGTAAAATATTAATACCAGCTCCATCTCTTCCCCCAAGGGAAACTGGAAATAGAAATCATCAAAGTGCAAGGACTTTAACCAAAAAGCCTGTACTTGATGGGATATCCAGGAGACAGACCAGGTTCGGTACAGAGGGCTGTGGTTGGCCTGTGCCCTTATCTCTCCAGTGTCTAGCCTCTGGCTCTCCCTAGGTATAGAAGGCTTCTTCTCCAGGGAGGAGGAGAGAGCAAGGGACTAAAGTGGGGGTCCAGAGGTGCAGTGGGGGAATATTCACATGTTCATTCAACAAATAATTTATTGAAGCTCAAAGTGAAAATCCAATTACTATCAGTTATTCCGTCTTGGGTGAATTATTTTCATCATCTGCAATGTGAGGTTTAGCTTGGTTGTTTGTTTGTTTACAGTTTTTAAACAGGTAAACATCCACATAGTTCCAGAATCAAATATTGGGAATCCACCGGTATTTGATTCCAGAATCATCCACCGAGTGCGGAGGCTCATGTCTGTAATCTCAGCACTTCAGGAGATCAAGGAGGAAGGATCGCTTGAGCTCACGAGTTCAAGACCAGCCTGGGCAACATGACCAAAACCCCATCTCTACTAAAAATACGAAAAAATAACTGGGCGTGGTAGCATGTACCTGTGATCCCAGCTACTTGGGAGGCTGAGGTGGGAGGATCGCTTGAGCCTGGGGAAGTTGAGGCTTTAGTGAGCCTTGATCGTTCTACTGCACTCCAGCCTGGACAACAGAATGAGACCCTGTCTCAAAAAAAAAAAAGGTGTATACATTGAGGTCTCATTCTCAGCCATCCCCACAGCTGCATGGTATTCCATTATATACCATAGCCTAGTCGAAAGGACAGTTTATTGAGGGAGAGATTTTGGAGCCTGGAGTTTTTTTAAAAAAAAAAGAGGCCTTGCAGGGTCACATTTGGAGGCAGAAAGAGACACTGGGGAGCCAGGGAGTAAAAGAGCAAAGGCCATGAAGTGGGGCATATTCCACTGACTTGGCCATTCTTCCTGAAGCCTTAGGAAGGAATCTAGCCCCCTGACTTGCTCAGGGAAGCTCTGGATAAAATATGTGAGGACAGAAAAACCTGTCTGTGGGATTCACTTATTCTATTCATTTAACAAATATGTATGAACCTCTATTAGGTATCAGGCCCTGTGCTCAGACCATGGGGAACACAGGGGCAAGATCTCCAAATTGGTTTAGCTGGAGACAGAATGTAAATAAACTTGCAAGCAAAGGCAGTGAAAGTGGGAGTCCATGGAGGGTCTGGGCTTAATGAGTGCTATGGGAATTCAAAGCAGGGGGAGTTCCTGAAGAAGCCCCTTTCTCAGCCTCAGACCCTGGCTCACATGTCATCTCCCACAGGAAACCTTTCCAGTGCTACACACATAACTGACAACTCTGTCTTCTGAGTCGCTGGAGTTTACACAGTCCCACTGTCCTTACCATAGTACCCTGTCATTCTTTCCAATCTGTTTCTCTTACTAGACTGTCAGCTCCCTGATGGCAGGTTCTGTCCTTATTCATGGTGCATCTCTGAATCCCTAAATCTCTGCACAGTGCCTGGCTTTCCGTATAGACATATGACGATTAAATTCTCTCACACAGAGGAGATAGGGTTTAAGCCAAGCCCTAAAGAATAAATTAGATTTGGACAGATGGGAAAGAATTAAAGCCAACAGGCATATAGATAGGAGTGAGGTGAAGCATTAGCTCAGTAAAGATGGGGAAGGTACAATGGGAAATAAAAGCGTGTTAAAGACAGATTGTGAATTCTTGGTACCCCCAGAGGAGAGAAATCTAGAGGCTGGTGGTCACCCAATACAAAGGTGGTTTTAGGTCTAGGAGCAAAATGAGGAGATGCTGAGATTCATTGGTAGATTCCTTTTTCCAGTGACTTCTGGATGTCTGTGAAGGTGGCAATGAAAGGTTTTGGGTTTTTTTGTTTTGTTTTGTTTTTGTTTTTTTAGACTGTCTCTTCCGTTTGTTGCCGAGGCTTGAAAGCAGTGGTGCGACCTTGGCTCAGTGCAACCTCTGCCTCCCAGGTTCAAGCAATTCTCGTGCCTCAGTCTCTCAAGTAGCTGGGATTACAGGGTTGAGCCACCATGCCCAGCTAATTTTTATATTTTTAGTAGACACAGTATTTCACCATGTTGGCCAGGGTGGTCTTGAACTCCTGATCTCAAGTGATTCGCCCACCTTTGCCTCCCAAAGTGCTAAGATTACAGGCATGAGCCACAGCGTCCAGCCTTTGTCTCTCTTTTTAAGCCTCATCCACCCACAGATACCGTGATCCCAGCTAGTCAGAATGGATGTTTCCAGTTTTTTTCCATTAGATCAAAATCATGACATCTTGATTTCAAAGATCATCAAGGAGAGAGTGTAATTTCAAGTCATCCCCAGCATACCAGCTCCATGACCAGGGACTATAATGTTTAACATGAACTGAGTGGGGTGGGGGCAGGTGTCTCTCTTTCCTGGCCTTTGGACTGAGAGGGACGGATAAAAAGTCAATTTAGCCTCAGGACCAAAAACAAGACAGCCAGTGTGACTTAGATTTGTAAGAAAGGCAGGGGCTCCTTAGACCAGCCTTCAGGGTCAGTTCATAATCCCTTCTGAAACAGCACAGCCTTTCTGAAAATAAACACCTTAGGGAGGCCCTGTGTGGCGGCTCACACCTATAATCCCAGCACTTTGGGAGGCTGAGCTGGGCGTATTACTGGAAGTTAGGAGTTCAAGACCAGCCTGGCCAACATGGTAAAACCCCTACTTTTTGCATTTTGTTAATCTCTACTTTTTGTATTTTGTGAAAATACAAAAATTATCCAGGCATGGAGATGTATGCCTGTAATCTGAGCTACTTAGGAGGCTGAGGCACGAGAATCGCTTGAACCTGGGAGGCAGAGGTTGCAGTGAGCTGAGATTGTGCCACTGCACTTCAGTCTGGAAAACTGAGTGAGACTCCATCTCAAAAAAAAAAAAAAAGGCAAAAGGAAACAGCGACCGGGCACGGTGGCTTATGCTTGTAATCCCAGCACTTTGGGAGGCCGAGGCAGGCAGATTACCTGAGGTCAGGAGTTCCAGACCAGCCTGACCAACAAGGTGAAACCCCACCTCTACTAAAAATACAAAAATTAGCCGGGCATGGTGGCGTGTGCCTGTAGTTCCAGCTACTCGGGAGGCTGAGACAGGAGAATTGCTTGAACCCGGGAGGCAGAGGTTGCAGTGAGCCGAGATTGCACCACTGCAGTCCAGCCTGGGCGATGGAGCAAGACTCTGTCTCAAAAAGAAAAAAGAAAAAGAAAGAAACAGCTTAGGGACCAAGCTGAAAAGCAGAGCGGGGCAAGGAGAAGAATGCAAAAATACGGCATAAAGGGCCCCTACCACAAGCAGCCCGCTTCTCCACATCCTTACTGATCTGGACCCTGCCAATCAAGCCAATGCACTGACCCACAATTTAAATAAGACTTTGTCATTTTATATGAATTGTAGGAAAAGAGGAGGGCTCACCCGCCAGTAGTTGGCCAATCACAATCCAGTTCCCTAACATAACAAAATGACAGACTTTCTTTTCTACTTGAGTGCCTTCTTCACAGTGTGAAGTACAGTCATATACCACATCATAACATTTTGGTCAACTACAGACGACATATATGACAATGGTCCCATAAGATTATAATGGAGCTGAAAAAGTCCTATTGCCTAGTGACATTCATAGCCATCATAAGGTCATAGCACAATGCATTACCTTTTCTAGGTTTAGATACACAAATACTTCCCATTGTATTCGGTACAGTAATGTTCTGTACAGGTTTGTAACCTAGAAGCAACAGGTCATACCTTAAACCCTAGGTGTGTAGTAGGCTATACCATCTTAGGTTTGTATAAGGACTCTATGATGTTCGCACAGTGATGAAATCACCTAACAACACTTTTCTCAGAACATATCCCCGTCATTAAGTGACACATGACTGT
The DNA here is from genome assembly GCF_028878055.3 of Symphalangus syndactylus. Classification (NCBI taxonomy): domain Eukaryota; kingdom Metazoa; phylum Chordata; class Mammalia; order Primates; family Hylobatidae; genus Symphalangus; species Symphalangus syndactylus. Next base: position 46,904,419 of record NC_072426.2, on the reverse strand, counting down.
ATCTTGTAGTCAGCAGGAGAAGACAGGCCTCATGATAGGAAATGGAAAAGAAGACTTCATGATTCTTAGCAGGAGACAGGAAGATGGAAATTGTCGTGCTAGGTCAACAAACCTCAGAGAGGCTGTTTGAAAAGGATCCCAGCATTTATCCATGGACACATTGGGGACCTATCAATTTGTAGAGAACTTAAATTTCTCCAAGTGTAGGACTAGGACTGTCTTATCAAGGAGGGTCTGTACCAGGCCAGCATGGAGTCGTAAGGGTTTGCATTGGAAAGGGAAAAATGGGAATGGAAAGGAAGGTTGGATGTGAAAGAATTTTCCAAGGACCATGTATAGCTGAGGATGCCAGGGCCTTGCTTCTTTCTTATGTGTGTATTTATTTATTGAGACAGGGTCTGACTCTGTGCCCAGGCTAGAGTGCAGTGGGGCAACCATGGCTCCCAGCAGCCTTGACCTCCCAGGCTCATAATCCTCCTGGGTAGCTGGGACTACAGGCACATGCCACCACACCTGGCTAATTTTTGTATTTTTTTAGTAGAGATAGGGTTTCACCATGTTGGCCAGGCTGGTCTTGAACTCCTGACCTCAGGTGATCCACCCACCTCAGCCTCCCAAAGTGCTGAGATTACAGGTGTGAGCCACTGCGCCCAGCCACCTTTACTCTCTTGAATCCATTCCTGTTGGGTTTTCACCCCTAACACACACTAAAAGCAATTTTATGGCCAGGCACAGTGGCTCACACCTGTAATCCCAGCACTTTGGGAGGCTGAGGTGAGAGGATCACTTGAGCCCAGAAGTTTGAGACCAGCCTAGGCAACAAAGTGAGACCCCATCTCTAAAAAAAACTAGCCAGGTGTGGTGGAGCACTCCTGTAGTCCCAGCTATTCAGGAGGCTGAGGTGGGAGGATTGCTTGAGCCCAGAAAGTTGAGGCTGCAGTGAGCCATAACCGTGCCACTGCACTCCAGTCTGGGTAACAGAGTGAGACCCTGTCTCAAAAAAATAAAATGAAATAGATAAAAGCAATTTTGTCAAAGTCAACACTGCCCTCTACACTGCCAAATCCATTGGTCATTTCTCAGGCCTCACATTGCTTGGCCTCTCCACAGGATATGACAAGTTTGACCCCCCTCCCTCCCTCTTTTTCTAAAAAAACTTTTTGTAGAGACAGGGGGTCTCATTATGTTGCCCAGGCTGGTCTTGAACTCCTGGGCTAAAGCAAGCCTCCCACCTCAGCCTCCCCAAGTGCTGGGATTACAGGCATGAGCCACCACACCTGACCTACTCATTTCCTTACAACCTGCTTCTTCACATTCTCCTTTCCTGGATTTTCCTCCTCTTCCAGATCTTTAAATGTTGGCATTTTGTGAGGCTCAGTAATCAGACTTCTGCTCTTCTCCATCTACACTCACTTCCTTGGTGCATATATATATACCACAGCTCACTGCAGCCTTGACCTCCCGTACTCAAGCGATCCTCCCACCTCAGCCTCCTGAGTAGCTGGGACTACAGGCGTGTACTACCACACCCAGCTAATTTTTTATTTTTTTGTAGTGATGGGATCTCACTCTGTTGCCCAGGCTGGTCTCAAACTCCTTGCCTCAAGTGATCCTCCCACCCCTTGCCTCCCAAAATGTTGGGATTACAGGAGTGAGCCACTGTGCCTGGCCCCACAATTATATTTCCAGCTCCTTTTTGCCTAAACCCTACATATGTACAACATCCTAGTCTATATCTCTGCTTGATTCTAAAAAGCATCACAAACTGAATCACTTAATATTCCCCCACCAAACTGCTTTTATAGTCTTTTCCATTTCCTTGTTTTAGTAAATAGAAATTCTCTTCTTCCAGTTATCAAGCCAAAAACATTGGAATCATCCTTGAATCCTTCTCTCACAGCCCACATCCATTGCGTCATTCTGTCTTCAAAATATATCCAGAATTTTACTACTACTCACCACCTCCGCCATTACCCTTATCCAAGTTACCATTAATTTTCACCTGTATTATAATAGTAGCTTCCTGACTCTCATCCGGATTACTGTAGTAGCCTCTTACCAAATCCTGCCCGAAAGGCCAAGCAATGTAAGGGCTGACAGATGACTAGGGGATTCGGCAACGTGGAGGTCACTGGTAACCTTCACAAGATTGCTTTCACTGGAGTGATAGCCCTCGAAGAACGGGATAATGATAGAACTGGATTACACTCTGTAGTAGAATCTTTTTTTTCTTTTTTTTAGATGGAGTTTCGCTCTTGTTGCCCAGGGTGGAATGCAATGGTGTGATCTTGGGTCACCGTAACCTCCGCCTCCCAGGTTCAAGCGATTCTCCCGCCTCAGCCTCCCGAGTAGGTGGGATTACAGGCATGTGCCACCATGCCCGGCTAATTTTGTATTTTTAGTAGAGACGGGGTTTCTCCGTGTTGGTCAGGCTGGTCTCGAACTCCTGACCTCAAGTGATCCGCCCGCGTCGGCCTCCCAAATTGCTGGGATTACAGGCGTGAGCCACCGTGCCCGGCCTGTAGTAGAATCTTTATGCTCCCTAGAGTGTATTCACCTTCTTGATCCTGTTATAACTCACCAAGAGAATTCCCTTTTCAGAGCCTTTGCACTTGCTGTTCCTCTGGCCCGACCACCCTTCCTCCAGACAGTCACATCTACCTGCTATCATTCCTGAATTCTGGTACCTGTTAATGACAGCTTCTGAGAGTTTTCTTTTATCGCGCTATTTAAAATAGCGCCTCCCACTCTCTATCCCTGTGTTTTCCATAATTTTTCTTCAGAGCTTTTATCACTATCTGAATCTAACTGGAGGGCTCCCCCAGCCTACACACACTGGAATGTAAGCTCCATGAGAGCAGGGGCTTTGTTTTGTTCATCCCTGTATCCCCATCATAAAACCATGCCCACAAACAGTGGGCACTCAGTATCTCTTCAGTGAATAAATAACCTTAATCTGAAACGTATATAGTTACATTACGTATATAGATCACCACTTAGTAAACCGTCTAGGAATAACAGGCACTCCGAAGGCCCCAGTCTCATCCCTACGGCTACCATGTGACCTTCCTGAGCTTGGGTTTCCTCCTGGGGAAGATTAGAGGGTTGGCGCATACTCAATTCTAAGACCTCCGGAACATGGAATCTGGGCGTGCACCATTATTGACACCTACGCCAGCCATCCCTTTCTTAGAAGACATACGGTAGCGCTGCCACCCTCGCTCAAAACTCGGGAAAGGAGGGGCGGAGGGTGGATGTCATCACTCCGCGCCCGGCTGCCCGCGACGCGCCGGCGGGTGGCGCAGCCCTTCGCTCGCCCGGCCTCCCCCTCCCTGGTTCCGCGCTCTGGTTCCGCCATGGAATCCAACAAGGATGAAGCTGAGCGCTGTATCAGCATCGCCCTCAAGGCCATCCAGAGCAACCAGCCCGACCGGGCGCTCCGCTTCCTAGAGAAGGCACAGAGGCTGTATCCGACGCCGCGAGTTCGTGGTGAGTGTGAGGTGCCGGAGAGACTGGGGACATTAGAACTGATGGGGGGAACACGGGAACGGACCGACTGGAGCAGTTGGAGGAGGGGGAGGGGTGGCGAGGCGCGGCTACGCCTGCGCACTGAGGCGCGCGGTGGCTGCTGGGAGGCGTAGTTTTTCCCTCGAGCTCCTCTGCGGGATGCGAGCCGTCTGGAGACGCGGGCGGCCGAGACTTCAGCTTTCGGGGTGCTGGCGGAGCTCCCTGGGGTTTGAGGTCTCCGAGAATGAAACGCGCTGGCAGCCGGGACGAAGGGAACTTACCTGGAAGTGAACTCGAACTACTTTTCCCAAGGGGCCGTTCGGTGGCCCAGGCCAGTCGCCGGCCTGGGAAATATTATAGTTCAGGAAAATAAACATAACTACTTTGAGGGGGAGAATGGGCGCTAGACAGGGAGAAACTTCTGTCCTTCGGGCGCCAGGGAAAGGCGCTTCTGTATCTTCACTCCCTCTCACGTCTCGGGCTGAGGGTCAGGGACCACTCTCCCAAAATGCGAGCCGGCCTTTGCATCCACCCCAGTCCGCCGCCTCGGACTGTCCTGAGGCCGGGCCTCTCCTCCCGATGATGAGATTCGGAGTGGGTAGCCTGGTGGGAGGTGCTGACCTCAGCCACCGCCAGTCCTCCATCGCCCGCAAGAGTCCAGCGGCGGCCGGCCATGTGGATGCCGAGGCTGCTGCTGAGTGGCCCTGGACAGGAGCCTCCTGAGCCAGGGAGGGAAGAGTGAAGCTGGCTTTACAACTCATCACCTCGCTTCACCCGGGAGCCCTTTCTTTTTTCTTTAACCTAAGTTTTCCAAGGAGTTTTTCTTAATCCACGCTAGAGGGGAGAGAGACACCGGGTGGTGCTTGTGACCACCACTTAGTAAACCGTCTGGGAATAACAGGCACTCCGAAGGGCCCAGTCTCATCCTGACGGCTACCACGTGACCTTCCTGAGCTTGGGTTTCCTCCTCGGGAAGATTAGAGGGTTGGCGCAGACGATGTGATTGGCAATAATGGTATTTTGGGCTTTGCAGTTTAGGAAGCTCCTTCGCCTGTGCCTTCTCACTTGAGCCTGCCATTCAGGGAGGCAGAGCAAAGATCATTATCTTTATTCTATGGGTGAGGAAAATCTCTGAGGTAAGGGATGTCCAAGACGACACAGCTAGAAAGTGGAAAGTTCTGTGACTCTGTAAATGTTTATGAAAGAAAAGAAATGAAATTGAGGAACAGCAGTCGGCCTCCTAACCGGCCCTGCCCGCCTGATGAGATTGAGAAAGCGGAGGCCGGGCGCGGTGGCTCACGCTTGTAATCCCAGCACTTTGGGAGGCCAAGGCGGGCGGATCACGAGGTCAGGAGATCGAGACCACGGTGAAACCCCGTCTCTACTAAAAATACAAAAGAATTAGCCGGGCGTGGTGGCGGGCGCCTGTAGTCCCAGCTACTCGGAGAGGCTGAGGCAGGAGAATGGCGGGAACCCGGGAGGCGGAGCTTGCAGTGAGCCGAGATTGCGCCACTGCACTCCAGCCTGGGCGACAGAGCGAGACTCCGTCTCAAAAAAAAAAAAAAAAGAGAAAGCGGAACGCTGGTGGAAGAGGTAGCTTGGACTGCTGAACTTTCCTCCCTCCGGACTCTTGCAGGTTGATCTTTGGCCTGTTTGCCTCCTCTTGGAGAGGGTTTCGGGCTGTATTTGCCAGGACGCCTGAGGTGACCTGCTCGAGGAGCCTCCCTGTGAATTAATTCGTATTCTCTGGTGGGGTGGTATCCTCCAGCTGTCAGAATTCTGCCTGACACTGATGCTGCTGCGGGCTCAGGAGCAGGCAGCCAAGAAAGGATGGGCCACAGGGTCTCGGGATCTTTCTGTCAGCAGGTCCCCTGCACCAGTTCAGGAGCTTGAAGGAGTGTCCTCTCTGGGGCTCAGGCTCTGGAATTTGCTGAGACAGAAGAATCATCTGCCTGCATATTTGTCATATTTGTGCTTTTCTGGAAAGACCATGAGACTATACGCCTTATGCATCCGTGTAAACTTTACCATCTGCAGCCCTCCACTGAGCTGACAAGACCTGGGATTAGTTTGGGTCTGGGACAGGGAAAGATCTTACTTCAAAAATAAAGGGCAGGGCTACCCACTGGGCTACCTGCTTCCCCAGGGGGAGTAATACAGATATATTAGGTGGCGGTCTATGGCTTTGGGTTTAGGCTTATCCCAGATGCTCATTCAATGCAGCAGACTTTTGTTGAAGATCATTTATGTTTTGTTTGCAAAGTCCTCTGCTTGGTGCTAGCAAGATTGGTAAAATGTGATCCCTCATCTCGAAAGAGCTTATAATCTAGTGAAAGAGACAAACTTACAGAAACAAATATTACAAGACAGAACTGTAATTAAATAAAAAATAAGCCCAAGGTTAGATGCTGAGGACTTAAGGACAGGCATGAAAAAATCAGTCCCCATCATCCGTGGGTTCACAGTCTGATGGTGGGGAGGAGGTGTGGAGGACAATCTCCTGAACATTAAATTATAAGCAGTGTAGTGAGTGCTGTAGCAGGTGCATAAAAATAATGTTTTCTCACAGCGAGGGAATTCTTTGGGGACGACAGGAGTTAGCATTTGAACTGTGCTTTGGAGGAAGGTGTGAGACTTGAGGAAAGGCATCCTGGAAGAAGACAGAGGACCTGAAAGTTGTAACGTTTGGGGGAAGAGATCAAAGTATAGCAAGATTTAGAGGCAGTGGAGGTGGTAATTCGTATACAGAGAGGATTAAGTTTGGAAAATAAAATGGGGCCGGATCATAGAAATCCTTTTCTACCAGGCCAAGATATTTTTACCTTATTCTGTAGTTAGTGAGGAAACCATTGAGGTTCTTGATAGCAGGAATAAAGTACGGGCACTGTTGTTAAAGGAGAACAGCATGAAAGGTTAATGAGAGGCAAGAGAGACTCAGGACAGGAAGCCAATGGGAGAGAATTGCCTTGAGCAGGTTGGATATTCTGAGAGCCTGGGACAAGGCAGTATGGATGAGGCTAAGGTCCCTGGAAAAGAGGCGCCAGGCCTGTGTGAGAGAGAGGTGCAGAGCAGAATCAGATGGGATGCTGGGGAATCAGAATCGAAGCCCCTGTGACCAGGAAGAAACCAAGCTGAAGAACTGGGATGGGAAGAGATGAGCAGAGTGGGAGGTGCCAGTGGGACAGTCCAAAGGAGCTATCAGCCTGGAGCTCACTGGAGTTGTGCATGGCTGAGGTCACTGTGGGAAAGTACAGACCATGGAGAGAGTTGCTGCAGGCACAATGGCAGGCAACACCTGCCCTGAGCCCACAGGCAAAGGCAGAGGAAGCAACAGATTGAGACAGAGCAACGAGACAAGGCAGTCTCCGGAGAGGGCAGCGTCCAGGTAGCCATGGAGAGGTAATGGCAGCAGGTGGTGAGCAGCCCTGTGTGACGCTGCAGGCACCGCGTGGGAAAAGGACAAGTTAAGAGTTGAAAAGGGAAGGATTGAGAGCATGGGCAGAGGATGGTCTTGGAGAGGTGGAAGGGCAGAGAGGGGAGAGTCAGGAGAGAGGGGAGGCTCAGAGCAACCTTGAAAGGATGAGGGACCTCACACTGTTGGCCTTTGCAGCAAAAAGGATGTGAGGGGACTTGAAACTCCTGCTGCAGGAGGTGGACAAGGAGGCACTGAGTTAAACTGCAAAGCAGTAGCTGGGCCCTAAGCTGGGAGGTCACAGGCTAGAGATGGTGGAGCCAGTCAGTCCCTTTCTGGGAGTTTGTGTCCAGCAGCTGGCAGGCTGGTAGCCACTGGCTTTGACTCAGGCTTTGTAACAAATGTGGAAGGTGCCAGATTTCCCAGCGAGCTCACGAGAGCATTTGTAGGCCTCAGTTTCCCCAGCATACAAAGAGAGGATTGGCCGGGATGATTCTGAGGTTCCTTGCGGCTCAGGCTATCAGATGTTCTGTGAAATGGTTGACTCTGGGCTAAGTCAGGAAGGCCAAGCTGGGAAGGCCAGCCCACAGGAAAAGGAGATGGGTTGCTGAGGGATTCCGCACTCAGAGTCCAGGAGTGAGAGATGTTCTGGTGCTGGCGAGGTCCGGGGTGGGGTTGTTCCCTTCAAGTCAGTCAACCTTCTTGAGCCCCACTGTGCACTTAGCCCTCTTCCATTCACTGTATTTCACAGAATCTTATTTACCCCTCAGAGCACTCCTATGAGAGCAGAGATCGTCTCTCCACTGAGGAACCAGCTAACCTGGCAAGGCCACATGGCTAGCCAGCAAAGACGCAGAACTGTCCGTCTCCAATCCCAGGCCCTTTTCTGACTCACTGTAGGTACACAGAGCCCAGAAACTCAGCTACTCACTTACTAACAAAGTCACAGTCAGAGACAACACTGTATATTTGTTGGGCATTGGGCTGAGTTTTTTGCTGGCATTCATTCATTTCCTCTTTTAGCCTGTATGACGGAGATAGAGTTTTGCACAGATGAGCTAAGTTACCTTGTCCAAGATGACCCTTCTAGCAAATGGCAGAGCTAGGTTTGAACCCATTGGGCAGTCTAACTTTTTTTTTTTCTTTTTTTTGAGACAGGGTCTCACTCTGTTGCCCAGGCTGGAGTGCAGTGGCGCAATCACAGCTCACTGCAGCCTCAACCTCCCAGGCCCAAGTGATCCTCCCACCTTAGCCTCCCAAACAGCTGGGACCACAGGCATGTGCCACCACACTGGGCTAATTTTTTTATTTTTGTAGAGACGGGGTCTTCCTGTGTTGCCAAGGCTGGTCTGGAACTCCTGGGCTCAATCCATCCTCCTGCCTTGGCCTCCCAAAGTGCTGAGATGACAGGTGTGAGCCACTGCCCAGCCAAGTCTAACTCTGGTCTGGGTTCGGTGGCTTTGGCCATAGAAATCCTCTCAGCTCTACCTCAGGTGCCTCTCCACCGCAGCTCTGTTCTCTTCTATCAAATTCCCTTCCTTTTCTAAGTCTGCCAGCTTTACTGAGAAGGGACAGAACCAAGGTAACATTAAGCTGTTCTGTCTCCTTTTGTGACATTGCCTGTCAGCCTCTGTGCCATGAGGGATGTAAGCATGAAGCTGTCACATCCCCCAGGCCAGAAGAGAGACCCTACTTGCCAGCAACCGGAAATCTTTAATTTCTAAGTCAAGCAGAAAGCTTCCATGTGACCCAGGGCACCCCCATTCTCCTTTGGGCTCTCTTTCTGTACTGTAGGGAAATTAGAGTGGCTGATTCCCTGTAACTGCCCTGAAAAGCTTCCAGAATCTTCTCTGAGAGGTACGAGAGACAGCCTGTCCCATCTCCTGGCTAGTGCTCCTGCTCATCTCTGGCAGTTGAATAACTGGTTATTTTGCCCTTAGGATCTGCCAGGCTCAGCCTGGGCCACCAGAACTTCCAGAGGAACTGAAATAAAGAGCTTCTTGAAAAGCTCTAGGAAACAGCATACTGCCTCCTCCTCCTGCCCCATCTTGACCAATATCTCTTCATCTTTTGGTTTCTCTTGCCATCCCCTTGGTGGCTGGCATGGACCTGGTATCTGGGATGGCCTGAAATCTCATGGTTACTACTGGTTCCAGAGTCTGCTGAGCGCTGAGCCTTTGCCTTCCTGAGCCTTGGAGCTCCCCGGCTACCCAGCCCTCCTCCTCCCCACCCCCCACCACAGGTCCCCTCACCTCCCTGGCCAGCCCACTTCTGTGGCCAGACACTTCATCGGCCTTGAACCTTCACTCTCTGTCAGACTCGGCACAGGTGCTTACACACATTATCTCATTTCATCCTCCACCACCGCGAGGAAACCAGGGTTCAGAGAGATTTCATAGATCAGCCAGGGTCACACTGCTAGGAATGGCACAACTGAGATTTGAATCTGGGCCTTTCTGAATTTGATGTCTCTTCTATGCTTTTGCTTGGATCCCTGTCCCCAATCCCCACCCCCACCCCATCAGACACGTGCAGCCCAAGATAGCAGCATAGTTAAGAGCATGGACCCTGGAGCTGGACGTCCTGGGGTTCGAAGGCCCCTCTGCCTCCTAACCAGCTGTGTGGTCATGGCAGGAGTCTGCCACAGTACCCTCTTCCTACAGTGGGGTGGGGTAGGTAATGAGACCTACCTTCTAAGGCTGTTGTGGCAATTAAATGAGCTAATGCAGATCACTGTGAAAGTACCCACCTGACACACATCACTGGGTAAGAGAAATGATTGTTGCTATTGCTCCTCCCCAAGCACCCTCCCATGGTTTGCTACAGGAGCCCGCCTCCCTTTTTCAGAGCAACCCCGGCTGTGAGCTCCTGTGTTTGGATTTCCCAATTGAAGACTCAGCAAGATCACACAAGCGCTCAGTGCAGAAGTAGTGGCCCAGGGCACAGTGCTCCACTGGAGCCCCATACTCTGTTCCCAGTGAGACTGGCTCTCAGCCCGTTGGGTCAGACCTCAGTGCATCGCACTGGTGGGTGTGGCACCCAGGATGGCGTCTTCAGGCCAGCAGGCACCTGGCGTGTTTGAGGGAATGTGCTGGGATGTGCTGCTGTCCTTCCTTAGCACAGAGGGATGCTGGGTCCCTGCAGTGATCCAGATGCCTGTTTTCCCAGCTGGTCAGTTTGTCAGAGGCTTTAGGATTTTACTACCCGGGGCGCTGGGGCCCAGGCCTGACTGAGGTTTCTGAGAGCTGGTTTTGTGCCTGGAATAAATGGACACAGGGACCTGCTGCCAGAGACTTGGGCCCTTCCTCATTTAATCCGCAGGAACCACAGGCTTGTTTTTGCTTGCTTTTGTTTTTTTTTGAGATGGAGTCTTGCTCTGTTGCCCAGGCTGGAGTGCAGTGGTACGATCTCAGCTCACCGCAACCTCTGCCTTCCGAGTTCAAGCGATTCTCTGCCTCAGCCTCCCAAGTAGCTGGGATTACAGGCGCCTGCCACCATGCTGGCTAATTTTTGTATTTTTAGTAGAGATGGGGTTTCACCATGCTGGCCAAGCTGGTCTCAAACTCCTGACCTCAGGCGATCCACCCGCCTCAGCCTCCCAAAGTGCTGGGATTACAGGTGTGAGCCACCACGCCTGGTGGGCTTGGTTGTTTTTGTTTTTTTGAGACGGAGTCTCATTCTGTTGCCCAGGCTGGAGTGCAATGGCATGATTTCGGCTCACTGCAACCTCCACCTCCCAGGTTCAAGCCATCATCCTGCCTCAGCCTCCCTAGTAGCTGGGATTACAGGTGCCCACCACCACGTTCGGCTAATTTTCTTTTTTTTTGAGACGGAGTCTCGCTCTGTCGCCCAAGCTGGAGTGCAGGGGCGCAATCTCGGCTCACTGCAAACTCCGCCTCCTGGGTTCACGCCATTCTCCTGCCTCAGCCTCTCCGAGTAGCTGGGACTACAGGCACCCGCCACCACGCCCGGCTAATTTTTTGTATTTTTTTTAGTAGAGACGGGGTTTCACTGTGGTCTCGATCTCCTGACCTCGTGATCCGCCCGCCTCGGCCTCCCAAAGTGCTGGGATTATAAGCGTGAGCCACCGCACCCGGCCGTTCGGCTAATTTTTGTATTTTAGTAGAGACGGAGTTTCACCATGTTGGCCAGGCTGGTCTTGAACTCCTGACCTTGTGATTTGCCTGCCTCAGCCTCCCAAAGTGCCGGGATTACAGGCGTGAGTCACCGCGCCCGGCCAGGCTTGGTTTTCAATAACCATGATGCTGCCAAGGGTGATAGTTAATGTCCTGTATAGACTCCAGACATTGAAGAGGACATTTGGCATGGCCAACCACTTGTATTAGAAAAATGTGAAAAATAGCAAGTAGTGAGCCCAGCAGATACTTCTTTTGGTCTCATACCATCCGTGTCCCCCTTGGGCAAACTCATTTCCCCCATTCCTCTTTACAGCTAAGCAAAGTCCTCCAGGAAGGCTTCCTGACTGATCCCACCTGAAACAGATGGTCCTGCTAAGTGGGGTCCCCTTTGCAGGGTACTTTGCCCATCTTGGCACTCAAAATGCCAAGTCTGTTAAACTCACTGCTTTGAGATCTTAAAAATCTGAAGGGTTGACTGGGTGCAGTGGCTCACGTCTGTAATCCCAGCACTTTGGGAGCTGAGGTGGGTGGATCACTTGAGGTCAGGAGTTCGAAACCAGCCTGGCCAACATGGTGAAACCTCGTCTCTACTAAAAATACAATTAGCTGGCATGGTGGTGTGCTCCTGTAATTCCAGCTACTTGGGAGGCTGAGGCAGGAGAATCGCTTGAACCCGGGAGGCGGAGGTTGCAGTGAGCTGAGATCATGCCATTGCACTCCAGCGTGGGCAACAGAGCGAGACTCTGTCTCAAAAAAAAAAAGCCGATGGTAAAAATAGGGAATAGTGCAGTGGGTTGAATATTTTACTTATTCAAAATGTGGTGCAATGCAAACATATTTGCCGATTTGAATGAGTTCAGTAGAAAAAAATGGATTATAAGTTGGATTCATAAAAGCAAAAAGCAGAGTAAAACCAAATACATTGAAAGAAATAGCAATTAAAGTAGTATTAAATGAACTCTAGCAAGGCACGGTGGCTCATGCCTGTAATCCCAGCACTTTGGGAAGCCGAGGTGGGGGCAGATCACTTGAGGTCAGGAGTTCGAGACCAGCCTGGCCAATATGGTGAAACCCCATCTCTACTAAAAATACAAAAATTAGGCTGGGCACAGTGGCTCAGGCCTGTAATCCCAGCATTTCAGGAGGCCGAGATGGGTGGATTGCTTGAGGTCAGGAGTTCAAGACCAGTCTGGCCAACGTGGTGATACCCCATCTCTACTAAAATACAAAAATTAGCTGGGCATGGTGCTGGGCGCCTGTAATCCCAGTTACTAGGGAGACTGAGGCAGGAGAATTGCTTGAACCCAGGAGGCAGAGGTTGCAGTGAGCTAAGATCATGCCACTGCACTCCAGCCTGGGCAACAGAGCAAGACTCCGTGTCAAAAAAAAAAATTAGCCAGGCGTGGTGGCACGTGCCTGTAGTACCAGCTACTCGGGAGGCTGAGGCATGAGAATCGCTTGAACCTGGGAGGCAGAGGTTGTAGTGAGCTGAGATCGCACCACTGCACTCCAGCCTGGGCAACAGAGTGAGACTCTATCTCAAACAAACAAATAAACAAAAAATAACTCTAAATAAAGTACTATAGGGTTTATTAATAAAACCAAGTGTGCTTTTGGAAGACTATCAGAATATCAGAATTCTGCCTAAATTTATTAAGAAAAGAGATACATGTATAAGTATACTATCTGAAAAATAAAGCAATTACTACAGATTTATCCATGAATTATGTAGATTTTCTGTCAATTTTTATTAACAAAATTAATTTTGTTCATGTAAAAAGAAGAAGACCTTTATCCTGCCTACTTTTTTTTTTTTTTTTTTTTTGAGACAGAGCCTCGCTCTGTCGCCCAGGCTGGAGTGCAGTGGCACAATCTTGCTCACTGCAATCTCCACCTCCTGGGTTCAAGCAATTCTCATGCCTCAGCCTCTCGAGTCTCTCGAGTAGCTGGGATTACAGGCGCCCACCACTATCTCCAGCTAAATGCTTTTTGGTTTTTTGGGGTTTTTTTTTGTATTTTTAGTAGAGATGGAGTTTCACCATGTTGGCCAGGCTGGTCTCAAACTCCTGACCTCAGGTGATCCGCCTGCCTCAGCCTCCCAAAGTGCTGGGATTACAGGCGTGAGCCACTGTGCCCAGATGTTTTTGTTTTCTTCATTTTTTGTTTTTTGTTTTTTGTTTTTTTGAGACAGGGTCTGTCTCTGTCACCCAGGCTGGACTGCAGTGGTGCCATCTTGGCTCACTGCAACCTCTGCCTCCCTAGTAGCTAGGATTACAGGCACCCGCCACCACATCTGGCTAATTTTTTTATTTTTAGTACAGACGGAGTTTCACCACATTGGCCAGGCGGGTCTCAAACTCCTGACCTCAGGTGATCTGCCCGCCTCGGCCTCCCAAAATGCTGGGATTACAGGTGTGAACCAGCGCGTCCGGCCTATCCTGCCTACTCTTAAGGACTGTGGCTTTCAAGAGAGCAGATGACTGTGCCCCCAGCACCCACAGGCCTAATCAGGGCAGGAGCTGGTGGCTTTGCTGGGAGGGGAAGCGAGTGGGAAGCAGTGGGCCGCCCGGCGAGGCACGCAGCCTGCTGGAGCAGGAGCTCTGAATGGTTTCCTTGCCTTGCACAGCCCTGATTGAGTCCCTCAACCAGAAACCACAGACTGCCGGTGACCAACCCCCACCCACAGACACAACCCGTGCCACCCACAGGAAAGCAGGTGGGACCGATGCCCCCTCGGCCAACGGTGAAGCTGGAGGAGAGAGCACCAAAGGCTACACTGCAGAACAGGTTGCAGCTGTGAAAAGGTAGACAGGTGGGCAGGGGCTGGAGCCTGGGGAGACTGGGGACATCTAGAGGCTTCCTGGAGGATGGAGAAGCTCCAAGTGTCCAGGCTCACCAGGACCTCTCCTTATTTCCTTCAAGGCCCAGGAGTACAGTGTGGGAACTGGGGCTCCACCACCCCTCCCGCCAAGACGACCCACAGCAGAGCCTGGAAAAGCTGACACTGCCGGCTTCCTCTGCCGCTGGCCAGGCAGGCCCCAGGCCTCTTTACACAGCTCTGTTTGTCAGCAGAGATGGAGCCTCGTCTCCCCTTCCACATTCTACCCCAACCCACACCCCAGCACCCAACAAAGACCCTTTTAGATCAGAGCCTGCATGGGGTAGAATGGAGACCAGAGGCAGAGTTATTGCCCCATGGCTGTGAGCAGGCCCCACGCAGAGTAGCTCGCTACCAGGCCAGAGACCACCCAGCCAAGGCTCCTCAGGCTTAGACGTTCCCAGCTCCCATTTCTCCCCAGGTCTCCCAGCAGCTGGCCTTGGGAATCCCCCAGGGTCATGCCACGCTCCTGGCAAGCTTCAGGACCTAGGCCGCCTGTGTGAGACTGAGCGTGACTGCTGTTTGCCATAAAAGTGTAGGCGAGATCTGTACTTCACTGACTCGGCAAGGTCCATTGTAGGCAATAGAAACTGATGTATGAGGGATTGGGAAGGCCTAGAAACGGCCAAGAACCAGGAGGTCTCCAGGGGCACGGAGAGGAAGAATTGGTGAAAGAGAACCAGGGTCTCTTTAGGCCCTGTGCTTGGGGTGAACAGTCACCTGCCACTTCTGGCCTTCATGTTACCCACTCAAGACTCAGATTGGGCTGGGCATGGTGGCTCATGCCTGTCATCCTAGCACTTTCGGGGGCCGAGGCGGGAGGATCCCTTGAGCCCAGGAGTTTGAGACCAGCCTGAGCAATTAGAAGACCCTGTCTCTATCTTTAAATATTTAAAATTTTAAAAACTTTTAAAAATTAAAAAAAAAAAAAAAGACTGATTGCCAGGAGAGTCGGTTGGCTGAGCTTGGGACACCACTCTGGGTGATGGACACCGACAGTCCTCCTGAGCTCATCCCATGGGGAAGCTGTCAGCAGAACAGGGGGAGATAGATACTGGCCTGGTGAACCCCGCAGATGCCCTCCTAAACCCAAGAATCCAGACAGTGTTCTTCTGTTTCCCGTGGTCCTGCCCAGCTCTGCATCACATTTGGTGCCCACTGTGGCTCCCTTGTCCCTGATGTCACACAGCTGACCCAAGGAGCTGTCAGCCTTGCCCTGTTGGTCCCCTGCAGCCTGCCCAGAGCTGTGAGCCCCACACGGCCTGTTCCTCGCCCCCCTCACACAGACCCATGTAGAGCACCCCCTATCACGGTCTCCTTCCTCCCCAGGGTCAAGCAATGTAAAGATTACTATGAGATCCTGGGGGTGAGCAGAGGGGCCTCAGATGAGGACCTGAAGAAGGCCTACCGCAAACTGGCCCTCAAATTCCACCCAGACAAGAACCATGCACCTGGTGCCACTGAAGCTTTCAAAGGTAAGCCGGCCCTGCTTTCCTAGCATTTTGGTGTGTTCATCTCCTGTCCATGGCAGGGAATAAGGGACCAAGACAGCTTTCCCAGGAAGCGGGGAGCAGCAGGAAGTGGCCTCGGGCCCAAGTTGCCCAGGCTTGGGAGCCGCTTCTTGGGAAAAAGGTTCTAGTAGCCACCTCTAGCTATGTAGAGTTTGTCAGAGCTCAAATAGCACCATTCCTGCCCCCGCTTCCTCTGCATTTCCTGGGGTTACAGTAGTAGAGCTGAGGCAAGAAAGTTCTAGTAGCTTCTCCAAGGATTCTCAGTGATTGAGTGACTCACTGTGTGCACTTCCCTGTCTTAGAGTCTCATAGCTGCCCACTGGGGTAACTGTTTCCCTGCTGAGGGGCAGGGTAGCCCCAGGTCAGGGGCCTCAGGCCTGGTGGCCACCTCAATACCAGCAGCCACAGCCAGCTCCCCCGCCATACCTATACACCTGGGGCCTGCAGTGGGGACATGGCAGTTTCTGGCTTCAGGGCCCACTGGCTCAGGGATGGGTGCTTCATTTCTGGCTGAAATCGTAAGCTGCCCTTTATTCATTACATTTTCATTTAACCTGTCAGGCGCTCATGTGTACTGACTCTGTGCACTGCAATTTCTCATTGCCCCAAACATCACTGCCTTCTCTCATTTCCACCAGGTCCTCCTTCTCTCATTCCCACTTCATCCACCTCCTTGGGAAATAGCATGGTGACTAGCCCGCACTGGCCTGGGTGGGGTGCGTGCTGTGCTGCACCCACAACCATAGCCAGCTGGAGAGCCTGTGGCAGAGCAGACTCCGAGACCTGGTGTGCAGTGTCCCGGGGCCCCGGAGGAGGAGAGTGGGAGTGGGGGGAGGCAAGGTAGCCCTGTTGAATGTTTCTCCAGCCCCAGCCTCTGCCTGCAGCCTGCTCCAACTGTACTGAGAGGCCAGCTCTGGCCTCTGTTCAGAATTGGCAGAGGAGAGGATTCCACCCTCCTTATTCCCAGGGGTTTCACGATGGGAATCAGATGTGGCTTGGACCCACTCCTTGGAGTCAGTGGCAGCTTGAGGAGAGGGAGTGAGAGACTGAGGAAGTCAGAGCTGGGGTCCTTTAGGGCACAGCCGTCCTGGCCAGGGGACCCTGGTGGGAGGCTTCAGGCCCAGATAGGAAATAGCGGTTGGGGCCTGGACCCCAGAGAGTGGGGGACTCATCCCGGCCGCATCACCAGGAGTGGAGGAGTCTCCATAGAGCCCCGAGATTTGGCCCTTCCCCACAGCTCCTGCTGCCTTCCAGTTCACAATAAGGATATTGTGTGTCTGTCTGGCCTGCATGTGAGACTAAGACTTCAGGTTTACAGAACCTCCAGAAAGGGACGCCCATCCTATTGGGCACCTCAAGAGAGAATGAGGAAAGAGGTTTTTGGTGGTTTTCATAAAGTCGGAGAGAGAACTTGAAGCAAGAGACACCTGCTTTTGTTTGACTCCCGGCTCTGTAACATGTTAAAGCTGTGTGAGCTTAGGCAGTCACTTCTCTGAGCCTCAGTTTTCTCATTGGTGAAATGGAGATAGGGTTGCTCTTAGAGGTAAATGAGTTGACCTGGTGTGGTGGCTTATGTCTATAATCCCAGCACTTTGGGAGGCCAAGGTGGGAGGATCCCTTGAGCCCAGGAGTTTGAGACCAGCCTGGGCAACTTGGCAAGACCTCATCTCTACAAAAAATACAAGAAATTAGCTGAGTGTGGTGGTTCACACCTGTAGTCCCAGCTACTCAGGAGGCTGATGGGGGAGGATCGCCTGAGCAAAGGAAGTTGAGACTGCAGTGAGCCACAGTTGCTCCACCGCACTCAGCTTGGGTGACAGAGTGAGGCCTTGCCTCAAAAAATAAAATAAACAAACAAAAAAGTAAATGAGGCCACGCTCCTAGGAGGCCTGGCACATTGACAAAGCTTGACCATTGTCTAGAGGAGAGCAAGGGGCCTGCGTTACCCTCCACCCAGCCAGGCTGCCCAGATCCACTGAGGGGTCTTCCTGCATGCCCCCTCCTCACACTGGCCAAGCTTCCTGCCCACCCCAAGGACGTCTGCTTCCTAAAGCACGGCTTGAGTACCCGAGAAAAGTGCGCACTCGGCTGCCATGGGAGCCTCCCCCCGCACCCCAGGATCCTCAGGCCTGACCTTTCCCCTCCTCTCCAGCCATTGGCACAGCATATGCGGTACTCAGCAACCCGGAGAAGAGGAAGCAGTATGACCAGTTCGGCGATGACAAGAGCCAGGCGGCCCGGCACGGCCATGGGCATGGGGATTTCCACCGCGGCTTTGAGGCCGACATCTCCCCTGAAGACCTCTTCAACATGTTCTTTGGCGGCGGCTTCCCTTCTAGTAAGTTCCCCACCCTCCCCACAGCCAGGTATCCCTGGGGTGATGGTGGGGATGGCATGCCAGCCTCTCCCTTTCCCAACAGACCTGGCTCCTGACTCAGCCCCTCTGACCCCCAGGTAACGTCCACGTCTACAGCAACGGCCGCATGCGCTATACCTACCAGCAAAGGCAGGACCGCAGGGACAACCAGGGTGACGTGAGTGAGGAGGGCGCCGGGGACAGTGCGAGGAGGGCACCAAATCCACCCCAGGGAGGGGGCTTGGAGGAGGGAGTTCCCTCCCACACTGTCCATTCTGGGACCAGCAGAGTCTCCACAACTCTCAGCCAAGGAGCCCTCTGGGCCTCCCTTGCCATTCTGCTGAGTGACACCAGAGGGCGCTACAGGAGGGAGCCGTGCTCCACATTGCCGGCAGGAGCGTGGCTTTGCTGGCCTGGCTGGAGAGTGGAACCAGAAACCCCACCCGCAGCCAGGTTTGAGTGTGAGGCTTCCATGCAGGCCGCTCACCGGTAAGGCCAAAGTGGCATCCTCTAAGCAATGGAAAGTTACACTTTGTGAGAGAATTTTATTTTTCATTTTTTTCATGGGTCTCAGCTATTTTCTCTCAACTTTGTGAGAGAACTTTTTTTTTTTAAATTGAGATGGAGTCTTGCTCTCTTGCCCAGGCTGAGTGCAGTGGCATGATCTCGGCTCACTGCAACCTCCGCCTCCCGGGTCCAAGCCATTCTCCTGCCTCAGCCTCCCAAGTATTACGGGTGCATGCCACCACACCCGGCTAATTTTGTATTTTTAGTAGAGACGGGGTTTCACCATGTTGGCCAGGCTGGTCTTGAACTCCTGACCTCTGGTAATTCACCCGCCTCAGCCTCCCAAAGTGCTGGGATTACAGGCGTGAGCCACTGCGCTCTGCCAGTGAGAGAATTTTAAAGGATGACAGCATAGGTGCCGACTCTTCTTGCTAAAAAGCCAAAAGATACTTTTAAAAAGATATTTACAAAAATTTGGGAGGCCGAGGTGGGTAGATCACCTGAGGTCAGGAGTTTGAGAGCAGC
This sequence comes from Symphalangus syndactylus, assembly GCF_028878055.3. NCBI lineage: Eukaryota > Metazoa > Chordata > Mammalia > Primates > Hylobatidae > Symphalangus > Symphalangus syndactylus. The sequence continues at coordinate 46,885,584 of NC_072426.2, read as the reverse complement.
CTGGCCAACATGGTGAAACCCCGTCTCTACAAAAATACAAAAATTAGCCCGGCATAGTGGCAGGCGCCTTTAATCCCTACTCGGGAACCTGAGGCATGAGAATCACTTGAACCCGAGAGGCAGAGGTTGCAGTGAGCCGAGATCGTGCCACTGCACTCCATCCTAGGCGACAGAGCAAGACTCCATCTCAAAAACAAAACAAAACAGAAAGTATAAAAATTATAACTAGACAGTGCCTCAAACACATTTTGTATGCCACAGATCAAAGAACAGCTAGCTGGCTAAAGTTAAAATATTGTGGACAATTGCAAAACATTTTAAATTCTGGCCAGCTGAAAGGGGTTCCTTTTGTTCTGACAATATTTATTCAATTTTTTTTTTTTTTTTTTGAGATGGAGTCTCGCTCTGTTGCCCAGGCCAGAGTGCAGTGGCACAATCTTGCCTCACTGCAACCTCTGCCTCCCGGGTTCAAGTGATTCTCCTGTCTCAGGCTCCTAAGTAGCTGGGAGTACAGGCGCCCGCCACCACGCTCAGCTAATTTTTGTATTTTTAGTAGAGACGGGGTTTCATCATGTTGGCCAGGCTGGTCTCGAACTCCTGACCTCGTGATCCGCCTGCCTCTTCCTCCCAAAGTGCTGGGATTACAGGCGTGAGCCACCATGCCGGCCTTTTTTTTTTTGAGACAGGGTCTTGTTCTGTCACCCTGGCTAGAGTGCAGGAGCCTCCCCTCCCAGGCAAAGCTCCCACCTCAGGCTCCCCAGTAGCAGGGACCACAGGCCCACACCACCACACCCAACTAATTTTTTGTATTTTTTGTAGAGATAGGGTCTTACTTTGCTGTTTGAGCCCAGGCTGGTCTCAAACTCTTGGGCTCAAGTGGTCCTCCTGCCTCAGCCCCCCACAGTGCTGGGATTACAGGCATGAGCCACTGCCCCGATCAAAATTTTTTAATTTTGTATCTAACAACAGAAGAGTATTTAACATCACAGATTATCACACAGTGAATAAATTTGTTAATTTTTATTTCTAATCCTTCTTTTTTTGTTTGTTTGCTTTTTCTGCAACCTAGGACCAGTGCTATTTCTAATTTTAATTGGTAATTTTTATTTTGTTTTAATTATTATTTTTTGTAGAGATGGGGGTGTATGTTGGCCAGACTGGTCTTGAACTCCTGGCCTCATGTGTTGCTCTCACGTTGGTCTCCCAAAGTGTTGGGATTACAGGCATGAGCCGCCACACTGGCCATAATGTTTAAATTGGTAATATATTTGTGTCGTTCACATCTCAAAAAGTTGTATATACTGCATGTCTCCTTCCAGCCCTGCCTTCCATTCTCCTGGAGGAAGCAACTTTTGCCGCTTTTTTTTTTTTTTTTTTGGCATTCTGTCAAAAGTAAATGCAGATACCTCACTTCCTCCTGTATTTCACACCAGTTGCTGCTTTGTTTTTATCTGGGAAAGCTGGCAGGTGAAGGAGCGTCTGTGTTTTGGAGCCTCGTGGAGGGAATGGCAGAGTGGTGTCATGTCTCCCCAGGCTCCACTGTTCTAGGGGAGCTGGTGGTGATTATGGCTGACACCACACCCCACCCAGGTCCAGCAGAGTGACGTTGGCTCTTCCCTGCAGGGCGGGCTAGGTGTGTTTGTGCAGCTGATGCCTATCCTCATCCTGATTCTCGTGTCAGCTCTCAGCCAGCTCATGGTCTCCAGTCCACCCTACAGTCTGAGCCCAAGACCGTGAGTACATGGGTGAGGCCGGGCCGTGGGCAGACAAGGGGCTTTAGATTCTCAGCCCCATCAGGGGCCTTCCTTCCCATCCTGATCCAGCCAGCATGCGATCATAATGCAGAAACCTGGCTTCGAATCAAGAAAATATACTTTCTCTATTCAACTAGGACTCTTAAGCTTTTTAGGATTATGGTCCCCTAAGAAATTACAGCGAGAGCTACAGAACTTTTCCCTAGAACTATGCACACACACACACACACACGATACACATGCACACATACACACACATGCACAATACATGCACACACATAATACACATGCACACATACACGCACACACATACACACAGAGTTTTGCATATAATTTCGGCAGCTTTGTGACTCTTCCCTGCCCATCTCGCCTGCCAGCCCTAATGAAGAACCTCTGCTCCTCGGCTCTGGTTGGGCTTCCTGAGGCTATGGAAAGAACAGGGCACTAGAGCCAGACAGAGCAAGCATGGCTTAGGATCCCAGCTTCTCCACTAAGAAGCTGTGTGACCCTAAACAAGTTATGTAACCTTCGTTTCCTCATCAATAAAATGGGAATTATAACATCCACCTGCTGTGGAAATTAATGAGTAATGCATATAAAATATCTGGCCCATTAGAAATGCTCAACAATATTAGTTTAATGAATGCTTGGTCTCGACCGCCAGGAGTGAACTTGAGGACATTTCATGACCCGTCAGGATGTCAGCTCCCCTCATTGATGTCCAGCACCTGGCCCAGGGTCAGCTACACAGTGGGTGCACAGCTTCAATGGGGTGGATCCCCCTCTCCCCAAAGGTGGCCACCTCTGGCTGGGAGCTGGCAGGACCCTTCTCAGCCAGCAGGGGGCAGAGTCGGTCCACTGGACCCTGGCCGCCGGCTCAGGCTCCCTGTGGCCAGATGCCAGCCCTTTTCCCTGCAACTGAAGAGATGCGAGGAGCAGAGGACTAGGGCAGGGACTGTTGTCCCCAGGGCACTGGTCCTGTCTGGGTGTCAAGGCTCTTCCCACAGCTGACAGAGCCTGATTGGAGCTGGGAGGATAAGGCTCCCTGGAGCCCTTCCTGTCATTTTGTTCCTAAGCCTCTTAACTCTACACTGGGAACTCCTAGATGGGCAGGCAAGCCCCTGCAGCAACAGTTGGCTTAGGGGATGAATGGGGAGATGGAGGCACAGAGGTAGAGCCCAGATTCCCTCCCAGGTCTCCAGTTTCCCAGACCGGGCCTCTCCCCAAAGGCCCCACGTCAGCAGTGTGGTAAGCAGGGAGTCTAAAGGCAGGGCGTCCTGCGGTCTGGGCCACGTGTGTGGGAGGACGCTGCCTTTTCCTCAGACCCTCCTTTCAGGGAGTGTGCGAGTCCCTGCTCTGGTTTGAGAGGGAACCAACTACTCCTGTGGTCTGTGCAGCACCTCCTGTCATGGGGCCTATACCCCTAGAGTGCCCTGGGCATGGAGACCCGCACCCACTTTGAACCTGGTATTTCTGGCCAGGTCCGTGGGCCACATCCACAGGCGAGTCACTGACCACCTGGGTGTCGTCTACTATGTGGGAGACACTTTCTCCGAGGAGTACACAGGCTCCAGCCTCAAAACAGTCGAGCGGAATGTGGAAGACGATTATATCGCCAACCTCCGGAACAACTGCTGGAAGGAGAAGCAGCAGAGTGAGTGTGGGGGGCAGGCGGGGTCTGTATTTGGGAGGTGGCTTGGGATGAAGCTGGAAAGCAGGGGAAGGAGAGAGCCCTGCTCACCCTGTGCTCTGAGGGCCCAGCCCCTGGCACTGCCCTGCACCAGCCACCTCCCAGACAAGGGCTGGTCTCCACTCCTGTGTTTCTCTGGGGCTGGGAGCCAGGGGCCACCTGGTAGTTTCCTCAGATTCCTGTAAATCACTGCCATCAGCCCAGCAGGTTGGCTGCCAGAGGTGAGTGTGTAGAGATGGACTGGAGCGGATGGATCCCTAGCCACCCGCTGACTGTGCTCCTGGATCTGTCTGTGGGACCCTGGGGAGGCCTGACCAGGATGACAGGGTCTCACCTTGGCTGGCCTCACTGCATTCTAGAGAAAGGCGCCTCTGTCACCCTCGCCCACATAAGGACTGTAGTCTCTGCTCCTCCAGGGTCTTCCTAATGGGAGGCCAGCCCTGCCCAAGCCCCAGACGTGTGCCAGCTTTCCTCCGCCCTCCACAGCCCTCGCAGGCTTCCTTGCAGGCTTCGGGAGGTACTGGTCGTGCACTAATGCTGTCCCATTGCTTTGCAGAGGAAGGCTTGCTGTACCGGGCACGCTACTTTGGCGACACAGATATGTACCACAAAGCACAGAAGATGGGCACCCCCAGCTGCAGCCGACTGTCAGAGGTGCAGGCCTCCCTGCATGGATAGTCCTGGGACAGCCACGCCACCGAGGTCCAAGTATGAGCCAGGGCTGCCTCCACCCTGCAACTCCTGGCAGCTTTGGCCCTGGTCATGAGCAGAGGAGGGAGGGGGAGAAAGGGAGGAAGCCTGGTGATTGTGGCAAAGACTCCTGTCCCCAGCCTGACCTCCAGCCTCCAGAGACCGAGCAGCTGTGGGGCCTGCTGGGAAACCAAGGTCGGTTTCCGCCCTCTAGCGATGCTCTCCACCCCACTCCTCCACTCTGCTCCCTGGCTCCAGGGGCGTGGGGGACCCCAGAACCAGGCAGAGTGGGAACTCGAAACTATTGCTGAGGGCCACCCGGGGCTTCTTGGTCCACTCCAGCCGTCAGTCAGCACGGTCCTTTCTCCAGCACAGCAGACTATTGTCCGTGCCCTGGTATTTAGGCCATCACCTATTGTGGGGCCCAAGAGAGCCCCACACGCACACTGCCTGCCTGATACCAGGAAGAACCATGTGGGAACAGGTGGGCCAAGAGCCCTCCTCTTCCTCCATCCCTCCAGCTAGGAGGAAATGAGCAAGATGAACAGGCAGCCACGAGGTGGGTGGGAGCTGGCAGGCTTGGTGGTGGGAGGGGCTGCAGGCCCTGACCACCCCCCTCTGGTGGGATCTGAGGCACTCTCTCAAATGCCGCCACACCTGGCAGCCTGGAAGCCACAGGCATCCGGCCTTGCCCAGGCATCTCGCCTGCGGTCTGAGGAAGGGAACAGAAGGTCACGAGTTCAGGGTCAGATGCAGCCGCTCAGCATAGGAGGGGTGGAGGGGAAATGAGAGTTGCTGGTAGCAGGCTCCCTCCTTCTGCAGCCCGGTGAATGGAGGTGCTGGGCTCTGTTTCCAGAGTTTTCCAGAGGTGGCCACTTCGGCCAAGCCTGGAGAAGTGTGGGCAGAAGCAGTGAAGGTTCTCTGTGTGGGTGCCCTGCCTACCCCCTCCTTTGCCTGTGTCCTCCCGGCCTGGATCCACGGCTGACTCTGCCTGGAGGCCATTTGTGCCTGCCTCTGTGCTGCCGCAGGAGGGCAGGCCACAAGTGGGGTTGGTGGGGGTCGAGCGGGCAGCACGGTGCAGCGGTGCAATGGCAAGGGGGGCTCCTTGTGTGGCATAAGTAGAGGAGCCGGTGCCGCCTGACTGCCGAGCTAACTGTTGCCACTCTCCTCCCCAGACTATGAAATCCCTGGAGAATTTTTGGTGACATGCACTGAGCCAAGGTGATGGACTGTATATTTGAGGAAAGACATACAAAGAAACAAAATTAAAATGGAATTGGAGGCCGAACGCTGCACAGCTGCCCTCTCTCTCACCCAGTAAATGCAGAAAGCTCTTAGGACAGACAGAAAACCTGCCATGGGGCTGCTTCCCTCCCTCCCAGGGCTGGCGGAGGCTCCGCATCGGCTCTCTCCTAGGATACAGAAACCATGGCAACGAAAGTAGAATGTAAAACTCACAGCAGATATCAGTGGGAAGGGCTGGGGGAGGGGGCGCCCAGCTGCCTTTCCTCCCTCAGAGGAGCCACCACCAGCCACCTCTCAGGAGAAGCCAGCGGCCCTGGCCAAAGATAGAGAGGAGGAAGAAAGAGAACTCTCCATAGAATGTAATTTATAGATGCGTGTATATGTATATATATCTATTTATATGTAAATAGGCATATATGAAGATATATATATATAGTCTACTTTTTAAACTCTGCAGGGATTTGGTTAAGTTGTTGAGCTGATTTCTTCCATGTTTTAAACAATGAGGCCTGTTTGGGGAAGGTACCCTGGTGATGTTCTTGCTAGACATTAGCTATAGCTGACAGCATAAGGAGAGTCGCATCAGAACTTTTCATGGCCCCCCGAAACCCCAGCCTGGTTTTGATGGCAGCAGTAATCATGGTAAGTGTGAACCCATGAAGGCCTCAGGATTATGGTTAACCTGAAGAGGAGCCGGCTGTGGAGGCAGGTGCCAGGTCAGTATTGAGTCACAGTAGAGGCCCCACCAGGACCTGCTTGGGTGAGACCACCCCTCCCCTCTCAGCAGCGCTGGTGGGCTCTTTGTCCTGGTGCCCAGGAGCCCTCCAGCCCCCTGCCTACAGAAGGGAAGGCCTGCAGAGGGGGCCAGGATCTACCTAACCGTTTCCCCACCCCTAAGTCCCTCAGTGGGCTTTGCCTTATAGATGCCACAGGGCACAGCTCCATCATTGCCACTGGTTTTTCCTAAGTCATTCACCAAGGACTTCAGAAAGTTCTTCCTCCGAGTCAGTCAGTGGTGCCGGGACCCCAGGGCGGCCTCCTCGACTCCTGAAGAAAAGTCAGTGCCCGTGGGTGCCTCTGTCTTCACCCGCTGTGGATGTGACCACCAGGTCTCCTCTTGTACCTTGAACAAAGGATACACCTGAACCAGAATAGTTTTCTTACCCTCATATTGAAATGAGGATTTTGCTCAAAACAGCGCTTGCTGCCAGTGGGAGGAGGGAGGTTTTATTTATTCCCACAGTTTCTCCTGGGCCTTCTGGAATTACCATGTTTTCCTGTGGCGGTGGGTGTGTCGTTGAGCCCGTCGTCTTCCAAAGCCTTACTTCCCCAAGCTGCCAGCCAGGAGGTGATAACCACCCTCCCAGAGTTTCTCTCGGCTCTTTTTTTAAAAGTCCCCCAACAAATAGGATTCTTGCTGGGAAAGGAAGTTTGGTAAGGAAATGTCAAATCTGGTTTTTAAACAAGGTCCCACCCTGCAATGAAGCAGCCACCTCAGCCCAGAGAGATGATAAGAACTGATGTGGCCAGAGTGCCCACCCACTGTGGCCCCGGTGCTCTGCCCCCACGGCCCGACCATCTGGTCTTGGTAGATGTCCCTAGATGGGCTGAGCCATGTGCAATAAGAACATAGATCCTAAAGGATTCCCTGGAAGCTGTATTTCTTGAATTAGAATTCTCAAATTGTACATCTGTTAATATATGTTTATTATGTGACTGGCTGTGGTGGGTCTGCATTGAGCAGGGAGGCTTAAGGGAGGGGTGGGTGGGGGCACAAGCCCCTGCTGCTGCTGACACTGTCCAGCCTGTGCCACAAGGAGCTCTAGATGACGAGCCTGAATTTCCCCTGACCGCTGGCCCTGGCCAACAGCCACTTAAGCCACACATGCTGTTCCAGAACTAACTCCATCCAGGCAGAGAGGGGTGCTCAGGTGGCTGGGGGGCTGCAGCACCTGAGCAGTCTGGGTCCTTGGGGTCCCCAGCACCAGTCCTGGGTGAGCATCTGGGCCACGACCATCACCCTCTGCTCTTCCCTCCCCCACCACACCCTCAGGCCTGCCATGTGCCCGCAGAGCATTTGGAATTCCCAGCCCCAGCCTGGAGCTCCATCCCACTCAGGAGCCAGATCCTGGGAAAAGTGTCGCGAGTTTGTTTCCATCGTCCTTCCCACCATCCCCCCCACCCCCCCCGCCCCCCCGCAACTGCCCCTGCAGCCCGCCCTCCTCTCCAGGAGGTTGAAAAAGTTTAAAATGTGGCAGCCCAAGTCGGGTTGGGCTCCTGTGAATGGAGCGGCAGATCTGCCCAGGCCTCCCAGAGACAGGGCCCGGCAGCCCTGACTGGTGGACCCAGGCCCCTCCTGCAGCTGCGCCAGCCAAAGACAGGCGGGCTGCCCGGTGGTGCCACCACGGCCCGGGAGCTCATTGGCTGACCCTGCCCGGGGTCACCACTGCCTGCCCTGGTGTGCAAGCCGCCACTTGTTAGCTGCGGTTGGCAGAGGCGTTGCAGGCACCCCCATTCACCCACCTCATTCCCCCTGCCCTCCCTGTGTGGCTTGGCCGTGAGCCAGAAGAGGTGGGATGCACGCTCTGACTGCGGCAAAAAAGGCTTTGACAAGTGTCCCCCACCCACTGTCAGGTGGCAGAACGCGCCACTCCTACATCCCAGCTCCCTGGCTCTGCTAGCTTATCGCCTTGTCCCTTGCTGCTCCCAGGTCCAGAGAAAAACTGCTCCAGGGACAAGAAGCATACACCCGACCTGCCTGTAACCTCATCCCCACCCCACATTGCCCAGACAAAGTCACCTGGCGTCTGGAGCAGGCACACAGCCGTGCCAAGAATCAGGTAAATAGACTGCTGACATGGTTCAGAAGCAACCCAGCTTCCCTACCAGACATCACGCCATGTGACATGAGCAAGTCAGCTCATTTCCCAGAGCAGGAAACAGGCTTGGGGGAGGAAAGTGACACCCAGGGTCTTGAAGAAACTGTGCCTGTCTCTGGGGTCCCTGTGGCAGAGTGATTATTCTACAAACAGTTGCTGAGCCCAAATTTGCTGCACTCAGGGAAATCAAACCCATCGGTGTCAGGTAGAGTGGGCAGAAGACCCGAGTCCAGCAGGGTGGAAAAGAATGAAAAGGCCACACTGAGGATGGTGGCACTTCATCTGATGGGCTTGGCCTAGGGAGCAGCTGCCCATTCGAGTAGGTGTCTCTCCTGGCAGTGACACAGGCATCCATCTGGCTGCATCAGGAAATGTCATCCCCAGGAGGCAGCCTCGCAGCCCCCATGGGGGCTGGGGCTGGATCTTTGCTCTGCCATTTACTGACTGGGTGACCTTGGGTGTCCCTGAAGGAGTTCAGGAAATGCCACCCCAAAATCTGCCATTTTGGTGTGCTGATTACTTCAAATTGGGGGCACTTGAGCAACAGCAAGTGCAGGAAGGGCTTTCTCTGAAGTTCCCTCATCTGCCTAAGTTGTCCTGAACCCCCTCCTGGAAATCTTATCTACCAAGAGGTTATCAATGACTCATTGACAACAACTACCTATTATTCTTGGGGCTGCTCAGACAACTGTTAACTATCTGAGAGACTGACTTTTTTTTTTTTTTTTTTTTTGCGACAGAGTCTCGCTCTGTCACCCAGGCTGGAGTGCAGTGGTGCGATCTCGGCTCACTGCAAGCTCCACCTCCCAGGTTCACGCCATTCTCCTGCCTCAGCCTCCCGAGTAGCTGGGACTACAGGTGCCCGCCACCACACCCGGCTAATTTTTTTTGTATTTTTAGTAGAGACAGGGTTTCACCGTGTTAGCCAGGATGGTCTCGATCTCCTGACCTCGTGATCCACCCACCTCAGCCTCCCAAAGTGCTGGGATTACAGGCATGAGCCACCATGCCTGGCCAGGACTGACTTTTTATCTGCATAACAAGACAACTTTTGCTCACCATGCAGTTCCTCCCCTCACCCTCCCAAACTTGCATTGCCATCACCCACCAGAAGCTCCCAGCCCTGTTTTTTGGGGTTTTTTTTTAAGGTACAAAGGTTATCCTAGACCCCAGTTCCTTTTCTGTAGCTCAAGGTGTGATCTTTCTTGAAATCGCATATTTCGTGGGGCTCCCATGCCTATGTACGTAATTAAATATGATTTTTCTCCTGTTAACCACTTTATCTGTCCATGTAATTCCTACCACAGCCAAAGACCCTAGAAGGGTGGAGGGAGCCAGTTTTTGCTCTCCTGTGTCATTTGACTGCCCTTTGCCTCAGTGTCTTCATCTGCAAAATGGGAGTGATACAAACACCTACCTCATAGGGTGGTTGTGAGGAGTAAACGAGTTATCACATATAAAGCACTTAGAACGGTGCCTGGTACGTGGTGAGTGCCATTTGGGTGTTTCTTGTTTGTCCTTAGTGGACAAAGATTAGCTGAGCACTGACTGGGTGTCCAGTCCCATTCCAAGCAGTGAAAGCTGTAAGGTGACTGAGACGAGGACTGCCCTTGAGTAGAAACCCTGGGAGCAGAGCAGGTGTGAGGGCTCTAGCCAGGGACTCTTGATAGAGGAACTGGCCTTTGTGAAGGAGGTGGGTGCAGGCAGCACTGGGGTGGGGGTGGAGTGGGTGCTTCAGCGTGAGCAGAGGCCCGGAGGCCGGAGAATGCAGAAGTGAGCACATTTGGGAGCAATGCCAGGCCAAGCCCCCAGTCTATACCTGTCACCATGCCAGGCCCACTCAGTGGCCTTGGGCAGAGAACTTTCCCAGGCATGAATGAGAGACCCTGAGCTTCTCCACTCCTGGCTGCACCCTGTCCACTCAGCAATTCACTCAGTAAGCATTTCTGAACCTTTCTTGGTGGCCTGCCTGCCCTTAGGGAGGCTGCAACTAACTCTATAAGCTGAGAGAAGGCCATGTGGTGGAGGGGCTAACAGGGCAGACAGGACTGTCACTCCTGCCCCAGACCCTTAAAAGGAGATATTTCCCCAGGGACAGGGCCTGGACCTCCTGTCACTCTCACAGCCACTTGAGCATAAAATAAAGGTCCAGGGCTCAGGCAGGACGAGGGGCAGGAGGGCAGGTGCTCTCTAGGACCCCACAGCTAATCTGCCCAGAGCCTGGGAGTTGGGGCTTTGCTTGGGGAGGGGGAGGGGAGGGCCTGCCACATCTTGTCCACCTTCCCCACCCTCCTACCAATTTGATCTAAACAAAGTCCCTAGGGAGGGAGGGCAGGGCTGCTCCCAGACTGGCTGGATTTTTCCTTGAGGAGGCAGGGTGCAGCTCCCCACTGGAGTCCTTGCTAGTCAGAGCAGGGATCAGGCTAGGGCCTGCAGGGACCCCGGCTGGCAGTCCCACTACCTTGACTGGATTATTCTCATTTTTCTGATGGACTCGGATGAGGAGGCCTGAGAGACAGGTGCCTGGCAGCACAGGAGGATGCACTGGGCTCCTTCAGATGGGGAAAGTGGGGCCAGAATGGGGCTGGCCAGGCCCGGCCTCATTCCCTCACACCGACAGCCCAAAACCTCCCCTGCACTCCTCCTGGCCCCACGTATTGTGCAGGGCCCTTCTGCCCTGACTGCAGCCTGCGGAGCCCCTCCCTCCACCGTGGAGCCCTGCTACCCAGGTTCCCTTCTGCCTGAGGCTCCTCTCACCCCTCAGGGCCCAACCTCCTGCCACGTCCTCAGGGAGGTCTGGCCTGGCCCTTTCAGGCCTCTCACATCCTGTTCTGGAGGTATTTGTGTAGTTCTTAGGCAAAGGCTTCCCTGGAGAAGAGGTTCAGGGCTGCGGCCCCAGGGCCTGGGCACCACAACCTGGGGAATCCATGGGAGGCCGAGGGAAGGAAGGGCCCATCGGCACTGAGGCACTGTCCCCACCGGCAGCATTCCCAGCCTCGCCTATTCCTCTGCCCAGGGTCATCCTAGGGAGCTGCTTTGCAGCCATAAACCCGCGCCCTGGCTGGGGGACACTTCTCCTAGATCTCAGAGGGCTTAGACCCGGGGCCGTCAGCCACGGTGTGCGTCCAGCTGGACGGTGGCTGGAGGCAGCAGTCTCTCATGGGACGGGCACTGGGCGGGGGCTTTTTCCTTTTCCCGCCTCCTGGGGGAAGCAGAGTCCTGCTGATCCTGCTGAAAAGGCCCCAAGTCTCCTCTCCCTGCGCGAGGACAAATGTACCAGGGGCCAAAATGAGAATCACAAACATTGGTCACTGAGGATAGCGCGGACTCCTGTCCGAAGAGGTCACCGCCCCAAGGGGTAGAGGAGGAGGCTCTCTCCAGCACTCAGGCCAGCCACTCCTGGAGTCAGACCCAATTCTGTCCCCGGCCGCCCGAGTGCGGCCCTGGCCACAAGCCCCGGAATCACCTCTGGCAGGCTCTGCCATCTGCTGGCTGCCAGCCCATGGCCTGCGTGCAGAAGGTGGCATCGTGGGCCCTAATTTTGCTTCCAGCCACATGTCAAACAAGCCAGCTACCACCACTGCAGGTGCCACACGGGCAGCAAGTGTGTCCATGGTGTTCAGGCTATGAGTGACAGGCCTTGGGAGGCCACCGCAGGTGCTCAGAGCTGCTTCTCTGTGGATGTCTTTAGTCTTCATTCAGTCTCTCTCTAGTCCCACCTTGGCATGGAAGCACTGAGCCCAAAGATCGGAGTTCCAGCCTCAGCCGTGGACACGCTAGGCCAGGAGGCACTTTTCATCTGTGTCATTTACTTATAAAATCTTATTATAGGCTGGGTGTGGTGGTTCACGCCTATAATCCCAGCACTTTGCAAGGCCGAGGCGGGTGGACCAAGAGGTCAAGAGATCGAGATCATCCTGGCCAACATGGTGAAACCCCGTCTCTACTAAAAATACAAAAATTAGCTGGGTGTGGTGGCACATGCCTGTAGTCCCAGCTACTCGGGAGGTTGAGGCAGGAGAATTGCTTGAACCCAGGAGGCGGAGGTTGCAGTGAGCCGAGATTGTGCCACTGTACTCCAGCCTGGCAACAGAGTGAGACTCCGTCTAAAAAAAAAAAAAAAATCTTATTATAGGCTAGGCGTGGTGACTCACGCCTATAATCCCAGCACTTTGGGAGGCTGAGGCAAGTGGATCACCTGAGGTCAAGAGTTCAAGACCACCCTGACCAACACAGTGAAACCTGTCTCTACTAAAAATACAAAATTACCAGGTGTGGTGGCGCATGCCTGTAATCCCAGCTACTCAGGAGGCTGATGCAAGAGAATCACTTGAACCCGGGAGGCGGAAGTTGCAGTGAGCCTGAGCCATTGCACTCCAGCCTGGGCAACAAGATTGAGACTCCATCTCAAAAAAAAAAATCTTATTATAATTATCATCCCACAGACCTCACCGGTTCAGTCACTAAGGATGTCAGCCTCTGTCAGCCACTGAGTTTATAGGTGTCAGCCCTGCTAGCCTGACCCATATCAACTTTGTACAAACACCCCACCGGGGGGGCCGGGGTCCCTCATGGGGGCTGGGGTCCCTCCCGGACCCAGCCTCACCCCAGGATCCCAAGCCCAGGACTCTGCTTTCAGGACCCTGGGCCCAACATCTGCCCACTCCCTGCCAGCCTGGCCGCGGTGGGGTGGTATTGGAGCCTGGAGGATCGAGTTTCATGTCCTACAGCTGCCCATATTATTAGCTCTGGAGGGGCAGCCTGGGCTGTAACACAATTCAAGAAACTGTTGGCTTGGCTCGGCTCAAGTTTCCAGCTCAGCAGCTGGGAGGGACGCGTGGAGTGGGGAGCAGGGACCTCTGGCTCCTCCCAACCCCCAGTGCCTGTTGTGAGAGCTAGAGAAGACTGCTAGACGACCGACCGACTGAGTCCCTCCGGGCGCCACTGATGTCAATGCGGGCACTGGGGACTCTCTCACGGCCCTTGGGCGACCCCAGCCAGCTGCCTGGCTGCTGGCCTCCTCCCATACCTGTTTGTGCAATCTCGGCCTCCTCCTCCACCCACTGCCCCTGGCCGGAAGGTGATGGGGAAATGGGTAGCCCTACTCCTCAGCCTGGAAAAGGACGCCCCAGACCCCCAGCAGAAGGAAAGTCCGCCTGCTCTCCGCCTCCCTCATCGACTCTTGCCTCTTTCTGTTGCTGGTGTCTGCAGGTGCCAGCACCCCTGGAGTAAGCCAGGTAAAACCTGGGCCTGGGCCAGGGCCCCAGACTGTGGCTCCAGGAAAGGACCTGGGCTCCTGGCCAGGCACCCAGCCCTGCATCCACAGGGGTATCAGTAACCAGCCTCCTAAGACCCCTGAGCCCCTCCCTTGTCTGCCAGTGGGAGTCACACCTTCCCGCACCCTGTTGGGGACTGAACATCCTACACACACCTGGAAGTGCCCCACAGGGTTGGCCATTGCATAGAAGGTTTTGGCCCTGTCCCTTCCCTGAGAAGGGACAAGGGACCTGTGGCCCCACTGAACTCTGCATAACAGACCTCACTTTCAGCAGAAACCAGCGATTAAGAATTTGAAGATTTTGGCCAGGCTCGGTGACTCACGCCTGTAATCCCAGCACTTTGGGATGCCGAGGCGGGTGGATCACCTGAGGTCAGGAGTTCAAGACCAGCCTGGCCAACATGGCGAAACCCCATCTCTACTAAAAATACAAAAAAAAAAAAAAAAAAAAAAGAGATTAGCCAGGCGTGGTGGCAGGCGCCTGTAATCTCAGCTACCTGGGAGGCCGAGGCAGGAGAATCGCTTGAACCCAGGAGGCAGAGGTTGCAGTGAGCCAAGATTGTGCCACTGCACTCCAGCCTGGGCGACAGAGCAAGACTTTGTCTCAAAAAAATAATAAAGAAAGAATTTGAAGATTTCAGCACTGAATGGATAGTACCAGAAAATGCTGGGCTTGGGGTCTACTTACTGGGCTGCCTGGAGAAGGCAACAAGGACAACATCCTTGTCCTGAAGGCATAAATCAGAGTGTTAGAGGCGGCAGGCTGCAAAGACAGGTTCTCAAACTGTGTCCCCAGAGCCCTGGGCCCCCAGGGGTGTGGGGTAAGAGTGGGAGGGCACCCGGGGCTTCAGCCCACCCGTCTCAGTCACCCGCTGTTATCTCTTGTTTAGTGCAGGTGGGATTGTGACTGAAGAAGGGGTTCCATGGCCAAAATAAATATTTAAAAACCAGACACCTAATCTACCCCCACGATTTCACCACTGAGGAAATCGAGCCCCAGAAAAGAGAAGTGACTTGCCAAGGTCGCCCAGCTCAGCGGTGTGGGAGCCGCTGCCTGGGACACAGATCATCCCCCCCCTCCAACCCTGGGCTGTGGACCGTGGATGAGGAGGACAAAGGTGGGCCGGGGGTAGGGGTTGTCCCCAGCAAGGTCTGGGCCTCAGCCACGGCTCCCCTGACCTAACCCCCTAGGGCAGGCCTCAGGGCCAGGAGCTGGGTTGTCCCAGAAGGCAGCCCCAGACCCTGATCTAGGAGGGCAGCGGAGTCCTCTATCCACTTCTCTGAGCAGCCGAGAGCTCTCCAGGTTGTCACCCTGGTGAGAGCTCTCCAGGTTGTCACCCTGGTGAGGCCTCTCCAAGTAACCAACAAGCCCCGCCAGCCTGCCAGTTAGCCATTGCCACACTCTCTCCCATTCCTCCTTGCAAGTACCCGACAGTCTGCAGACCTGGGGCCAAGCTTACCTGAGGCACATCCTGGGCTCCTGTCATTATTTCCTGCTGTTCCTGGGTGCCTCCCCCTGCCCTGCCCTATGTGGGTAGGTGCCCTTCCTCCCCCAGCCCCAGCCTCTGCTAACCTGTCCACCCAACCCCATGTTGACAGGCCCCTATCTTCCCTGGCCAAAGTGGCTCACGGGTCTTCCAGCCTGCCCCGGGGCTCTGGGTTCTCACACAGCCCAGCCCAGTCTCTTTCCAGTTGAGGTGGACAAGGTGATGCCCTGACCTCAGCGAGCGAGCTGGCCAGGGGCTGGGTCCTGCGGCCCTGACTAGGTGAGACTCCGTCAGGAAACCAAAACAAGCTCCCCACACCTGCCCTCTCACTAGGATACACCTTGCAATGCAGCACCAGGGTGGCCAACTATCCTGACTTGCCTAGGACTCTCCTGGTGAGCACTGAAAGTCCCAAGTCCCCAGAAACCCCTCAGATCTGGGTATACTGGGACAGCTGGCCACTCCACTGGGACACACATCCCAAGGGTCATCACACCTTTCCTGCCTGTCCCCACTGAACCAAATGTTTTTTCTTTCCATAACCCTGGTCACTCACAAAGACGGGGTGGGGCCACAGGCAGTCCCCTTCACCTGTCTGGCTCCCTCAGACTGGGCTGAGGCTGGCCACAGGCCCACAGTGCGTTCCGAGGCCTGATGAGGTCTGCTGAGTTGAGCAGAGGCTCCGCAGCCCATCAGAGGCCCAGGCCTGTTAGGCCCTGTGAGATGCAGAATGGGAGATTCCAAGAAAGGCCCTGGGCTCCATCCCAGTCCTGTGTTGTCCCCAGGCTGGGGCAGGCCTGAAGTGATCCCAGGAAGGCAACCCCAGTGTAGGAACCAGGCCTGCCCGGGGCCCACTGAGGCTGCCTCTACCTGTCTGGGCTTGAGGTGAGTCACTTCCTCCCTCAGCTGGTATGTGATGGGGAGGGGAGGGTTGGGGAGGGGACAGCATCTAAAAATAGCAGGGCCTAGACTGGTGGAAGATGCCCCAAGAACAGAACGTCCCCTTGGACCAGGGAGGACCTGGCTTCCCATGGAACCGACATCAGCCACGGCCCCCACCAGGCCCTGCATTAGGCCAGGGAGGGAGATGGCCAAGACCTCCCCCACCCCCGCTTCTCAGGCTCAGAGCCCCTTGAAGGCTGGAGGCTCAGGAGCAGCGCCGGACGGGGTAGGAGCTTGGCGAGAGGAGGCCTCCAGCAGACAGTACTCGTTCATTCCCCTCCCTGCGCACACACACAGATGCACGCACACAAAGAGAGGCACGTACCCTCGCCCAGCCCGGCTCCATGAGTCATCTCCCTCATGCCAGGACTCATCTCCCTGGTCAGCAGGGTGGACTGAGGACCCACTGTGTGCTTGAGCCACACCCTGGAAGACAAGGAAGCCATGCTCATGACCGTTCCTGGCCTCGGGGACTCCACATCATAAGAGGCCACTCAGGAAAGAGGAGAACACCCAGCGCAAAAGCAAGAGGCAGGCAGGGGGTGTGTGGTGGATGAGCTGGAGTCTGGAAGACCTGGTTTCAAATCCTGGCACTCACCCTTTCTAGCCATGTGACCAGACAAGCTATTTGACCTCTCCTGCCTCCGCTTCCATCTATATAATGGATGCCATGTAAGGCCCTCGTCATATGTCAAATACAATCATGCATATAAAGTCCCCAAGCAAACAGAGCTCTTGCCATCAAAGCTTATGGTATCAGGCTAGAAACCTTGGGGGCGGGGGGACTTTGAATATGTCAGTAGACCTTTCTATCCCAAGGACTTACTGTGACATTCCACCTGGCCCCACCTGTGATAGGGAAAGGGGGAGGGAAGGGGAGGGAGAGGAGCTGCCGCTCACAACAGTGCTGGCCTCTACTGTGAACACTTGATATCGTTCTCATTTTCCCTCAGCCTCACAACAGCTTTACAAAGTAGGCATCGTCATCCCCATTTCACATGTGGAAAAATGGAGGCCCAAAAACATTCAATCACCTGCCCAAGGTCATGCAGCTAGCCTGGGGCAGAAGCCAGATTGGGGCCCAGATCTGAGTGTGATCTCCCTGTGCACTGTGGGATGAGGCGGGGTCTGTCATGCCTGGGGTCGGCTGAGGGTGCAGGGGTCTCTGACTCTTTCGGGAGGAGCCCCTAGAACCCCCTGCCTGAGGTGACTATGGAATATGCTGAGCCTTTAGCTGGGGGTGTCTTCCTCCTGTCTGGTCCCACCTCCCCGACCCGGACCCCCCGACCCCCGCCAGCCCTCAGACCCCTCCCAGAAACACGGAAGGGCTCCACTCCCTCTGGGAGTTACCACCTTCACTTCCAACTTCAGCTTGGTGAGGGAGGTACCGCGACCCCTGAGTGACAGAAAAGGCAGCCGGATCAGAGGGGTCAGGAACCTGCTCTCATGCTCGCAGAGCTGGGGAAGCAGAGCCTGGACAGAGCCCCGGCTGCTCAGACTCCTAAGCTGCCAGTCTGGATCCCACACCCTGGGTGGGGGTGGGGACTTCTCTGCTCCCCCTGCTCCTCATGCTTCCCGGAGCCATCCCTGTTTGCACCGGCTGGGGTTACATGCAAAGTGCAAGCCTTGCATCAGCCAGACGGGCCCCGCTCTAGTAAGAGCTGCTTTCTGCCTCTCTGGGCCTTCCCCACCGTTATCTGACTCATCCCCTGACAGTCCCAGGAGACTAGAGAGAGGCCAGGCCTCTTATCCCTATTGCACAGATGGACGGACTGAGAGAGGAAGTGACTTACTCCAGTGACTCAGGGCCAGACCTGGCAGCAACCCAGGCTGAGGAGGCCACAGGTGTAGCTGGTGTGGCGTGGGGAACGCTCCCGGGTGCCACACAGCCAGATAAGCAGTTTCTAATGCCTCACAGCAGGCACAAATATCAACCGCTGTGTGTCAAATGAATGAATGAATGTTGCAGGCCCTGGGTGAAAGATGAGGGGTGATATTGAGGAAAAAATAAATATGATACAGGGAAGGAAAAAAAAAGCCGGAAACCCAGACATGCCCCAGTTGCAGCCTCTGAGCCCAGCTGGCTTTGTAGCTCCCAGTTCCCTCCTCTTTAAGAATCTTCATGGCTATCACTTACTGGGTGAGTGCTAGTGACTCTGATATAACACTTTGTAGCCTGTTTTTGTTTTTTTTTTGAGACCAGGTCTTACTCTGTCGCCCAGGCTGGAGTGCAGTGGCGTGATCTTGGCTCACTGCAGCCTTGACTTCCTGGGCTCAAGGGATCCTCCCACCTTGGCCTCCCAAAGTGCTGGTATTACAGAAGTGGGCCACCACACCCGCCCCTATGGCCTCTATCTTATTTCATCGTGACAACAACCCAGTGATGCTATCATCCTCTCCATTTAACAGATGAGTTATCTGAGGCTCAGAGAGCTTACACAGTTCTTGCTCCAGCCGGCACGGGACCATACTCCAGGGGCTGACTTGAAACTGCTCTCCGAACCCAGCAGGGCAGATGTGCCCCTGCGCGTGCGATACCCACGTGGGGCTGCCCAGGTGTGTCTGCGGGTTGGCACCAGCTCCTCGTATCTGTCAGAGCAGTGCGGGGGTGGTGCGACAGGAGCGGAACCGAACGCCAGTGGCCGGGGTGGATAATGAGCCAGGGCGCCTGGGCTGCAAGGCGGCTTGGGCACGCGGGCCTACCCGTGTGCGCAGGCCCTGGGCGCCCCCCCCCAAACCCAGCCACAACTGGGGAACTGGGGGCGGGGCTAATGCTGGAGGCAGGGCCCGCCGGCGCCGGGCTCCCACCCCGCAGCGCCCGCTAACAGCCCGCGGCGCGTTGCCAGCGATTGCCCCATCAGGCCGCATCCGCTTTCGCAGTCCTGCACGTTGCGCACACAGCGCGCCAGCCTGGGCGGGGCTGCTTGTCCCCGGCCCCCTGCCCCCCACCCGCGGCCCCCGCCCGGCCGCCTTCTCCCCCGGCTGAGACCCGGGCCAGACTGAGTCCCTAGCGGCCCATTACCCCGCCGGGCTCCTCCCAGACACCTTTGATGGCTGCCCTTTGCCCCGTCTGGTCTGAGCCGACAAACGAGGGAAATTGAGTAAGCCAGCTCAGCAAGACAGGAAACTCCTGGCCTCTTTGTTACTCATGATTTTCAGCAACTTGGGGAGTGGGGGGCAGGGGAGGGGAGTCCTAGGGGAATTTCTGTAGTTCAAGAAGTTTGGGGGCTCCAGGACTGGGAGCGCCCTCGGGGCAGGTCTACCTCCCAGGCCAGGTACCGTAGTTGGCACTAGTAAGTGCTCCACAAATTCGTGTTAACATGCATTTTCAAGAATGCAATTTATTTAATTTTCAAGTCTTCAGTCCCAGCTACTCGGTAGGCTGAGGCTGGAGGACCCCTTTAGCCCAGGAGGTCAAGGCTGCAGTGAACTATGATCTTGCCACTGCACTCCAGCCTGGGTGACATAGCTAGACTGGTCTCAAAAAAAAAAAAAGGCATTTTCTCACTTACCTGCTTTGAGTGCCTGCCAGAAAGAATCTCCAGGTGAAAGGGGACAGGTTTAGGGCTGGAGCTGAAGGCTGGCATTTGGGGCTTGAGGTTCTGCGTTTGGCATTGGTTTGCTGTTTCACTTGGGCAAATCTCTTGGCCTCTCTGGGCTGCGTTTCTGTGGGGAATCAGTAATAAGGCAACCTGTCTGGCTCTAAGGTTCAGAGGCACGGGGCGGGCTTTGAATTTCCAGCAAGCAGGAGAAAGAGCCTTTGATTTGAAGCAGAGATTTATTCTTGAACATTAATATTCTGGGCTTTTCCAGGCTGGAACCTTCAAACTGCTGTTATTAAACTAAGTGACATGAGTAGCCCCCCGTTGCTTACAGAATTTCTTGGCTTGGCATTTGGGGTTTTCTCACATTGATTCTACCCTGCCTGTATGGCTTCACCCCCAACTACACCCCTACACTGTAATTAGGAAGAGCCTCAGACTTCCCCACACACCCCACACAATGTTCAGACTTCTGTACCCTCACTCATGCTGTTCCTTCTGCCCGGAATGCTTTTCCCTACACTCTTCAAATGATTGGCTCTTTCTCATATTGATCCCCACATAAATGTTACTTGAGTAGAGGTCCTGTTATTAACTCTCAGAGCTTCCTGTTTTCTCTCTTTAGCTCTTACTGCAGTTCAGAATTCGAAGTTGCTTTCTCCGCCAGGCTGAAAGGTCGATGAGGGAGAGATCATGTCTGTTTTCCTCATCCCCACATACCCAGCACTTACCAAGGTGCCTGGCATATACTAAGAGATCAATAAATACATATGGAAAGGGGCCGGGCACGGTGGCTCATGCCTGTAATCCCAGCACTTTGGGAGGGCGAGGCAGGCAGATCACCTGAGGTCGGGAGTTGGAGACCAGCCTGGCCAACATGGTGAAACCTTGTCTCTACTAAAAATACAAAAATTAGCCGGTCGTGGTGACACGTGCCTGTAATCCCAGCTACTTGGGAGGCTGAGGCAGGAGAATTGCTTGAATCCAGGAGGCGGAGGTTGCAGTGAGCCGAGATCATGCCATTGCACTCCAGCCTGGATGACAAGCAAAACTCCATCTCAAAAAATAATAATAATAAAGCCCAGGCACGGTGGCTCACACCTGTAATCCCAGCACTTTGAGAGGCCAAGGAGGGTGGATCACAAGGTCAGGAGATTGAGACCATTCTGGCCAACATGATGAAACCCCGTCTCTACTAAAAATACAAAAATTAGCCAGGTGTGGTGGCGCATGCCTGTAATCCCAGCTACTCAGGAGGCTGAGGCAAGAGAATCTCTTGAACCCAGGAGGCGGAGGTTGCAGTAAGCTGAGATCACATCATGGCGCTCCAGCCCAGGCAACAGAGTGAGACTCCGGACTCCGTCTCAAAAAATAATAAATAAATAAATAAATAAATATGGAAAGGAATAAAGAATGAATGATTGATTAGCAAAAACATGGAAACATTTTCTAAAAAGATGGGGGGGCATGCATGTATGTAAATAAAGACATAGATATGTCTGTAAACATAAGGAAAAGTCAAGACAGTATACAGCAACCTAATTCCCCACAAGGAGTAAGATGCAGATTTCTGATGGTTTATTGTATATTCAAGTCTTGCTTAAAGATCATCTATTCTGTAGGTCTCTGGTCCTGCCTGTGTGCTGGGCTATATCTGAGCATGCCGCCAGGCACCCTGAAGCCAGGCCTGATGCTCCCTCCTGATCCAGTCCTAATGATCCTGCCTGAGGCCAGGCAGAGGGACAGATGGCAGCAGCCCCTCGTGTGCCTGAGTTTGTCCACTGGTGCAGGTGAAAGCAGAGATGGTAAGGACAATAGCAGTGCGGGACTGACACCAGGCCACCCATCTCCACCCAGCAGGTGCCATCGCTGCACGTGGCCTTGGGCTATCAGCAGAGCTTCAATATGACAGGAAGCCTGGCCTCCTGCAAGGCTGGGCCCAGCTGGCTCACCTCCAGGTTCAAGACAGAGCCTTGGCTGTGGGAGGCACAACAGGCAGCTTTTCACTGCTCTCGGGGTGCCTAGGTGAGGGGCAACCTTTTTTTCTTTTTTTCTTTTTTTTGAGATGGAGTCTCATTCTGTCACCCAGGCTAGAGTGCAGTGGCGCAATCTCGGCTCACTGCAGCCTCCACCTTCCAGGTTCAAGCGATTCTCCCACCTTGGCCTCCCAAGTAGCTGGGATCACAGGCATGCACCACCACGCCCAGCTAATTTTTTGTATTTTTAGTAGAGATGGGGTTTCACCAGGTTAGCCAGATTGGTCTCAAACTCCTGACCTCAGGTGATCCGCCTGCCTTGGCCTCCCAAAGTGCTGGGATTATAGGGGTGAGCCACTGCGCCTGGCCCTCCAGTAACAACCTTGTGTAAACAAAAGTCCTCTTGCCCATTCTGTGTCCCACAGCAGCTCCCGTGAGACCTGGAACAACATGGTTCAGACCAACTGGGCCAGAGGAGAGGAAGGAAGAGTGGCAGAGGGCTCAGGGTCGGATGTCTGAGATTCTGTTCCCATGGGTGCCTCTCATTATGCTTGTCAGGAAGCAGAAGAGAGTGCAAACTTTGACTTCATCTGAACTCACCCATCTCACCCTGGTTTCTCTTCCCTGACTGTCTCTGAACCTGTTGCCCCACTTGGAAAATCAGGGGGTAGTGCAGGGGTGAACACTCCATTCTGGAATCACCCAGCTTCCAATGGTTTCAGGTCCACACCCACCAGTTGTGTGACACTGGACAACTGGCTTTGCTCCTGCTCTGCCTCAGTTTTGCCAGAAAATTAGTTAATGCATGGAAAGTGTTTAGAAGAGATCCTCATAGACAGTAAGTGTGCCCGTTCCCTGTAGTATCAGCTACTAACTGTATGGCTAGGAAAATAACAGTAACTCCCTCATCAGCTGTGCTGAGGATTCCATCAGATCATGTATGTAAAGTGCTTGGCATAAGCACACTTAGTGTTCAGTGTTTACTTGTCTTACTAAAGATCACAAAATGGGGCTACAGATCTTGGTCCCTGAAATGCTGGGGCATGAGCACGGTGGCTACTAGGGGCTTCCTGGGAATGGAACACAGGCCTTCCGTGTCCCTGGGAGCCACATTGGTCTGATGGTGTTACCGAGTGTTGTGTTGCTGAACTGTCAGCTTAGTCACCTGCCTGCTACCTCAAACACATTTAAACCAACTCCTTCTGGACTAGCTTTCCCAATATACTATCCTGGCACTGTCACAGGCCTAGAGCACTGGGCAAAGTGTCAGACCTGCTGCAAAATATAGTTGGAACTTTATCTGACCCTTGGCTCCTGTCCCAAGCAGAAATACATTGGCAGGAACTTGCAGCAAAGCTGAAGCAAGCCTGGGAGCTGGAGGAGGAAGGTGGCCTGGGATGGCCAACCACATACTCCCCCAACGCCCTCCATCCTTGTTGGCCCCCCTTTTTATTTATACAGTGTTGCTAATTAATGCCATTCCTAGTTATGAAGCGGTTTTACAAACCTAGGGCTTAATTGTGAGCCCTGGATTTGTAGAGAAGGGATGGAAAGAGGGGAAAGAGAACCATTCCCCAAAAACTCAGGGAAGTACACTGCAGAGATTTCCTCTTTCTTCCCTCAGTGTCATTTGGAGACGACTTTCTGGAGGCCAGGACAATCTTTTGCACAGTGGTGCTGTCCGGCACTCCCCAAAAAGAGCCCATGACAATGGCAGCAGGGACAGCCATGCCAGATTGGAACTTGGCCAGCTATGGAGCGGAGAAGTTCTCAGCCTGGGTGTCTCCACCCCAAACCAAGGCCAAGGGCAAGGGCAAGGGCAAACCTCTCTTCCCTCCCGGTTCCATTTGGCAACTCCTGCAGGAAGGTCCCAGGCAAGTCTAGGAGGCCCCAGGCCAGTCTTAACAGGTCTTCCTGCAGGTACTCCTGGAAGGCCATTGTCTTAGAATAAAAGGAATTCCAGGGGCACCTCACCCCAAGCACACGTTTGAGCATTCAAAAGAGCTCCAGCTCATGAGTGAAAGGAAATGAAGGGAAAGCAACAATGTGGCATGACCAGAAAGAGTTTTACATGTTAAGTTGCTTTTTCTTGCTTGCTTTTTTTTTTGAGATGGAATTTCGCTCTTGTTGACGAGGCTGGAGTGCAGTGGCGTGATCTGTGCTCACTGCAACCTCCCCTTTCCTGGTTCAAGCGATTCTCCTGCCTCAGCTTCCCAGGTAGCTGGGATTACAGGCCCCCACCACCACCCTCGGCTAATTTTTGTATTTTTAGTAGAGACAGGGTTTTACCATGTTGGCCAGGCTGGTCTTGAACTCTTGACCTCAGGTGATCCACCCACTTCGGCCTCCTTAAGTGTTGGGATTATAGGCGTGAGCCACTGCGCCCAGTCAAATTGCATTTTCTGTTTTCGTTTTTTCTTAGAGACAGAGTCTCACTGTGTTACCAGGCTGGAATACACTGGTGTGATCAGAGCTCACTGCAGCCTTGATCTCTCATGCTTAAGTGATCCTCCTGCCTCAGCCTCCCTAGTAGCTGGGACTACAGGCATGTGCCACCATGCTCAGCTGATTGATTGATTGATTGATTGATTGAGACAAGGTCTTGGTCTGTCGCCCAGGCTGGAGTGCAGTGGCACAGTCTCGCTCACTGCAACCTCTGCTTCCTGGGCTCAAGTGATCCTCCCACTTCAGCCTCCCGAGTAGATGGGACTACAGACACTCACCACCATGCTCAGTTAATTTTTAAATCTTTTGTAGAGACGGGGTCTCCCTATATTGCCCAGGGGTGGTCTCAAACTCCTGGGCTCAAGTGATTCTCCTGCTTTGGCCTCCCAAAGTGCTGGGATTACACATGTGAGCCACTGTGCCTGGCCCTAAATGGCATTTTTTGAAGGTCCAAAATTCCCATAGCACAGGTAATATTGTCAAGACCTTAAGCTTGGCTGGACGCGGTGGCTCACGCCTGTAATCCCAGCAATTTGGGAGGCCGAGGCAGGTGGATCATGAGGTCAGGAGACGGAGACCATCCTGGCGACATGGTTAAACCCCGTCTCTACTAAAAATAAAAAATATTAGCTAGGTGTGGTGGTAGGTGCCTGTAGTCCCAGCTACTCCGAAGGCTGAGGCAGGAGAATCTCTTGAACCCAGGAAGGGGAGGTTGCAGTGGGCCGAGATCGCGCCACTGCACTCCAGCCTGGGGGACAGAGTGAGACTCTGTCTCAGAAAAAAAATAAAAATAAATAAAAAAATAAAAAGCCTTAAGCTTTACAGATTTGGAATTCATTAGGTTCAGAATGTTTAAAAAATCAGCCTGGTAAAATTTGAGTATAAACTGGATATGAGATGATATTAGGGAACCATTGTTAGTTTTCTGCCATGTGAGAATGGCAATGTGATTGTGGAGAGCAGCCTATTCCTAGGAAATTCTCAAGTATGTGACTTCTCAAATGGCTCACCAGGAAAATTTTACACAGACCAAGCAAATGTGGCAAAAACTTAACCAGGCCGGGGCACGGTGGGTGGCTCATGCCTGTAATCCCAGCACTTTGGCAGGCCGAGGCAAGCAGATAACCTGAGGTTGGGAGTTCGAGACCAGCCTGACCAACATGGAGAAACGCTGTCTCTACTAAAAATACAAAATTAGCCGGGCATGGTGGCGCATGCCTGTAGTCCCAGCTACTTGGGAGGCTGAGGCAGGAGAACCACTTGAATGGGGAGGCAGAGGTTGCGGTGAGCCAAGATCACGCCATTGCACTCCAGCCTGGGCAACAAGAGCGAAACTCCGTCTCAAAAAAAAAGAAAAAAAATCTTACATGAGGAGTAGCTATTTTTACAAAGTTTATTAAGTACTTGTCTGGAAATAATGCTGATCATTGAAAAATCCTTTAAGTTCATGGCCGGGAGAGGACTCATCTTGGAGACTGGGAGATTTCTACCCTTTTAACTGCTTGGTATCAGATTTAAACACAAATTAAGAAACATATTTTCAAGACCTACTATGAGCAAAATTACTCTGAGCAAAACGCTGAAACTTCACAGAATGTGTTTTCCCTGTGTCTGTAATCTGATAGCGAGTACAAGGCAGACCCTTTTTTTTTCATTATGGTTGCTACAAGTTGAATAATGTTCCCTCAAAACTCTTATGTTGAAGTCCTAATCTCCAAAACCTCAGAATATGACCTGATTTGGAAATATTTAGATAGGGTTATTACAGATGTCATTAAGTTAAAACGAAGTCAGTAGGGTAGACCCTAACCCAGTGTAACCAGTGTCCTTAAAAAAAAGGGGGGGAGCTGGGGGGCCGGGCGCGGTGGCTCATGCCTGTAATCCCAGCACTTTGGGAGGCCGAGGCAGGGGATCACGAGGTCAGGAGTTCAAGACCAGCCTGGCCAAGATGTTGAAACCTCATCTTTACTAAAAATACAAAAATCAGCCGGGTGCAGTGGCAGGTGCCTGCAATCCCAGCTACTCAGGAGGCTAAGGTAGGAGAATTGCTTGAACCTGGAGGCAGAGGTTGCAGTGAGCCAAAATCGTGCCACTGCATTCCAGCCTGGGTGACAGAGTGAGACTCCATCTCAATAATAATAATAATAATAATAATAATAATAATAATAATAATAATAATAATAAAAGGAGGAACTTTGGACAGAGAGAGAGACACACACACAGGGAGAGGGCCATGTGAAGATAAAGGCAGAGGCTGGGGTGATGCTTCCACCAGCCAAGTCATGCCAGTGATGGCCAGGAAACCTCCAGAGCCAGATCTAAGACATGGAACAGCTTCTCCCTCCCAGCACTTGGAAGGAACCAATCCTGCTGATACCTTGATCTTGGACTTCTAGCCTCCAGAGCTGCAAGATAATACATTTCTGCTGGTTAAGCCTCCCAGTATGCAGTTAATTTGTTACAGTAGCCCTAGCAAATCAATACAATGGTATAATAACATATACATAACATGTACATTTTAACCATTCTTAAAGTGTAGCATTCACATTGTTGTACCACCATTTTTTTTGTTGTTTTTTTGTTTTTCACTGGCTCAAAATCCAGAACTGTGGGGAACTTGGAAGCCCTAGTTCCAGATCTGCTTCTGCTGAGCTGAGTGACCTGTTTCACGTGTGCAAGGAGGAGACAGGGCGACGGCTTCCTGCGCCGAGGCAGTCACTGCCCATGTGTGGAGAACTTGTAATAGCAGTCATAGCTCTCAACTTACCGAGTGATTACTGTGTTCCAGGACCATGCTAAGGGCTTTACGTGGCTTATCTCTTTGAGTAACCACAGTAACTTTATCAGGGAGGTATTACTAGCCCCATTTTACAGATGGGGAAATTGAGCCTCAAAGAAGTTAATTGATTTGCTCACTTTTAACAGGGACTTGAATGCAGGTCTTTTTTTTTTTTTTTTTTTTTTTTTTGAGACAGAGTCTTGCTCTGTCGCCCACGTTGGAGCGCAGTGGTGCGATCTCGGCTCATTGCAAGCTCTGCCTCCCGGGTTCACACCATTCTCCTGCCTCAGCCTCCCGAGTAGCTGGAAATACTACAGGCGCTCGCCACCACGCCCAGCTAATTTGTTGTATTTTTAGTAGAGACGGGGTTTCACCGTGTTAGCCAGGATGGTCTTGATCTCCTGACCTAGTGATCTGCCTGCCTTGGCCTCCCAAAGTGCTGGGATTACAGGCGTGAGTCACTGCGCCCGGCCTTGAATGCAGGTCTTAATTAAGCTGCTCAACTTCTGGGTCTTTTGGCCGCACGGGCCTAGGACAAAATAAAAAGCGTAAAGTATTGATCGGATTGAAACAGTTTGTGTTTGCACCCAATGAGCCAACTGCCTTAAAGCCCCACTGCGCACGTCGCACAACTAGGCCCCTCTGTCCCTTGCCCCAGAGTTCCAGAGAGGGACTCTGAAGAGTCCAAGAATTCCAGATTCAAACCTGGCTTTCCAGGTTTTTCTGAAATTCAGAAGGGAGGTAGAAGATAAAACTTATTTTGTATGACAGCTGATTAAGCTTGGTGTACACATTCTGAATATGTACACACCTGGTGTGTGGTTCTCCATTTGTACTCTTGCCTGGGATCCCAATGATTGGGGGCAACCCATTTACCATGGTGCTCCGGAGCCAGCAGCTCTCCAGTGGCTCCCAGCAGTGGGCAGAGCTTGAAAGTCTCTGCATGTAGGAAAAGGGGAAAGCCACAGCTGCTCAGCACAGACCAGGCCAGGATCTGCCTGCCAGCCGTCTCACAGATTTCCACAAAGAGCAGGAAGTAAGGTGGTGCTGCTTAGGGCAATGTCACCCCAGGCACTGGCTCTCCAGCATGTCCTGACTTGGTGCTCCACCCATGCCGGCACCTGCTCCTCAGGGACAGCCAGGGCGCTCTCCCGCTCAGCCCAGATTTTTCTCAATCCTCACATCACATTTGTGTTCCTTCCCTTCTGCATCCATCTTTCTATTTCCCAGGATAGAAAAGACTGGAGCAGGTTTGCTGGCCAAGAAGGAGAGACTGAGTTGAAGAGGCAAGATAGAGAAGGGCTGCTGATGGCAGGGGGAAGACAGGGGAGGGTGAGCAAGGGGCAGAGCAGGAGGGGACCCGTCGTTATGCCCATTTCGCTGGTGAAACATGAGAAGCAGACAGGTGACATCCCAGGATGAGGGTCAGGCAGCCAGGATGCTGTGAACGTGAGGTGAGGCTGACAGCCGGCCTCGGAGAGGAAAACCGCAGGCCAGATTCCAGAAAGGCTCCAACAATACTCACCCCACCCGCAAGGCTCCCGCTGACTCAGCACTTCCTAGGTGCCTGCTCTCTGTCCTAACCACAGACCCTATGGAAAAGTCCATATAGAATCTAGAAAGCCCTTAGAGAGGCTATGGATAATTATCTTCTATAGGTCATCATTATCCCCATTCTACAATGAGGCATCTGATGCCCAGAGAGGTGAAGTCAGTTGCCCAAGGTCACACAGTAGCAAGTGATAGATCCCCAGCCCAGGTCGGAGGAAAGAGTGTGTGCTGGCCTGGTTCACAAGTGTGTGCCTCCATCATGAGCACACAGGTACATTGAGAAAAACCCACAGAGAACATGTGTGTCATGCGGGATGAAGGGCCTGGTTCCAGGCAGCAGGGAACAGCTGTGCTGGCAGGAGCGGGTGAGAATGTGTGTGTGAGCAGGGCTTTGACAGAGGCAAACAACACGTGGGAGTGTGTTGATGGCAGGGTGTGGGTAGCAGTGCCATCACCATGTGTGTTTCTGCTGGCAGCAGAATGTTCTGGTCTGTTGATAAACAACAGTTTGGACAAGAGAGAGGCTGGAGCAGGGACGGAAGGGAAGCAGAAGGGAAGCGGGAGGAACTGGGGGCATTGAAGGTGGGGGTGGGGATGTGTGCCCAGGGGTGACCGTGGCCCCAGCCTGTAGCTCCCAGAATGAGGGGGAAGCAGGGTGGTGGGCAAGCTGTTGTTTTCTCAGCTGACCTCACTGGGTGCACATGTCTGGGTGTGGAGCACTCGGCAAACCACCTGATGCCGTAAACATGAAAACAGGAGAGGGGACACCCTGTGAGGAAGAAAGTGTTCTTCCTGGATGCTGGTTGCGTGGATGAGGGTGTAATCAACAGCTGAGGCCAGTGTAAACATGGTGTGATTCCCGTGGCCAGGCAGATTCCTCAAAAGTCAGCTTCTTGGAAAAGGTGGCAGCTGGGAGCCCATCACGGCTCCGGACTGTAATCAGAGCCCCCGTGTCTGGCACTCGCCCCCTGACAGACACAGTGCAAGCCTGCAAGGGCATCTGGACCTGGGAGTCACCCCACATGAGATTTCCTGGGACTCGGTCCCCAAACCTCATTCCACCAGCAGGATCTTCCACCAGAATGCCCCTTCCTGCTGCTTCCTCTCCATTAACTGAACTCTATGCTACCTCCAAGACCCTCTGTATTTCTCACCTCCTCCTGTGGAAGCCCCCCAGATCATCTCGGAAGGGCCTCAAAACTGTGTTGTTCAGAACTCCGGCTGCTCTTGTTGTCAGTACCCCTCACATAAACCTCACCGTGTGGATGTTGCCTAAACAGCTGCTCTGTGCACTGAATCGGACACAATGGGGAGATACAAAGACCCCTAGAGACCCAGGAGCTGCTCTCAAAGACTTTACAGATCAGTTGGGGTCCATGGAGGGCAAAAACACGAATCAGTGTGTGCTAAGGGTTGAGTGAGGGCTACATCAATGTGGTGGGATGTCAGCGAGGAAGGGGATCACTCCTGGTTTGGAAGGAGGGATCCAGTTAACACAGGAGCGAAAGGGTGCCCCACCCAGTTAGTTTAAGCTCCTTGAGTTCAAGGTCCTTCTGAAGCCAGCACACAGTATCTGCTAAGCCGATGACTGTGGTTCATGACTCAGAGTCTCCTGACCACCCTCTGAAATCTTTGTTCGGGACCTGGAGGCTCTCCTTGGCCTCCCTTCCCTCTGTGGAGCTGGAGGAAGCAAAGTTTGCCTGAGCCAGGCTGATGGAGGAGGCTGGCCTCACTCTTTCCTGTCTGCTGGCAGCAGCTCCTGCCTTCCTGTCAAGGGCCTGTTCCTCCCCAGGCTGCTTATCTGTTCCTGGCTCACTGCCATGTCCTGGCCCTTTTTGTCCACCAGAGTTTGCAGCTCTTGCTCAACCCAAAGGCCAAGGCCAGAGAGAAACCCCTTAGACTGAGGATCCCACCAGGAAAATCACTGACACCTCCCCCGGGAAGGGCTGGGGGCTCTCTCTCATCTTCCTTGGCTAAGAGACAGATCTCTTGGAGAAGTTTAGCAAAACCATGCCCCTTGCTTCTCCTCTTGAAGTCCTGTCAGAAGACAGACCAGCCTTCCCTCATCCTTGGCCTTCATACATACATACATATGCGTATATATATATATATACACACACACACACACACATATACGTATATGTATGTATGTATGTATATATATATATTTATATATGTGTATATATATGTATGTGTATATATATGTATGTATATATATGTGCGTGTATGTATATATGTATGTGTGTATATATATACATACTTATATACATATTTATTTATATTATACATATTTTTATATATTTATATTATAAATATATATATTTATTTATATTATACATATTTATACATATTTTATATATATATATATATATATATATATATATATATATATATATAAAGTGATCTGCCTGCCTCAGTCTCCCAAAGTGCTGGGATTACAGGTGTGAGCTACAACACACGGCCTGGCCTTCATATTTTATTTTTACTTTCTGGGACAGGGTCTTATTCTGTCACCCAGGTTGAAGTGCAGTGGCATGTGATCACCGCGCTCTGCAGCCTCAAACTCCCAGGCTCAAGCAATCATCCCACCTCAGTCTCCCAAGTAGCTGGAACTACAGGCACATGCTGCCACACCTGGCTAATTTTT
Organism: Symphalangus syndactylus; assembly: GCF_028878055.3. Taxonomy (NCBI): domain Eukaryota; kingdom Metazoa; phylum Chordata; class Mammalia; order Primates; family Hylobatidae; genus Symphalangus; species Symphalangus syndactylus. Next base: position 46,854,679 of record NC_072426.2, on the reverse strand, counting down.
GTATTTTTTGTAGAGTTGGGGTTTCGCCATGTTGTCCAGGCTGGTCTTGAACTCCTGGCCTCAATTGATCTGCCTGACTTGGCCTCCCAAAGTGCTGGGATTACAGGCTGAGCCACTGTGCCTGACCAGCCTTCATATTTTAACAGGACCAACCTTACCACCTCACACAGTGACTGGCTACCTCTGTGTTTTCATGTGAACAGTGTAAGACAGGCCCTTACCTCAAAACATTTTAGCCACCAGTGCGTCAAGGTGTCGAAGTTGCACTAGTAGCCCTAGCTTCAGGAGGCATTTATAAAAATAGAATTTGTACACACTTAAACATGGTTAAAATGATCAATTTTATGCTATGTATATTTTACCACAAAAAATTTTGGGGGGCCAGATGCAGTGGCTCACGCCTGCAATCCCAGCACTTTGGGAGGCTGCAGCAGGCAAATCACCCAAGGTTGGGATTCCGAGACCAGCCTGGCTAATATGGTGAAATCCCGTCTCTACTAAAAATACAAAAATTAGCCAGGTGTTGTGGCAGGCACCTGTAATCCCAGCTACTCAGGAGGCTGAGGCAGGAGAATCACATAAACTCAGGAGGTGGAGGTTGCAGTGAGCCAAGATCATGCCACTGCACTCTAGCCTGGGCAACAAGGGTGAGACTCCATCTCAAAAAAAAAAATTTTTTTTTTTGAAAGGATGTGCTCCAAAAACAATGCTGTGTTTCCAGATGATAGAATTTGGGGTATTTTATATTTTACTTTCATTTTTATATTTTGAAAATATTATTTAATTTTTTAAAACAACTGGGTCTATATTATTTGTTATAATCAGAGAGGAAAATGTCAGGCCGGGCATGATGGCTCACGCCTGTAATCCCAGCACTTTGGGAGGCCGAGGCAGGCGGATCACTTGAGATCAGGAGTTTAAGAGCAGCCTGGCCAACATGGCCTCTACTAAACCCCGCCTCTACTAAAAATACAAAAACTAGGCCAGGCACAGTGGCTCACACCTGTAATCCCAGCGCTTTGGAAGGCCAAGGCTGGCGGATCACTTGAGTTAAGGAATTCAAGACCAGCCTGTCCAATATAGTGAAACTCTGTCTCTACTAAAAATAAAAAAATCAGCTGGGTGTGGTGGCGGGCACCTGTAATCCCAGCTACTTGGGAGGTTGAGGCAGGAGAATTGTTTAAACCCAGGAGGCAGAGGTTGCGGTGAGCAGAGATGGTGCCACTGCACTCCAGCCTAGGTGAGAGTGAGACTCCGTCTCAAAAAAATAAAAAATAAAAAAGGAAAGGAAAATTCTCTATTTTGAGAAATAAATGCTTTGACTTTTAAACTTAAAGAAAAAAAAAAACCCACAACAATTCAGCCCCCAGAGAGGCAACAACTGAAATCAGCATCTACCTATCTTCCTAGCTCAGAACATTTTGAAAAGAGTCCCCTTGAGGATACTGAAGAAATGCAGGTCTCTTGGCCCAGATGGTCGAGCAGCCTCCAGTGATTCTGAGGGTAGGTAGGTCTTGGAACCCTAGCCTTGGAAACCCGGGGGCGGAGCTGCCAGAGGAGAGAGGAAGGGATGCTCTAGGCCCTCCAAACTGCTTCTGCACCCCCCTCACCAGCCACCTGCATCTGTGGCTGTGGCCAACCACTCCCTCTTAGGGCCAGGGGCCAAGACAAGGTTTGTCCCAGTGCCTTTAAGTTGGAGCCTCCTTGCTTAATAGTTGCTTCGGGGAGGCCAGGTGTGGCAGCTCATGCCTGTAATCCCAGGACTTTGGGAGGCCAAGGCAGGTGGATCACCTGAGGTCGGGAGTTCGAGACCAGCCTGACCAAACATGGAGAAACCCCATCTCTACTAAAAATACAAAATTAGCCATGTGTGGTGGCACATGCCTCTAATCTCAGCTACTCAGGAGGCTGAGGCAGGAGAATCGCTTGAATCTGGGAGGTGGAGGTTGTGGTAAGCCGAGATCATGCCATTGCACTCCAGCCTGGGCAACAAGAGCGAAACTCCATCTCAAAAAAAAAAAAAAAATAGATGCTTTGGGGAAATGGCAAGAGTGGCCACCTTGATGGCAGGGTGCACCAATCTTTTGGGCTGGAGCCGACCTCTGGAGGTCATTCAGTCGGTTCCCTTGCCTCCAGGCAGCACTGGAATCACCCCAGCTGGGCAAGTCTTTATCTTGTTTTGAGCACTTCGGAAGCTGGGCTCTCCACGCCCTTCCTCGGACACTCATTCTGATGTCTAAACATTTCTTGCCAGGAAGTTCTTCTTCAGGTCTAATTCAAACTCCTGATGCTATGAGTTGCCACCCTGTGGCTCTTGTGGTTCTGGCAGGAGACAGGAAAGTACTGCGTGCTTCTCGCCTTCACCTAGATCTGGAGTCATCAGTGCCTTGAATGTTGATTAAAATATTAACTTGCTGTGTGATCCTAGGCAAGGCACGACTACCCTCTTAGTCTTAGTTTCCTTGTCTGTAAAGTGAGACCAGTGATGCTTGTAGTGCAGGAACTGAGAGGATCCAATGAAACCATGAATGTGTGGATGAGGCATAAAGCTCGCTGCTAACCTGAGGCTATCATTATTATTCATAAATAAGCATCACCCTCTCCCTGAACCATCGTATAAGACAGTTTCCAATGTGGTGCTATGCAAGATAATTTTAGGTGATACAAGAGCAAGTATTTCTAATTAAAATTTAATGTGGCTGGGCACGGTGGCTCATGCATGAAATCCCAGCACTTTGGGAGGCCGAGGTGGGCAGATTACTTGAGGTCAGGAGTTTGAAACCAGCCTGCCTAACATAGTGAAACGCTGTCTCTACTCAAACAAACAAACAAAAAAACATTAGCTGGTGGTGGTGACATGTGCCTGCAATCCCAGCTACTGAGGAGGCTGAGGCAGGATAATCACTTGAACATGGGGGTGCGGGTGGGCGGAGGTTGCAGTGAGCCTGGATCGCACCACTGCACTCCGGCCTGGGTGACAGAGTGTGAGACTCCATCTCCCCTCCTCCGCAAAAAAGCAACCTAACATTGCTTTTTTTTTCTTTCTTTCTTTTTTTTTAAGACGGAGTCTCGCTCTGTCGCCCAGGCTGGAGTGCAGTGGTGCGATCTCGGCTCACTGCAAGCTCCGCCTCCTAGGTTCACGCCATTCTCCTGCCTTAGCCTCCCCAGCAGCTGGGACTACAGGCGAATGCCGCCACGCCCGGCTAATTTTTTGTATATTTTTAGTAGAGACGGAGTTTCACAATGTTAGCCAGGATGGTCTCGATTTCCTGATCTTGTGATCTGCCCGCCTCGGCCTCCCAAAGTGCTGGGATTACAGGCGTGAGCCACTGTGCCCGGCCTCCTAACATTGTTTTAAAGAAAAAATATTGCTGGGCGCTGTGGCTCACGCCTGTAATCCTAGCACTTTGGGAGGCCGAGGCGGGCGGATCACGAGGTCGGGAGATCGAAACCATCCTGGCTAACACGGTGAAACCTTGTCCCTACCGAAAATACAAAAAATTAGCCGGGCGCGGGAGCGGGCGCCTGTAGTCCCAGCTACTTGGGAGGCTGAGGCAGGAGAATGGCACGAACCCGGGAGGCGGAGCTTGCAGTGAGCCAAGATCGCGCCACTGCACTCTAGCCTGGCGGACAGAGCCAGACTCCATCTCAAAAAAAAAAAGAAAAGAAAAAAGAAAAAATATTTGCCAGATGCCGCCTGTAATCCCAGCACTTTGGGAGGCCGACGCAAGTGGATCACCTGAGGTCAGGAGTTCGAGACCAGCCTGGCCAATATAGTGAAACCCTGTCTCTACTAAAAATACAAAAAATTAGCTGGGCATGGTGACGGGCACCTGTAATCCCAGCTACTAGGGAGGCTGAGGCAGGAGAATTGCTTGAACCCAGGAGGCAGAGGTTGCAGTGAACCGAGATCACACCATTGCACTCCAGCCCGGGCAACAGTGCAAGACTCCGTCTCAAAAAAAAAGAAAAAATATTGAGTGCATAGCCCTCCAGGTAGCTCTGAGGCTGGGACAGGAATCATGAAGGTGGCTTGAGAAACGCAGGCAGAGTGGGGATGGCAAAGCTAAAAAACAGGAGGCTGCTTCCCAAGAGTGGTCAAGAGAGGCTGAGTAAGGGGTGGGATGAGAGGCAAGGACCCTAGAGGAAGCAGGGAGACAGCAGGGCAGTGTGGAGCAGGCCTGTGGAGTGGCTGAGCAGGTGCAGCCCTCTCTGGGTTCTGGAACAGTCTGTGTGGCGTAGAGCTGGGCTGTCTCCAGCTCCAGCAAAGCCAGTGGGCAGGCAGTGCTGGGCTTCCTGTTCATATTCATAGCCCCCAAGCTTTGGCGCCCCTGCTACACTCAGCTCTCCCATGCTGGGGGATTGGACAACTTTAACCCCACCTTGAATTCCCCCTGCCACGTCGCCCATTGGTGGTCTGTCAGCCCATGCTGAGCAGCTCACCCAGTGACAGGAAACTCACAGCTTCCCAAACAGAATCCCTTCTCCTCTCTCAGTGTGGGACTGGGCAAAGAGGCCTGGCAGAAAATGTTCTCTGAGACGCCCTGTGTGCCAGGACCCTTGCTGGGCCCCAGGAATACAGGTGAGTGAAGGGGGGCGCCTGTTTAAGCAGCTCACAGCTGAGCCAGGGAGACCCACAGGAACTCGGTCCAGTGCCTCATGCAACCCTGCCTGTGATGGAGCTGTGTCTAACACTCAGCCGGGCCTGGGGAAACGGTCACCTCCGCCTCCCAGGATCAGGTACTTCCACTGAGGTTTGTGCCCCAGGAAGAAGCTCCAGGCTCCTCATTTACCCACCAGACCCCAGCCCCAGCACTGAGCATTGTAATGCTCTCCCTTGAGCCAGGGTGTCTCAAACCCTGAGGTCTAAGATGACGGCTTCTCTGAAGTCTGAAAGCTCTCTATGAGATTTTTAAATGTTTGTGTTTTCATTTTGGAATAGTCTTTTAAAAAATTAATATAGGCCGGGCACAGTGGCTCACACCTGTAATCTCAGCACTTTGGGAGGCTGAGGCGGGCGGATCACCTGAGGTCAGGAGTTCAAGACATTGGTCAGTATGGCCAGTGTGGTGAAACCCCATCTCTACAAAAATACAAAATTAGCCGGGTGTGGTGGCACACCCCTGTAATCCCAGCTACTCGGGAGGTTGAGGCAGAATTGTTTGAACCCTGGAGACAGAGGTTGCAGTGAGCTGAGGTTGCGCCACTGCACTGCAGCCTAGGCAACAGAGCAAAACTCCGTCTCAAAAAAAAAATTAATATAAACATATTCCACATCATCTGGATTCTTGGCTTATAGCTGATAATGTGATCACAGAATTCGTGTCTACATTTGCACAGATGTTTATGAGAAATAGTTAACTTTTTTAACAAAAATTGAAGCAGAAGCTACGTACAGAAAAACACATGCATCTTAAGTTACAGCTGGATAAATTTTCTTTTTATTTTCTCTTTTTTTTTTTTTTTGAGATTGAGTCTCAGTCTCACTCTTGCTCAGGCTGGGGTGCAGCGGCGCCATCTCAGCTCACTGCAACCTCTGCCTCCTGAGTTTAAGCAATTCTCTTGTCTCAGCCTCCCAAGTGGCTGGGATTACAGGCACCCACCACCACGACCAGCTAATTTTTGTATTTTTAGTAGAGACGGGGTTTCACCGTGTTGGCCAGGCTGGTCTCAAACTCCTGACCTCAAGTGATCTGCCTGCCTCAGCCTCCCAAAGTGCTGGGATTACAGGTGTGAACCACTACGCCCAGCAACAGCTGGATGAATTTTCACGAAGAGAATACACCTGCTGGCCGGGCACCGTGGCTCACGCCTGTAATCCCAGGACTTTGGGACGCCGAGGCAGGTGGAACATGAGGTCAGGAGTTTGAGACCAGCCTGACCAACAAGGTAAAACCTTGTCTCTACTAAAAATACAAAAATTAGCCAGGCATGGTGGCGCGTGCCTGTAATCCCAGCTACTCAGGAGGCTGAGGCAGGAGAATCGCTTGAACCTGGGAGGCAGAGGTTGCAGTGAGCTGAGATCACGCCACTGCACTCCAGCCTGGGCGACAGAGCGAGACTCCATCTCAGAAAAAAAAAAAAAAGAAAGAGAGAGAGAGAGAGAATGCACCTGCAAAGCCAACATTCAGCTCAAGAAACAGACATTATTGCCACCCCCTCGCCCGCCCCGGAGTCTCTCTCCTCCTGGCAACCTTCCAGTCACCACATTCCAGAAAGGTAACCACTCCCCTGACCATAGATCACTTTGGCCCAGTTTTGAATTTCATATAACTAGGCCATATAGAATTGTGTCTGGAATTGGTGGGTTCTTGGTCTCACTGACTTCAAGAATGAAGCCGCGGACCCTCGCAGTGAGTGTTGCAGTTCTTAAAGTCGGCGTGTCCGGAGTTTGTTCCTTCTGATGTTCGGATGTGTTCAGAGTTTCTTCTTTCTGATGGGGTTCGTGGTCTCGCTGGCTCAGGAGTGAAGCTGCGGACCTTCGCGGTGAATATTACAGCTCTTAAGGCGGCGCTTCTGGAGTTGTTCGTTCCTCCTGGTGGATTCGTGGTCTCCTTGGCTCAGGAGTGAAGCTGCAGACCTTCTCAGTGAGTGTTACAGCTCATAAAGGCAGTGTGGACCCAAAGAGCCAGCAGCAGCAAGATTTACGGACCCCAGCGGGTTGCCACTGCTGGCTCGGGCAGCCTGCTTTTATTCTCTTATCTGGCCCCACCCACATCCTGCTGATTGGTCCATTTTACAGAGAGCCCAGTGGTCTGTTTTGACAGGGCACTCATTGGTGTGTTTACAATCCCTGAGCTAGACACAAAGGTTCTCCACGTCCCCACTAGATTAGCTAGATACAGAGTGTCCACACAAAGGTTCTCCAAGTCCCCACCAGAGTAGCTAGATAGTGTCGATTGGTGCATTCACAAACCCTGAGCTAGACACAGGGTGCTGATTGGTGTGTTTACAAACCTTGAGCTAGATACAGAGTGCCGATTGGTGTATTTACAATCCCTTAGCTAGACATAAAGGTTCTCCAAGTCCCCACCAGACTCAGAAGCCCAGCTGGCTTCACCCAGTGGATCCCGCACCAGGGCCGCAGGTGGAGCTTCCGGCCAGTCCCGCGCCGTGCGCCCGCACTCCTCAGCCCTTGGGTGGTCGATGGGACTGGACACCTTCGATCAGGGGGCGGTGCTCGGTGGGGAGGCTCGGGCTGCACAGGAGCCCACGGAGCGGGGAGAGGGGGGGAGGCTCAGGCATGGAAGGCTGCAGGTCCCCAGCCCTGCCCCCTGGGGAGGCAGCTAAGGCCCGGCGAGAAGTCGAGCGCAGCGCCCGTGGGCCAGCACTGCTGGGGGACCCAGCACACCCTCCGCAGCCGCTGGCCCGGGTGCTAAGCCCCCCATCGCCCGGGCCGGCAGGGCCGGCCGGCCGCTCCGAGTGCGGGGCCTGCTGAGCCCACGCCCACCCGGAACTCGCGCTGGCCCGCAAGCACCGAGCCCAGACCCGGTTCCCGCCCACGCCTCTCCCTCCACACCTCCCCACAAGCTGAGGGAGCCGGCTCTGGCCTTGGCCAGCCCAGAAAGGGGCTCCCACAGTGCAGCGGTGGGCTGAAGGGCTCCTCAAGTGCTGCCAAAGTGGGAGCCCAGGCAGAGGAGGCACCGAGAGCAAGCGAGGGCTGTGAGGACTGCCAGCACGCTGTCACCCCTCAGAATGACTCTCAGTGTCGGGCCTCATTCTCTCAGCGTTACACCTGTGGGATTCATCCATGCGGTCGCCCAGGCTGGAGTGCAATGGCAGGATCTCAACTCACTGCAACCTCTGCCTCCTGGGTTCACGTGATTCTCTTGCTTCAGCCTCAGCCTCCCAAGTAGCTGGAATTACAGGCACCCACCACCATGCCCGACTAAGTTTCGTATTTTTAGTAGACATGGGGTTTCACCATGTTGGCCAGGCTGGTGTCAAACTCCTGATCTCAAGTGATCCGCCTGCCTCAGCCTCCACAAGTGCTGGGATTACAGGCGCACACCACCACGGGCCCAGCTAATTTTTTTTTTTTTTTCTATTTTTAGTAGAGGCAGGATTTCGCCATGTTGGCCACGCTGGTCTCAAACTGCAGACCTCAGGTGATCCACCCACCTCGGCCTCCCAAAGTGCTGAGATTACAGATGTAAGCCACTGTGCCTGGCCTTTTTTTTTTTTTTTTCCCCGAGACAGAGTCTCACTCCATCAGCCAGGCTGGAGTGCAGTGGCATGATCTTGGCCCACTGCAACTTCTGCCTAACAGTTGAAGCAATTCTCGTGCCTTGGCCTCCCGAGTAGCTGGGACTACAGGCGTGTGCCACAACGCCCAGCTAATTTTTGGATTTTCAGTAGAGATGGGGTTTTACCATATTGGCCAGGCTGGTCTTGAACTCCTGACCTCAAGAGATCCACCCGCCTCAGCCTCCCAAAGTGCTGGGATTACAGGCGTGAGCCGCTGTGAGCCGGATAGTGTTAACTTCTAATCCAATACTTCTCAAAGTGGGGTCCTGAGAAAGGTTCTTGGGGTTCTGTGAATCTGCCAGTTAGAGAAAAGTGTATGTGGGTGCCTGCTGATTCAGAAGCGGGCTGAAGGCACCCAACTGTGGAGCACACAGCCCTGTCTTTGGTATTCACTTTGCAGCCTGGGCCTTGCCTAAAGTTCCAGTCCACACTCCTAGACTTGTTCCTAGGAGCCACTCTCAGGCATGCCTCTAGGCTTTGCAGACAGGTGGCCTCTAGGCCTTTGCTCCCTCTGCCTGGGATGGCGACTGTCCCCTTGCTTGGCTGCCTAGCAAGCACTCTGCATCTTGTGTTGGGGCTGCCTCCTCTGTGAGGCCTTCCCTGACTTCCCTGGGCTGACTCAGGCACCCCTTCTCCTGTGCTCCCCTGTGCTTTGTCCACGTCACCCCTGCAGTATTTCTCACATTATGTGGTCCCTGTAGGGTCTGTCTCCCCATTAGACTGTGGGCTTCTGGAGGCCACGAGCGTGGGGCAACACTGGACTCCCTCCCAGAGTGACTGAGGAGGGAGTTAGACACATCCCCACCCAGGGCCATCAGAGGCCAGGGCAGGGTTCCGACCCCAGCTCACCTGCCTCGTTAAACATGGGGCTCAGTTGGCCCTGACATCCCTGCACCATCAGCAAGGGTGGGCAACGTCAGAACTGCGGGCTGGGGCTTCCCTGGAAGGGCCCTGCTTGGGCCCAATGCCAGGCCCCAGGGCCCAAAAGTGAGCTACTTTAGCAGGTAGGCGTCAGTTTTCTCATTTATGAAATGGGGACAATGAACCTGGTCACCTTCCTCTTTCTGGGAAGAATACGAGGTTAATGAATGCTCAAGACCGGACATGACTGTACCTAAGGTGGAGTGCAGCCTGCCTGAGGCAGGGGAATGACCCTGGTGATCCTTAGCTCTCTCTTCCTGCGGGACACTGAAGGACAGTGTGAGACCCACAATCAGCGCACCTGCTCACCTTGGTTCCGCACCCTGCCCTGGGTGGGTCTTGGCTTGGAAACCCTAATCCGCTTACTAAGCACCGACCCCACTCCGTGCCCTGCCCGTGCCATATCCACTCCACTGCACTAAACTGGGTTTCTTTGTCGGTTTCAGCAGACCCTCCTCATCGTGTCCCTCTTCCAGGCAGCCTTCTCTTATAAATTTTGGGCATGCTGGGACTTGTCTACACTGTTGGCAATTGTCAAGGCTTTAGGTCCGAGTTGTTCCTCAACTTCCGACCCCCACCTCATGCTAACAGGATTGGGGCCACAGTGTGTGACTGCAATGTGGCCAGTCCTGGGAGAGCCGGCCTCGCCCCGCGGGGAAGCGGGCGGCCCCTCCGTTGCCATGGCAGCCTAGAGCACCCCCACGAGGCTCCTCATTGGCCACCAAGTCGAGGACCCGCCTCCGCCATCAGAAGGGGCCAACCAAGGCAGAGCGGGTGCGACCCAGTTGAGGGATTAGCGGGTGACGCATCTCCCCCAGTCCCTCATGGAGACCCGCGCGCCCGTGATGTTACGGGCGCAGCCATGGCCCTGGGTCGGGGTCGCGCTCGCTGGGCGCGCCTCGGGCGGGGCTGGGGAGGCGCGGAGCTGGGGGGCGCTGCGGGAGGAGGCCACTCGGGCCGCCGGGGAGGGCCAGGCTGCGGCTGGCAGGTTTCCGAGGACCCTCAGGCGGAGGCGGAGGCCGTGCAGGAGGCGGAGGAGGAAAACTATTAATGAAGGGGGTGGAAGGGCCCCACTGGCTGAAGACCTCTGAGCTCAGGCGGTGGAAGGACCCTGGGCACGGAGTTGCATGGAACCCTGTTCGAATCCCGCTCTGCACCCGCTTGCGCTGTGACCTCGCGCACGCGAGCCTTCCTGCCCGGGGCGGGGGCGGGAAGGAGGGAGGGGAGCGGCGAACATTACTTTGTGCCGATCCTTGTGCTGAAAACCCTAGTTTTCTCTCCAGGATTCCCCCAAAACGACCCTGAAATAGGTGGATGCTATCCTTATCCCCATTTTACAGATGAGGAAACAGGTTTAAGGAGGCTACGTGAGAAAAGCCTCGAGTGAGCTCAGTTCCCAGATGTGAGAATGATGTGGCTGGGTTGGTGGTTATCTGGGGGGGAAGTAGGAGGTGTCCTGCCCACCCCCACGCGCAGGCATCCTGGCTGCCCCTGAAGGAAGAATTCGTGCCAAGCCGTGAGACTCGGTGGTTTCCTGTAGCAAATCTGCGTCAGGCTCTCTCTTGGGGGTTAACCGCCGCAAACTGGTAACAGCGTCAGAAAGGGGAAACCGAGCTTTATCTGCAGAGGTCCCTGGGCCAGGGACAGCAGATTAAAGAACATGGAGGCTGGGCGCGGTGGCTCACGTCTTAAACCCAGCACTTTGGGAGGCCAAGGCGGGAGGATCGCTTGAGACCAGGAGTTTGAGACCAGCCTGGGCAAGATAGGGAGACCTCTTCTCTAAAAATAAAAAATAAAGAAGATGGAGCCCGCCCCTCAGGGGAAGGAGGGAAGGGAGAAAGTGTTTCTAACTCCTTCTTGTCCTTTCTTTCTTTCTTTCTTTTTTTTTTTTTTTTGAGACGGAGTTTCACTCTTGTTTCCCAGGCTGGAGTGCAATGGCGCGATCTCGGCTTACCGCAACCTCCGCCTCCCGGGTTCAATTCTCCTGCCTCAGCCTCCTGAGTAGCTGGGATTACAGGCATGCGCCACCACACCCGGCTAATTTTGTATTTTTAGTAGAGATGGGGTTTCTGCATGTTGGTCAGGCTGGTCTCAAACTACTGACCTCGTGATCCGCCCACCTCAGCCTCCCAAAGTCCTGGGATTATAGATGTGAGCCACCGTGCCTGGATCCTTGTTATTTCAAAACAGGCTGAGATTCCCTCTGGAAGCCCAATTTAAGAAGAACAGACCCATGGCCGGGCGCGGTGGCTCACGCCTGTAATCCCAACACTTTAGGAGGCCGAGGCGGGCAGATCACGTGAGGTCGGGAGTTCGAGACCAGCTTGACCAACGTGGAGAAACCCCGCCTCTACTAAAAATACAAAAGTAGCCGGTCATGGTGGCGCATGCCTATAATCCCAGCTACTCGGGAGGCTGAGGCAGAAGAATCGCTTGAACCCGGGAGAAGGCAGAGGTTGCGGTGAGCCGAGATCGCACCATTGCACTCCAGCCTGGGCAACAAGAGCGAAACTCCATCTCAAAAAAAAAAAAAAAAGAAAGATAAGAAAAGAAAATTCACCATATGAATGTCAGACTCTTAATGATGCAAATGCCAGAAAACCTGACTCAAACTGATTTATGCTAAAAAGGGAATCTACTGGCTCAGGAAACTGAGAACCCCAGGCATGACTTATCTGGCGACGCCACGACGTTGTGAAGACTCATATCCCAGAGTCTTTGTACTTGTTTGTACTTTGCCTTTGCCGTCTTGGGAAGTGTTTGGGCTCCATGAGCACCTGCTGCAGCTGCAGGGGCACATCATCCCAAGTTCTAGTTGAGTAGAAAGAGGCTCTTTCCTTGGGAATTGTGACACATGTCCCAGGTTTCACTCTAACTGGACAATTGGGGTCACGTGACCACACAGAGCTACCGGGGCAAGGCAGGAATAACCCTGTGTTGATTGGCAAGTCTGTTCACAGGCCCCACACCTGCAGCCTCACCTGCTCCAATGGGCTGAAAAGGAAGGAGGGAAGAGGGTTTCTCCAAAGGAGGAACTGAAGAGATATTGAATGGTTGCCCATTGCTAACACCCCAATGCCAGGGCTCCAGAACCCACCTCCTGATCCCCTCTGCACCTTGTACTACTGGTGCCAGTCAGGGAGAAACGGATTGGAAAGTGAGGGTCTTGCCCTAGGAGAGTGCCCACCCCTTCCTCGCTGGTCCCATGTCAGTCGTCCCAAGTCAGTCCTCATCACATCCAGTGCCCATCCCCCTCCCCACCCCCTGACCCTGGCTCCTGTTGCTCCCTGGAGGGTCCTTGAAGCCCTTCTGATTGCTGTAGCCCGGGGGACTGCCTGCCATGCCTCCAAAGGCCCTCCATGTTTAGCTGGAGTGATGCAGTATTGGGGGGGCCAGTTGCCTCTTGTTTCTCCAGCAGAGGGGAGCTTCCTCAGGGACTGGCACTATGTTGTCCCTTCCTCTGTGTGTGGTCCCTCTCTGGGACCAGGCAGGATTTGTGCAGTGGGCAGCAGGTGTGATTTTGAGGGACTCTAGGAAGGGCCTTACCTACCCCTGTATGCCTCTTTTACTTTTTAAAATCCCATAATTAGATGGAGTTTCACTCATTTAATTCCTGTAAAGATTCATATGCCTCTGAGAGAGAGTATAGTAGATCATCTCTTTTTCTGGAGACAGAGTTTCACTCTTGTCGCCCAGGCCAGAATGAAGTGGCACAATCACGGCCCACTGCAACCTCCACCCCCTGGATTCAAGCAGTTCTCCTGCCTCAGCCTCCTGAGTAGCTGGGATTACAGGCATGTGCCACCCCGCCTGGCTAATTTTTGTATTTTTAGTAGAGATGGAGTTTTGCCGTGTTGGCCAGGCTGGTCTCGAACTCCTGACCTCACGTGATCCACTTGCCTCGGCCTCCCAAAGTGCTAGGATTACAGGCGTGAGTGGAGCATAGTAGATCTTATCATTCATTTACACTTTAGTGTGAAGTAGTTCACAGCATCCTTCCTGAAAGCAGGCACATATTAGGCACTCGATCATGGACACCATGCCTAATGTGTGCCCTGCTCTGATTCAAAAGCCTCTCATGCATTGTCTCATTTAATCTTCACAACTCTGTGAGGTAGGAACTAGTATAATCCCTGTTTTCCAGATGAGAAAACTGAGGTCCAGAGGAGTTAAGGACCTTGCCAAAGGTCTCCAAGCAGTGGAGCAGGGATGTGAACGCAAGAAGTCTGGTTCCAGAGCCTGCACTGCCTATCCCTCCACTGTGATAATCCCTAACACTCTTTAGTTGACAAATGTATTCATATACATTTTTTGGGTCTCCCTACAATTCAGCAAGGTGGTTGCTATGGTCACTCCCATTTTATAGAGGAGAATATTTAAGTGGCTAAGTTCAGTCAATAGTGAGCAGCAGGTCCAGAGTTTAGACCAGTGCGCCATTTCAAATGGGCTGTTCTCCCTGGACTCCACACAGCACCTGGTAAGAGGAGAGCCTTGAGTCAGTTCACTGGTGTCCTGGGGACAGAGGGAGAGTGCGGTGCGGATGGAAGCTGGGAGCTTCCAGAACAAACTCAGCCCTTCCTTCATTCTTCCTCTTCTCCCTCCTGCCTTCTCTTCCTTCTTTCTACTCATTCATTCATCCACCTGAGCACCTGGTAAGGGTCAAACTGTGGGTACCCAATGACCATAACAAGTGTCCCTCAAAGAGCTGACAGGCTAAAAAACTGGTCGGGCAAGGTGGCTTATGCCTGTCATCCCAGCACTTTGGGAGACTGAGGTGGGAGGATCACTTGAGCCCAGGAGGTCAAGGCTGCAGTGAGCCATGATTGCACCACTGCACTCTAGCCTGGGCTACAGAGTGAGACTCTGTCTCAAAACAAAACAAAACAAAAACTAACAGCACATGCTGTTTGTTGAGTGTTAATGGTGAGTGGGGCACTGTGCTGAGTGCTGAGCATGCCACACCCTCACAGCCATCTTTTTTAGGTAGGAGACTGGGGCTTAGGAAGGACTGCCCCAGGCCTGGCGCGGTGGCTCAGGCCTGTAATCCCAGCACTTTGGGAGGCCAAGGCGGGCAGATCCCCTGAGGTCGGGAGTTCAAGACCAGCCTGGCCAACATGGTGAAACCCCGTGTCTACTAAAAATACAAAAATTAGCTGGGCATGGTGGTGGGCGGCTATAGTCCAAGCTACTTGGGAGGCTGAGGCAGGAGAATTGCTTGAAACGGGACCCAAGAGGCAGAGGTTGCAGTGAGCCGAGATCGTGCCATTGCACTCTAGCCTGGGCTACAGAGTGAGACTACGTCTCAAAAAAAAAAAAAAAAAAAAAGGAAGAACTGCCCCAAGGCCAACTCCAGCCTGACTCCATAGTGGGAGCATCTCACCACTAGGCTGGACTGCCTCCCTCCTGGAGTATAGTGAGGGCCAAGTGGATACTTATGGATAATGAACACACACACACACACACACACACACACACCCTCTGGCTCTTTGACTCCAGCTCCCAACACCAGAGGCAGCCATCTCTGCTGTCTTCCAGCACTTGCCTACCACCAGGAGCCAGGCCACCTCAAAGAGGAAGCAGAATGGGGAGGGCCACCTTACACAGCAGGGACAGGCCACACACTTCAGGACCTGTGGATGGTACCTCTCAGGGAGATTGAATGAGAGTGACTTAACCAGAGTTAAGTCCTAGAAGGGCTTGCAGGGTGTGGGGGAGGCCTTGACTGGTCTCCCTGGACAGCTGTCTCAGCATGACTTCATTGCGCCTCAGTTTCCTATTCTGTATTTGACCTGCTTACAAGCTGCATCTGAAGGATTAGCCATCGGAAACTTCCTAGAACTGGCTGGATGCTTCATCTGCCCTGCCTTCTGACCTGGTTCTTCCCTGTTCTTCATGGCCATGGTTTGTCACTTTACAGATGTGGAAGCAGGGCTCAGAGGGGTGGGCCCAAGCCACCTAAGGAGTGTTAGAAATTTAATGTGAGAACCCACCGAGGTCTCAATTTTAATACCCCATCAAGTTTCTACTAAGCACTCACGTATGCCAGTCTGAGCTAAGCCCAGGAGATAGAGCAGTGAGCAGGGTAGATTTTTCCCACCTCTGGGGCACCAATTCTAGGAGGGGTGCCAGACAAAGAAATGATGTAGGACAAAGTGACAAGAGTGAGAAGACTTGGCGGGGCAGAGGACAGTGGGCTTCTCAGGTCTGTGTCAGCTCCCATACTTGGGAGGACCCAGCGGAGCAAAGGTTTGGGGACTGTGGAGTTGCAGTGGGGGAGGCTGAGGTCACAGATCTCAGTATTTCTGGCTTAAGTGGGGTGCTGACTCAGAGGGAGAGAGTTGGAGCTACCTCACCCTCAAAAATACCCGGACCAAGCCCACTTGCAGCCTCTGCCGCTGCTCTCAGGCCATACTCTGCTTACCTGGAATTTCAAACCCAACAATTTCCTTGTCTTGGGTGGTTTTCAGCCCCATCTGCTTTCCTGGGGCCTAGCTCATCCATCACTCCTGCCAGGTGTGTACTAGTAGTGTCACTCTGAGTAACTCCAGGTAGCCAGGGTGACCTCACCTGCTCCTGATTCAGTTTGAGTCATTCTCCCCATTTCTAGAAGGTGGCTCTTGGCCATTCTTTTTTTTCTTTTTTTAGACGCAGTCTTGCTCTTGTTGCCCAGGCTGGAGTGCAATGGCACGATCTCGGCTCACCGCAACCTTCGCCACTCGGGTTCAAGCGATTCTCCTGCCTCAGCCTCCTGAGTAGCTGGGATTACAGGCATGTGCCACCATTCCTGGCTAATTTTGTATTTTTAGCAGAGATGGGGTTTCTCCATGTTGGTCAGGCTGGTCTCGAACTCCCGACCTCAGGTGATCTGCCCACCTTGGCCTCCCAAAGTGCTGGGATTACAGGCGTGAGACACTGCGCCCAGCCAGCTCTTGGCCATTCTTACCTCATGCTCCAGCACCTACAGCCTCTGGGAGCAGCAGGTCCCCCTCCCCAACCCTGCTGATTAACCAAGTCTATGGGAGGGAAGGGTGGGGAAACAGAGACAGGCAGGCCTGGGCCCACCTAAAAATGAGGCAGGATCCCCAGCAGGAGATGTGGGGGAGCCCTAGAAGGGAACCCTCAGCCATGGGAATTAACTCCCTCCCTCTTCAGCTCATCTCTGCTATCTCCTTTCCAATAATCACCAACATTCTCCAATCTACTTTCCTATTTTGAAATAATTTTTAAGTTTTTAATGTTTTTGTAGAGATGGGGTCTCACTATATTGCCCAGGCTGGATTCAAACTCCTGGGCTCAAGTGATCCTCCTGCCTCAGCCTCCCAAATATTAATAGCTGGGATTATAGGCACGGGCCATCATGCCAGACTTACTTTCCTGTTTTTAACAGGAAAAGGACATTACCTGGGAAGAACAGCGATTGTTAATTGATCATTTGATTGATTGAGCTGGGCACTCTCTAGACATTAGAGTCTTACAATATTTCATGATTTGTTTTCATTTTCCAGATGAGGAAACTGAGGCTCAGGGAGGATACTTGACTTATCCAAGGTCACACAGCAAGGAATTGGCTGAGCTGGGTTGGAACCCAGGTGTATCTGACTTCAGAGTTGTTTAAGCAGGGCCATGTACTTAACCACCCCGCTCCCCAGCTGCCCACAGATGGGAGAGATAAGAGGAAGATCACTCCACCCACAGAGCTGGAGCCTGCTCAGATCCAGCCTCATGCACCACCCCCAGATCCCTTTGTAGTAGTGTAGGAGGGGACAGGAGCTCTACCCAAGAGTCTGAGGGCCATCACTTCCTTAGTGGGAAGAGCCCACCACGGGCGCTACCCTTGTGAGCGAGTGGGCCAGACCTGTGCAGCTTGGTAGGAGTCATGGCTGGGGATCCTGCCTCATTTGTAGGTGGGCCCAGGCCTGCCTGTCTCTGTTTCCCTAACCTTTCCTCCCATAGTTGGTCCCTAGTCTGCTACGGATTCCTCCCACCAGCCTCTTGGACTCCAGCCTCCCTCTCCTACCCATCCAACCCTTATGCCAGACGAGGCTGTACAGCTCGGAGCTGTTCCTTCCAACATGGAGGCCACTGGCCATGTGTGGCTGTTGAGCCCTTGACATGTGTCTTATGCTGCTGAGGAGATGCGCTTTAAATTTTATTTAATTTGGCCGGGCGCGGTGGCTCAAGCCTGTAATCCCAGCACTTAGGGAGGCCGAGGCGGGCAGATCACAAGGTTAGGAGATCAAGACCATCCTGGTTAACACGGTGAAACCCTGTCTGTACTAAAAATACAAAAAAATTAGCCAGGCGTAGTGGCAGGCGCCTGTGGTCCCAGCTACTCGGGAGGCTGAGGCAGAAGAATGGCGTGAACCCGGGAGGCAGAGCTTGCAGTGAGCCGAGATCAGGCCATTGCACTTCAGCCTGGGGGACAGAGTGAGACTCCGTCTCAAAAAAAATTTTTTTATTTAATTTTAATTAATGTACATTTAAATTTAAAAAGTGATACTCAGCCAGGCAAGGTGGCTCATGCCTGCAATCCTAGCACTTTGGGAGGCCAAGGCGGGCAGATCACGAGGTCAGGAGCTCAAGACCAGCCTGGCCAACATGGTGAAACCCTATCTCTACTCAAAATACAAAAATTAGCTGGGCATGGTGGCGGGTACCTGTAATCCCAGCTACTCAGGAGGCTGAGGCAAGAGAATCACTTGAACCCGGGAGGCGGAGGTTGCAGTGAGCCGAGATTGCGCCATTCCACTCCAGCCCGGGCAACAGAGCGAGACTCCATCTCAAAAAAAAAAAAAAAAAAAAAGGTGATACTCAATTCAGATATTGGAAAATGTTAAAGTATGTTTGGAACAACTTGGGTACATGAATCTAGTTTTTCAACTGCAAATTTTTTTTTTTTTTTTTTTTGAGACGGAGTCTTGCTCTGTCACCCAGGCTGGAGTGCAGTGGCGCGATCTCGGCTCACTGCAAGCTCCGCCTCCCGGGTTCACGCCATTCTCCTGCCTCAGCCTCTCCGAGTAGCTGGGACTACAGGCGCCCACTACCACGCCCGGCTAATTTTTTGTATTTTTAGTAGAGATGGGGTCTCACCATGGTCTCGATCTCCTGACCTCGTGATCCGCCCGCCTCGGCCTCCCAAAGTGCTGGGATTACAAGCGTGAGCCACCGCGCCCGGCCTCAACTGCAAATTTTATGAAATCTAAATACAGATCATTTTTCTGATGAAAATTTAGCAAATGCTGCCGGGTGCGGTTGCTCACGCCTGTAATCCCAGCACTATGGGAGATGGCGCCACTGCACTCCAGTCTGGGCAACAGAGCAAGACTCCATCTCAAAAAAAAAAAAAAAAAATGAAAAAAGAAAATTTAGCAAATGCCGTAACTATAAACTAGGTACCAGATTTTGGAGACTTAGTTAAAGAAAATGTAAAATACCTAATTCATATTTTTATATTGATTCATGTTTAATGACACCATTTTTATGTCAGTTTTTTTTTTTTTTTTTTTGAGACGGAGTTTCGCTCTTGTTGCCCAGGCTGGAGTGCAATGGCGCAATCTCGGCTCACTGCAACGTCCGCCTCCTGGGTTCAAGCGATTCTCCTGCCTCACACTTACTGAGTAGCTGGGATTACAGGCATGCAACACCACGCCTGGCTAATTTTGTATTTTTAGTAGAGATGGGATTTCTCCATGTTGGTCAGGCTGGTCTCGAACTCCGGACCTCAGATGATCCGCCTGCTTTGACCTCCCAAAGTGCTGGTATTACACGGGCATGAGCCACCAGGCCCGGCCTTTTATGTCAGATTAAATAAAATATGTTATTAAAGTTAATTTCACCTGATTCTATATTTTAGTAAGGCTAATGGAAAATTTTAAATTACTTCTATGGCTCTTATTATATTTCTTTTTTTTTTTTTTTTTTTTTTGAGACAGAGTCTTGCTCTATCCCCCATGCTGGAGTGCAGTGGCGTGATCTCAGCTTACTGCAACCTCCACCTCCTGGGTTCAAGCAATTCTCATGCCTCAGCCTCCTGAGTAGCTGGGATTACAGATGCCTGCTACCACGCTGAGCTAATTTTTGTATTTTTGGTAGAGATGGGGTTTCACCATGTTGGCCAGGCTGATCTTGAACTTCTGACGTCAGCGATGTGCCCGCCCTGGCCTCCCAAAGTGCTGGGATTACAGGCATGAGTCACGGCGCCCAGCCTCGTATTATATTTCTATTGGACACTGCTAGCCCAGAGGTTAAATGTGGATGTTCGCCGGGCGCGGTGGCTCACGCCTGTAATCCCAGCACTTTGGGAAGCTGAGGCGGACAGATCACCTTAGGTCAGGAGTTCAAGACCAGCCTGGCCAATATGGTGAAACCCTATCTCTAATAAAAATACAAAAAAAATTAGCCAGATGTGGTGGTGTGCACCTGTAGTCCCAACTACTTGGGAGGCTGAGGCAGGAGAACTGCTTGAACCTGGGAGGTGGAGGTTGCAGTGAGCCAAGATCGGGCCACTGCACTCCAGCCTAGGCAATAAAGTGAGACTCCGTCTTAAAAAAAATGTGGAGGTTCAAATTCTGTCTCTGTGTGTCCTTGAGCAACTTCACAAACCTCTCTTGGCCTCAGTTTCCTCACCTATAAAACAGGTGGCACCTCTCCCATAGAGTTGCTCAGAGGAATAAATGAGATAATGTTTGTAAGGCACTTAGCACAGTGCCTGGCATATAGTAGGTGCTCAGAAAAAAAAAAAAAAAATATATATATATATATAGTTATTATAGACTTCCTTTCACCAAGGCATTCCAAAGTACAGTTCAGTGAATCTCAGCAATATTTACTGAGGCTGGATGCGGTGGCTCACACCTGTAATCCCAACACTTTGAGAAGCGAAGGTGAGAGGATTGCTTGAGCCCAAGAGTTTGAGACCAGCCTGGGCAACAAAGTGAGACTCCCATCTCTACGAATAACAATAAGAACAATAAAACATTAGCTAGGCGTGGTGGTGCATGCCTGTGGTCCCAGCTACTCAGGAGGCTGAGGTGGGAGGATCACTTGAGCCTGGGAGGTTGAGGCTGCAGTGAGCTGTGTTTGTGCCACTGCACTACAGCCTGGGTGACAGAGCAAGAAAAAATAAAAACAAACAAACAAAAATGACTGAGCTAGCTGTGTGCCAGGCCCTTGGGATTTGGTGGAGAACAAGCCCAGCAATACCTCTGCTCTCCTGGAACTCCCATCCTGTAGAAGGGAGGTGGCCACTGAACAAAGACACCGGCTAACTTCTGGTGGTGATTAAGGGCTGTGGAGGAAATGTATGCGGAACTGTGCTTGAGGGTGGTGGCTTTTGCAGGGGTGGCCAGGGCATGCTGCCTTGTGGAGCAGGGGACAATAAGCTAAATCTGATCCTCTAGTAGCTGGGCAGGGGTTGCTCTGAGGGAAGAGTGTTCCCTGCAGTGGGACAGGCAAGTGCAGAGGCCACAGCATCAGCCCCTGCAACAGCTGCCTGTCTTCTGTATTCCGCAATCGGCTTCACCATACTTTCCATTTCTTGGATCTAACTCTCTCCTGGCCACTGCACTGTCCCTGTGTGCATGACAACCTTTGTAAAGCTGGTCCACGTTATTTTCTTCCGCATCTGTTCTTTTTTTTTTTTTTTCTGTGGTGGAGTCTTGCTCTGTCACCTCTGTCACCCAGGCTGGAGTGCAGTGACGCTATCTGGGCTCACTGCAACCTCTGCCTCCCGGGTTCAAGTGATTCTCCTGCCTCAGCTCCCAAGTAGCCGGGATTACAGGCGTGTGCCACCATGCCCAGCTAATTTTTTGTATTTTTAGTAGAGACAGAGTTTCACCGTGTTGGCCAGGCTGGTCTTGAACTCCCGACCTCAGGTGATCCACCCGCCTCAGCCTCCCAAAGTGCTGGGATTACAAACGTGAGCCACTGCGCCCCGCCCCTCATCTGTTCTGCACTCTCCTGTCTGCCTAGCAAGTCTCCACCCTCCTTTGCCCCTCCAGCTCTGGTCCCTTATTCTAGGAAGTTGCCCCTGGTGGTTCCTGTTTCCCCTGGTCCCTCTCTGGGGTTCTTCTAGACTGAATACTTGATTCAGTACCATCCTGCCTCCAACCCCACTTTGTCTTTCTAGATCAGTTGTGGCTCCTCAACAAACTTGCCCCTTTCCTAGGGCAAGAACCAGAACATTCCTCCTAGCACTGAGTTGAGCCATTCAATAAAACCTACGGATTGCCAGAGCTCAGCTCTGGGGAAACCAAGAGGCATGTCTGCCCAGGCAGAATGGAAAATCCCCCGATGGGGGAAGGGCGTGGAAATTTCTTCTTAACGTTCTCCTTCCAGATTTGGACATGCCCCAGAAAGCAGTCAAGCATTTGCTCAGTGACCTGCAAGAAGGCTCTGTTCTTCCCACCCGGAGCCCCATGCCCCGCCCCAGGCTTGAACCCAGGGAGGGCGACCGGGTGGGGTTGGAGGAAAGCAGCAGCAGTGGCGGCTGGCAGCTGAGTTTTGCCTCAAAGAATCTCTCTTAGGTGTCATCCAGTCCCATCCCTTCAGTTCAAAGATGAAGAAACAAGGGTCAGTGGAAAAATCAGGCAAAACCACAGGTCTCACCGTTCCTAGTCCAAGCTCTCTCTGTTGCCCCGTGTTGCTCGATTTCCTCATCTGTAAAATGGGAATAATAATAGTGGCTATTTTATAGTCGGTGATAAGTTAAAGTGAGTTGAAGATGCGAAAGATTCCATAAATATGGGCTATTTATCCTCTCCAGTCCTGAGCCTGCCCTTTCTTGCAGCCCTGTGGTACAATATGCAGTTCTCAACCCTCTCCTCCGACTTCCTAGAATATCCTAGAATACTAGAAATCCAGAGCTCTCATCTGGCCCCTCACCACTTACCACCTTGTAGGAGTGGGTGCAGCAGGACTTGCCTGTTGAGGTATTTGGAGTGGGACTGGGGTGTAATGGAGCATGAAAGTGCTTGGAAGTATTGTGCACTGGTGGTGGGAATGTAAAATTGTGCAACCGCTGGCCGGGCGCGGTGGCTCACGCTTGTAATCCCGGCACTTTGGGAGGCCGAGGCGGGCGGATCACGAGGTCAGGAGATCGAGACCACGGTGAAATCCCGTCTCTGCTAAAAAATACAAAAAATTAGCCGGGCGTGGTGGCGGGCGCCTGTAGTCCCAGCTACTCGGAGAGGCTGAGGCAGGAGAATGGCGTGGACCCGGGAGGCGGAGCTTGCAGTGAGCCGAGATTGCGCCACTGCACTCCAGCCTGGGTGACAGAGCGAGACCCCGTCTCAAAAAAAAAAAAAAAAAAATTGTGCAACTGCTATGGAAAATAGTATGGCAGTTTCTCAAAAGATGAAAAATCACATTACCATATGATCCAAGAATTCTACCTCTGTGTCTACACCTAAAAGAAATGGCAGCAGGGACTTGGCGAGATAACTATACACCCATGTTCATAGCAGCACTCTTCACAATAGCCAAAGGATGGGAGCAACCCAGGTGTCTGTGACAGATGAATGGATAAGCAAAATGTGGTGTGTGCATACAACAGAGTACTATGCAGACCGAAAAAGAAAGGAAATGCTGTCACATGCTACAACATGCATGAACCATAAGGATATTATGCAAAGTGAAATAGGTCAGTCACAAAAAGACAAATACTACATAGTGGCCAGGCATGGTGGCTCACACCTGTATTCCCAGCACTTGGGAGGCCGAGGTGGGTGTATCACAAGGTCAGGAGTTCAAGACCAGCCGGGTGAATATAGTGAAACCCCATCTCTACTGAAAAAAAAATACAAAAATTAGCTGGACATGATGGCACATGCCTGTAATTCCAGCTACTCGGGAGGCTGAGGCAGGAGAATTGTTTGAACCCAAGTGGCTGAGGTTGCAGTGAGCCGAGATCATGCCATTGCACTCCAGCCTGGGCAACAAGAGCAAGACTCCGTCTCAAAAAAAGAAAAAAAAAACAAAAAACTCACGGCTAGGCGCAGTGGCTCACACCTGTAATCCCAGCTTTGGGAGGCTGAGGCAGGCGGATCACCTGAGATCAGGAGTTCAAGACCGGCCTGACCAACACGGTGAATCCTCGTCTCTACTAAAAACTACAAAAATTAGCTGGGCATGGTGGCATGCGCCTGTAATCCCAGCTGCTCAGGAGGCTAAGGCAGGAGAATTGCTTGAACCCAGGAGGTGGAGGTTGCGGTGAGCCGAGATTGTGCCATTGCACTCCAGCCTGGACAACAAGAGTGAAACTCCATCTCAAAAAATAAAAAATAAAATAAAATAAAAAAGACCAATACTACATAGTTCCACTTATATGAGTGGAACTTATATGAGGTACCTAGAGGAGTCAAATTTCTAGAGACAGAAATTAGAATGGTGGTTGCCAAGGGAGGAGGAAATAAGTTGTTTAATGGGTATAGAGTTTCAATTGTAGAAGAGGGAAAATGCTCTGGAGATTGGTTGTACAATGATGTAAATATACTTAACACTACTAAATCATATGCTCAAGATGGTTCAGATGGCAAAATTTTTATTATGTGTATTTTACCACAATAGTAGTAGTAATAATAATAATAAAGTGCTTGGGCTGGGCGCAGTGGCTCACGCCTGTAATCCCAGCACTTTGGGAGGCCGAGGAGGGCAGATCACCTGAGGTCAGGAGTTTGCGACCAGCCTGGCCAACATGGTGAAACCCCATCTCTACTAAAAATACAAAAATTAGCCTGGTGTGGTGGCGGGTGCCTGTAATCCCAGCTACTTGGGAGGGTGAGGCAGCAGAATCACTTGAACCTGGGAGGTGGAGGTTGCAGTGAGTCGAGATCATGCCACTGTACTCCAGCCTAGGAGACAAGAGTGAAACTCTGTCTCAAATAATAACAATAATAATAAAGTGCTTGAAAGTAGCCGAAATGGGCCTCTCCAAGAGATGTTGGACTTGAGCTGTCATGGTCTTTTTCATCCTTCCCACCTTCCACAAGTGTTCTTTTAGCATTTTCTATAAGCCAGGCACAAGGCTGGCACACAAAAATTGACATCCTATTGGCCAAGACAGACAATAAATAAAATTTGAGCCAAAGTGATCATAGCTTCTCTTTGCTTTCCTTTTCTTAGTGAAATTTTACCACATTTACACTAAACGAAACCATAATTATGGAGCCATAATTTACTTTTTAAACTTCCAGAGCTTTTTTTTTTCTTTTTTTTTTTTTTTGAGACAGAGTTTCACTCTTGTTGCCCAGGCTGCAGTGCAATGGCCCCATCTTGGCTCACTGCAACCTCCGCCTCCCGGGTTCAAGCGATTCTCCTGCCTCACCCTCCCGAGTAGCTGGGATTACAGGCACATGCCACCATGCCTGGCTAATTTTTGTATTTTTAGTGGAGATGGGGTTTCATCGTATTGGTCAGGCTGGTCTCGAACTCCTGAACTCAGGTGATCCGCCCGCCTTGGCATCCCAAAGTGCTGGGATTATAGGCATGAGCCACTGTGCCCGGCCCAGAGCTTACTTTATGTGCTTTTTTGGGAGTGTTAAATTTTTTTTTAAATTGAGGTATAATTTGCATGTAGCAAAATGCACCCTTTTTTAGATGTACAATTCCATGAATTTTGACAAATGTGTATTAAAAAAAACTTTATTGCCGGGCGCGGTGGCTCACGCCTGTAATCCCAGCACTTTGGGAGGCTGAGGCGGGCGGATCACAAGGTCAGGAGATCGAGACCATCCTGGCTAACACGGTGAAACCCCGTCTCTACTAAAAATACAAAAAATTAGCCGGGCGAGGTGACAGGCGCCTGTAGTCCCAGCTACAAGGGAGGCTGAGGCAGGAGAATGGCGTGAACCCCGGGGGGCGGAGCCTGCAGTGAGCCGAGATCGCGCCACTGCACTCCAGCCTGGGTGAAAGAGCGAGACTCCGTCTCAAAAAAAAAAAAAAAAAAAAAAAAAAAAAAAAAAAAAAAAAAAAACTTTATTGATATAATTTACATATCACAAATTTCAATGGATTTTTAGTATGTTCAGACTTCTGCATCCATCACCACAATCTGTTTTAGAATATTTTCATTACCCCAAAAAGTAACTTGAGACCCATAAGCCGTCACCCACTCTTTTCCTCAAACTCCCAGCCCTACGCAACCACTAACCTACTTTCTGTCTCTATGGATTTTCATATTCTGGACATTTCATATAAATGGAATCATACAATATGTCATCTTTTGTGACATGCATCTTTCGTTTAGCATAATGTTTTGGAAGCTCATCCATGTTGTAGCATGTATCAGAACAGCCTTTCTTTTTATTGCCAAATAATGTTCCATTGTGTGGCTATGCTACACTTTGTTTTGTCTTTTTTTTTTTTTTTGAGACGGAGTCTCACTCTGTCGCCCAGGCTGGAGTGCAGTGGCACGATCTCGGCTCACTGCAAGCTCCGCCTCCCGGGTTCACGCCATTCTCCTGCCTCAGCCTCTCCGAGTAGCTGGGACTACAGGCGCCCGCCACCACGCCCGGCTAATTTTTTTTGTATTTTTAGTAGAGACGGGGTTTCACCATGGTCTCGATCTCCTGACCTCGTGATCCGCCCGCCTTGGCCTCCCAAAGTGCTGGGATTACAAGCGTGAGCCACCGCGCCCGGCCTGTTTTGTCTGTTGATGGACATTTGGGTTGTTTCCACTTTTTGGCTATTATGAATAATACTGCTATGAACATTTGTGTACAAGTTTTTTTGCGTAGACATACATTTTCATTTATCTTGAATGTATACCTAGAAGTGAAATTGCTAGGTCCTATGGTAACTCTATGGTTAGCATTTTGAGGAACTGCCAAACTGTCTTTTATTTTTGAGACAAAGGCTTGCTCTGTCACCCAGGCTGGAGCAAGATCCCAGCTAACTGCAACCTCCACCTCGCTGCAACTTCCACCCACTGGGTTCAAGCGATTATCTTGCCTCAGCTTCCCGAGTAGCTGGGATTACAGGCGCCTGCCACCACACCGGGGTAATTTTTGTATTTGTATTAGAGACGGGGTTTCAACACGCTGGCCAGGCTGGTCTCGAACTCCCAACCTCAGGCAATCCGCCTGCCTCAGCCTCCCAAAGTGCTGGGATTACAGGCGTGAGCCACTGTGCCCGGCCACCAAACTGTTTTTGAAAGTGGCTGCACCTGGCCGGTGCAGTGGCTCACGCCTGTGATCACAGCACTTTGGGAGGCCAAGGTGGGCAGATCATCTGAGGTCGGGAGTTCGAGACCAACCTGGCCAACATGGTGAAACCCCATCTCTACTAAAAATACGAAAATTAGCCAGGCATAGTGGCTCACACCTGTAATCCCAGCCACTCGGGAGGCTGAGGCAGGAAAATCGCTTGAACCCAGGAGACAGAGGTTGCAGTGAGCCGAGATCACACCACCGCACTCCAGCCTGGGAGACACAGGGAGACTGTGTCTCCAAAAAAAAAAAAAAAAAAAAATTAAAGTGGCTGCACCAATTTACATTCCTTCCAGCAATGTATGAGGGTTCCAGTTTCCCTGCATTCTCACGAACACTTGATATCCTCTGTCTCTGATTATTCCCATTCTGGTGTGTTGTGGTACCTCAGTGTAGTGTTGATTTTCATTTTCCTAATGACCAATAGTGTTGAATATCTTTTCACAAATGGCTGTTGGGCACTTACATATGTTCTTTGGAAAATGTCTGTTCAGATATTCAGATCCTTTGCTCATTGTTTAATTGAATTGTAAGAGTTTCTTATGCATTCTGGATGCAAATCACTTATCAAACAAATGATCTGCAAATATTTTCTTCCAGTCTGTGGGTTGTCTTTTCAACTTCATGTTTTTTTTGGCCCCCTGTGGTTGGTATTTCAGTCTTTTCACTTTCTTGATGGTGTCCTTTGAAGCATAACTGTTTTTAATTTTCATAAAATTCAATTTGTCAGTCTTCTTTCTTATCATCTGTACTTTTGGAATCTTATCTCAGAAAGAATTGCCAGGCCAGCGCAGTGGCTCATGCCTGTAATACCAGCACTTTGGGAGCCTGAGGTGGGTGGATCACGAGGTCAAGAGATTGAGACCATCCTGGCCAACGTGGTGAAACCGTGTCTCTACTGAAAATACAAAAATTAACTGGGCATGGTGGTGCGCGCCTGTAATCCCAGCTACTCAGGAGCCTGAGACAGGAGAATTGCTTGAACCCAGGAGGTGGAGGTTGCTGTGAGCCAAGATCGTGCCACTGCACTCCAGCCTGGAGACAGAGCAAGACTCCATCTAAAATAATAATAGTAATAATAATTGCCTAATCTGAGATCATGAAGATTTACTCCTATATGTCTTCTAAGAGTTTTATAGTTTAGCTCTTCCATTTAGACTTATGATTCACTTTCCACTTTGAGTTAATTTTTGTGTATGTATATCTTTTTTTAATTTTTATATTTTAGAGACTGGGTCTCTCTATGTTGCCCAGACTGGCCTTGAACTTCTGGGCTCAAGCAATCCTCCTGCATCAGCCTCCCAAGTAGCTAGGCCTACAGGAACATACCACATACCCAGCTATGTATATATTAAAAAAAAAAAATCAGGTTTATTGATGTATAATTCAGGTTAAAAAAATTTATTTTGGGCTGGGCGTGGTGGCTCACACCTGTAATCCCAGCACTTTGGGAGGCTGAATCGGGCGGATCACAAGGTCAGGAGTTCGAGACCATCCTGACCAATATGGAGAAACACCGTCTCTACTAAAAATACAAAAATTAGCCGAGTGTGGTGGCACACACCTATAATCCCAGCTACTCAGGAGGTTGAGGCAGGAGAACTGCTTGAACGTGGGAGGCGGAGGTTGCAGTGAGCCAAGATTGCACCACTGTACCCCAGCCAGGGCAACAGAATGAGACTCTGTCTCAAAAAAAAAAAAGAAAAAAAAGAAATCTCAAAAATTAGCCGAGTGTGGCAGCATGTGCCTATAATCCTAGCTGCTCCGGAGGCTGAGGCAGGAGAATTGCTTGAACTCAGGAGGCGAGGTTGCAGTAAGCCAAGATTTCCAGTAAGTCCAGTACTCCAGCCTGGGCAACAGGGCTAGACTCTGTCTCAAAAAAAAAAAAATGTTTTTCCTGGGAAATTAGGGATAGGGAGATTTGAGTGATGCCCATTTTCTCTTCTCCTTATGCCCCACATTTTACTTATTAAAAGTGTGTGTGATTATGTAGGTGTGTGTGATTAAGTATGTACATGTGTGTATGTGTGTGAGAGAACTTTTTTTTTTTTGAGATGGAGTGTCACTCTTGTTATCTGGGCTGGAGTGCAATGGCGCCATCTCGGCCCACTGCAACCTCCGCCTCCTGGGTTCAAGCGATTCTCATGCCTCAGCCTCCTGAGTAGCTGGGATTACAGGTGCCCACCACCACACCCAGCTAATTTTTTGTATTTTTAGTAGAGACAGGGTTTCACTATGTTGGCCAGGCTGGTCTCGAACTCCTGACCTCAGATGATCCGCCTGCCTCAGCCTCCCAAAGTGCTGGGATTACAAGTGTGAGCCACTGCGCCCGGCTGAAAGAACATTTTGATATCAGCTTCTTAAGGGTTCCTACTTACTTTGACTTTCTCTTGCAGCCCACGTGGACCTATTAGTTATATAGTATATAGGGTGAATGAATAAATGAGTGGCTGAGTGAATGCAGCCCACCAACCTCTACATTCAGAGCCACCAGCTCCATGTGGCCACAGGCTGCATCTGCTGCCCCAGAAGTTTCCATGAAGCTGCCCGTGGCTGGGATCAAGATGGAGGCTTCTCAGCTGGGCCCCTGCATGGACACGTCTAGGTTTAATGGTTTTCTCTCTAATTTGTGATTCCTTCATAAAAAGCCCTTCCATTTCGGGATAATTACAGAGTCCTGTAATGGTCTATTAATTGGGCCTGGTTTTTGTGCCCACGTTTCCTCAGCTTCCTCTGGGGTGCCCCAGCAGTACTTGGCTTCCTCCAGCAGCCAAAGTAGAATGTGGCTGACCCAGGCTGCACCTGAGCTGGGAAACTGGGAGGGCTTGTGGGGGTTGAGCGGAAGGCCCCCGGAGGTAGGAGACCACACACTGCTCATCTTAGTCCTGCAGATCCCTCACTGAGCTCCTCTGCCCCTTGGCATTTCCTCCTCATCCATGAGGTGGAATTAAAGGAATTTTTTTTTTTTTAATGAAGTCTCAATCTGTTGCCCAGTGGCGCAATCTTGGCTCACTGCCACCTCTGCCTCCTGGGTTCAAATGATTCTCCTCCCTCAGCCTCCCGAGTACTTGGGACTACAGGCACACACCATCACGCCTGGCAAATTTGTCTATTTTTAGTAGAAATGGGGTTTCACCATGTTGGCCAGGCTGGTCTCGAACTCTTGACCTCAGGCGATCCACCTATCTCAGCCTCCCAAAGTGCTGGGATTACAGGTGTGAGCCACCACGCCTGGCCTAAAGGAACCTTATATATAATGCTTAATATGTACCAGAATTAGAATAATGTGACTTAGAAGTATAGCTGTCTGAACATATTCGCCCCAAATGGAGGGTTTGTTTTTCTTTCATTTTTTTTTTTTTTTTTTGAGACTGAGTCTTGCTCTGTCTTCCGGGCTGGAGTGCGGTGGTGCGATCTCAGCTGACTGTAACCTCCGCCTCCGGGTTGAAGCGATTCTCCTGCCTCAGCCTCTCAAATAGCTGGGTCCACATGCACGTGCCACCACACCCAGCCAATTTTTGTCTTTTTAGTAGAGACAGGGTTTCACCATGTTGACCAAGCTGGTCTCGAATTCCTGACCTCAAGTGATCCACTTGCCTGGGCCTCCTAAAGTGCTGGGATTACAGGCGTGAAGCCACTGCACCCAGCCTTTTTGTTTGTTTTGTTTTTGTTTTTGGGTTTTTTGGTCTTTTTGAGATGGAGTCTTGCTCTGTCACCCAGGCTGGAGTGAGATCTGGGCTCACTGCAACCTCTGCCTCCCGGGTTCACACGATTCTCCTGCCTCAGCCTCCCAAAGTGCTAGGATTACAGGCACCCACTAACACGCCCAGCCTTATTTTTCTTTTGAATTTGTTAAGGTCATATGTTGACATGGCTGTTAAATATTTATTTATTTATTTATTTATTTATTTATTTATTTATTTATTTATTTATAGGGTTCCCACTGTGTTGCTCAGGCTGGTCTTGAACTCTTGGGCTCAAGTGATCCTGCCACCTTGGTCTTCCAAAGTGCTGAGATTACAGGCATGAACCACTGGTGCCCAGCCAACATGGCTGTTAAGATGGTAACTTTGAAAAGCTGTTAGAGGAACATAAGACCAGAGGGAACAGGAATCAAAAGGTGGTCCCTATTAAAGGCACTTGCTGTGAAACCAGCCCTGCCATGCTCAGGCTGCCATCTCTATCCAGTCATGGGCGTCCTCTGCCCATAGGGGGCTTTAGTAATATTGTTATATATATCATTTCCTCACTATCATTCCCACTTTACAGATGAGGAAACTGAAGCTTAGGGAGGTAAAGTGATTGGCCCCAGGTCATTGGCTAGGAAATGGCTGAGCTGGGATCTGAATCCAGATTTCACTAATGCGAGTGGCTTTAGCCACTAACGACACTACCTCCCTTCCAGGACCTTAGCCTTTAATATTCCTCTAAACTAGGCAGTAGGCTAATGAAAAAAACAAACAAACAAAAAACATAACAACAACAACAACAACTCTTTCTAACCCTGCCCTCCTCTCCTCGTAGCCTGAGAGTCTGAGGCTAGTGAGGGAATCATATGTTTTCTGAGCTTAGAGAGAGGGCATGACCCAAGGCTCAGACAGCCAATGCTTAGTTAACCACTATGTGCCAGGCCTCAGGGGAATCTAGGGGTGTTCTATAGAGCTAGGGGGATACAAAACAAGTGCATACAATGAGATCATTGTATGCCATGTTTTCACACTGCAATTGTGAAAGATGGGGGGAGGGGAGGCAGAAAAGAGCCATAAAAAGGCTGGAACTTGCTCTAGGCCTTAAAGGAAGGACAGGGCTTGCCAGCAAAACGCAGGAACCATATCCTTGGTGGAAGGCACTAGAATGAGCAGAGTCTGGGGCTAGAGAAAAGGGCAGTCCAGACTGACTTGCCCCCAATTAAGGGGAATGGTGGGAGGTAAGCCTCAGTAGGGAGTATAGGGCCCAACACCAAATATCTTAAAAGACCAGCAGTGGAATCTGGCAATAGGGAACCATTGCAGGTTCTAGAACATTGTCCCGATGAGGTGAGAAATAGCAATAAGAGAGGGAATCCTGTATGAAGGGAAGTAATCAGTACACATTTTCCAGGCCAAATAGGGCGATCTTTTTCCTTTCCTTTCCCTTTTCCTTTCCCCTTTCCTTTCCTTTCTTTTTTTTCTTTCCTTTCTTTCTAAGATAGGGTCTCACTAAATAGGACAATTTCTGAAAGCATTTACCAAAGTTGATTTTATGTGTAGGTCTTTATAAGCTTTCTTAGCTTTCCTGCTTAGCAACAAAGAAGCCTGCCCCATTTTCTCTTAGGGAGTCCAGTACCTGGGGCAAAGCTCCCTGCCATGTCTTAGCAGACCTCAGGACCCAGAACTGTCCTGGGCCTCAGCAACCCTCTTCCCTTTACCGTGAGACTCAAGCTACAGGGCTCCCATTTGCGGACCCTTCTGTCCTGCGGCAGGAGGATTTTCAGGCCCTGTGAGAATGAGGAAAGCCAGTTTGGCTCTGGGAGAGGGCATCTCAGCTGAGCTAGATTGGGAACCCAAGCTTTGGTTTGGCCTCAGTCTGACTATCTAAGAAAAGTTACGGTGCTGGGCTCAGCTGCCTCCTTGGCTTGGAGAGGGGCTAATGCTGACCAATCCATCCAACTCAGGCCCCCAAATACCAAAAAGACTCTCTACTCTGAAGACAGACCATTGTTTCCTTGCTTCTCTTTTGAGACTGGGGAGGCAGGGTCACGAGCATTGGCACAGATCTCAGTTCCCGGGAAAGTGCCCTTCAGACTCAGCCCAGGTGTCAAGCTTGCTTTACTCCCAGCCCTGAATCTCAAGAGGCTGGGAGTGGGCAAAGTCATCCCTTATCCAAGAAGATGACCATTCCAGGGCTTGGGCCTCCATTTACTAATCTATAAAACATTAAAAACCCCTGCCGCCACCCACCCCTCACAGGGTGGCTATTAGGAAGATGTGCTAAGAAAATGGGTGTGAGGGCTTTCCTAACACTGGTTTGGGCACCTTCTTCACCGCTCTCACCATCCATTTCCAAATGCACTTCTAACCCAAGTTTATTCATTTTGGGGAATAAGTCTCTCAGTTCTACCAAAGGGAGATGGGTCTTCCAAGTCATCGTAAAGTTTAGGACCCTGCATTGGAATCCCTGATGTAAATGCAGATTCCTGGGGCCCTGGCCCAGATGCACTGAGAATCTCCAGGAGGGCCCATGCGATCTGATTACACACGCTCAAGTGGAAGAGCCACTGTTTTATAGTCTTGAGCAAACAAGGCCTGTCTGGGACCAGGAAGAGAAACAAGGGAGATAAAAATTCTCCAAAGGCCAGTTGGTGTGGGTGGATGTAATCCCAGGGAAGAAGGGGGAAAGGCCCTGGGCTTCATCTGGCCCAACCCCAATTTGCCAGTTTTTCTGACAAGGAACTTAGGGCCCAGAATGCACAATGCATCTTTTGTTTTGTTTTTAGAGACAGGGTCTTGCCGTCTTGCCGTCACCCAGGCTGCAGCCTTCAACTCCTGGACTCAAGCAATCCTCTGGCTTCAGCATCCCAAGTGGCTGGGACAACAGGTACACAGAGGGCGTCTGGGTGACCCAAGGCATCGTTAAGATAGGCCTGCCACCTCCTTGCTAAGCCCTTAGCACTCCTTCCCTCACCTGTGTGTGCAGGGAGTTCTGCACCTGCCTGGTCCAGACTTCCTTCCAGTGGCAGCTCATGCCTCTCCCGGTTCCTTGTCCAGTGAGAGGCATGAGCTAAGTAGTCTTTTTCAAACTCCCCCTCTTAGTCTTTTTAAATCCAGAGATAAGATTTGTAATTTTCATGATGGTAGAACAACTGATTTTTTTCTCCCAGAAAGAAAAAAGGTATTTTCTAGTTCTTTCACTGTTTTTGTATTTTTATTTTTTGATCTTTATTATTATACCTT
Source organism: Symphalangus syndactylus (assembly GCF_028878055.3). Classification (NCBI taxonomy): domain Eukaryota; kingdom Metazoa; phylum Chordata; class Mammalia; order Primates; family Hylobatidae; genus Symphalangus; species Symphalangus syndactylus. The sequence continues at coordinate 46,821,375 of NC_072426.2, read as the reverse complement.
AAGTTTTAGGGTACATGTGCATAATGTGCAGGTTTGTTACATATGTATCCATGTGCCATGTTGTTTTGCTGCACCCATTAACTCGTCATTTAGCATTAGGTGTATCTCCTTCTTTCACTGTTTATTAAAGACCTTGGGCTCAGTGGGACCTCCTGTCTGGGCCTTCTAACCAGGGCAGCCAGGTGAGCTCTCCCTGTGGAGACTCTGGCTTGGTGGGAGGTCTGACTCACCCCCTACCTTCAGGGGTTTCCAGTGTGTTCTCCTAGCAGCTTCAGCCAGCACAGGGCCAAGGGTTCTTGGCACAGATGGCACACGGTACAGATACCTCTGTCACCAGGCTGGCAGGCAGTCCCGGGAAGGGATGGAGGAACAAACAGGTGGACCCCAGGGCCTGATGAGACCTGCCTTTCACTAGCACCCATCTCCCTCCTTTTCACTTCATGGTACTGATGAGAGACTCAACCAACTGTTTTAACAAACATGTTTATTAGAAAAGTAAAAAATATTGCATAGGTCTTGATACTTGAACATCAAGTGTATTCATGAACAGTGAGTATCTTATCTTCATGTAAACAGTTCTAGATGGAAGACCCAGATGGCACTCCTCCCGGGGAGGGGTTCCAGCCCCCACCCTCTCAGCCCCTCCCCTCCCAGCTCAACTCCGCAGTACACGATGGGGGAAGGTTTGAACGCAGCTCCCAGGTGTATTTTTTCAAGTGTCAAAGATCCCAAGTGATCCCTGACACCCACCCCTTCCTACTCTTACATTCATGCGTCTGTAAGATAGCTGCCTACAACAGGTCAGTAGTGATGCTCCGATCAGAAAAACAAGATACAAAACAAACAACAAACACACTTGGTCCCTTCAGACCAGTAAGATACACAAACCACCGCCACGACCTCCCCCCTCCCTCCGGCTGCTCTGAGGAGCACGTGCCCCTTCACCCTGGGCCAGGCCGAGGCGGGAGCAGCCCAGCTGCTCTCTGGCTGTCACACTGCTAACTGTCAGTAACAAAAATAATAAGGTACATGCTACACACACATCCAGCTGGAAGCCTTGTTGGCCCCTAAGCCTTTGTTTCATGCTACAGTACTGAGGAGTATGTGTCCCCAATGCACAGCCACCTGCACACAACTCAATGAGCTTCCTGGGAAACACTGTTCCCCCACCTCCAGCTTAGGTGGCCGCCTCAGTTTTCCAACCATAGGAATCAGTCCCTCAGCTCCTGCCTCTAGTCTCCACCCCAAAAGTTCAGTCGTCTCTGCCTTGGGGGGCACTGTCGGCCCCCGCAGGTTGAAGTTCAACACTCCTCAATGAGCAATTGTTCCGAGCTGTACAGCTTCTTCTTGATGACTCGGAAGCCAGTGCTCAGCGTCAGGGACTGGCTGAAGCCAGGGAGGAAGGGAGAGTTAGCGGAGCTAAACAACCCCTGGATCTTGGGCCAGAGTCGTGAGTCCAGGCGCAGCACAAGGGTCAGCTGGAAGGTGGGCACCAGGCTGGGGTCGAGTGCCAGCTGGCCCACGCTGTGGCAGCTCTTGCCCTGCTCCACACAGACGTCCAGCAGCGCCCCCCGCAGGCCGCACGGCTCGCTGTAGGCCAGGCGCAATAGTTCTTTGCCCACCTGGCTTACCAGCTGGCCAGGCATCAGCAGGCGCGCAGGGCGCCGAGAGCCCAGCCGCGCCTCGGCCAGGCTCTCCTGCAGCAGCTGCATCAGGTTGGCACACAGGTGTTCATCCTCAGGGTCACTGAGCAGCTCGAAGTCGGGCAACGACACTCCATCCAGGTAAGCCGAGTCTGGAAAGGAGAGCACACAAGAAGGGGTATTAGGGCAGCTTCAAGAGGAAACGCACAGGCGGGGGAGGTGCTGTTTCCTTAAGAAACCAACGCTTCTTCCCACTCCGTGCCTCAGTTTCCGCCTCACTCACCTTATACTCCAATTCCCCCTGCCCCCAAGCAATCTGGGTCCCGATGGGACAGGAAACGAAGGCGGCTCTGACCCCCTTCCAGCACCGGGGCTTCCCCCACCTTCCCGGCCCCTCGAGTCGCGTCGGCACCCGCCCACCGCTCACCTTCCTCCGGCCCGAAGCCACTGTTGCTGCTGTCCAGGGACTCGCAGTCCGAGTTCTCCAGGCTCGTGGAGCGGTCAAACCCCTCCTCCCGGGCCGCCGACCCCCAGGCTGAGCGCTGCGGCCGATCTGGGGTGGGAGTTCGGGACAAGGACGAGGGCGAAGAGGAGGTGGACGACGACGAGAAGCGGTCCCAAAGGCTAGGCATGGTGAGGACAGACGCCAGGGCGTTTGCTGATGAACTCAGAGTGCCGGAGCGTAGAAGCCGCTGTAAGACAAGAGGGGGACCGACCAGGCGTCAGTGTGGGGACCAGACCAGACCGCGAGCTCTAGGACCCACACTCAGAAGGGACACTCACCAGCTAGCGCGGTCAGCGGGAACTCCTAAGACAAGTGCGTCCTGCCGCTTGAATGGGTGTGCGAACCGGTGCCAACCACCGAGAGCTGCCCAGACCCGTCCCAGCTCCACACTCGCACCTCCCCCTTGGCCTGCTGCTCCCTAGCACCGGTGCGGAGCAGCCTATAAGGACTAGCGCGGCGAGGCCACGCCTTCTCTGCGCCACCACCCAATCCAGACCCGGGAGTGTGGCCCGCCTTGGCCAATGGACTTCGGGCGCACGTAAGCAACGTTCTCTCCTGCCCGGTGACAGCGGCCGGGCCCCGCCTCCATTAAGCCCCAGAAAGCTCTCAGTCGAACCCCGACCCACCGCCACGCCCCCTTTCTGGAAAGGATCCGCGGCGGCAGCAGCTGCCAAGGTCCCCGAGGGCGCTCGCGGCAGGGGAGGATCAAGGAAAGACTTGTTTATTATAGGGTTGCATTGCTGGGGGAGGGGACAGCCCGTGACTAGGCTAGGAGGAGAGGCAGGGAAGCGTGAGGGGGCGGCGGGCAAGGAAAATGGTTGCCCCCAGCGTCTTGGATCCTAAAGCTTCGGGAACAACTGGGCACACACGGGGGGATGCCCGTGGGACGGCGGCGCAGGAGCAGACGTTATCCCGGCCTGCCCTCGCGCCCTTACCCCTTCTATCCCTGCTTTGCAAAGGGTCGGGATATGCGGGTGGGGTCCACAGACCAGGAAGCTCCGGGCACCATGCTGCCCCTTCCCCAAGGCCCCACCTGCCCATCCTGGCTGTTACTCTACAGCCCAGGACATGGGTTAATGGGGATCCCTGCCTCCTCCCAAACCCTATTCGCTTCCACCTTCCAACTGCTCCCAAGGAGAGGGCTTGAGGAGAGTGGTTAGAGGAGTGTGGATGGGCCTGGGTTCATAGCGCACAGTGCAGGGATGGAAGCGAGGATTCACAGCAGTCGGACTCACGGACCCATCCGCCCGCCCCGCGGACTGCAGGCAGCGCAGCCGGGCCTCCCAGCCCGGGCGCCCCCCGGGTCCTAGCGCCCAGCGCTCGCCTAGCGCTTTGTGTAAAAGATCCAGACGGTTGCATCAGGACCGAGGACCGAGATCTCTGGAAAAGCCAGGGAATGCAATGGCCATATCCTGTTTCATCATTCAGGCGGGGCCGCAGGAAATCTGGCCTGGCAGTAGTGCTCGGAGGCTAACAGTGTTTGCTGAGGGTGGGTGGAGGTTGGGACGGACTCGACCTATTGCTCTAAAGGTTCATCAGTCTGGGATACGAGGACCCTGATGGAAGAGGGAGCCAAACTTACATCAGATGCCCAGGGACCCCGGGGCGGGCAAGGAACCTAATCAGATAGGCGGGCCTTGCCTCGGGTCAGGCTTGCTTTCGCGTGACAAATGACACTTGCAGGAGATGTCAGGCCACTGCCCTCCGCAACCCCCATCCCCACCCCAACTTAAAAAAGAAAAAATAAAAAGTTGACACTTGGGCCAAGACTTAGAACCTGAAAGAACCAGAATCCAAGCTCTGCACCCTACTCTCATTTGACAGGTGGGAGACCCACTTATGGAGACAAATTTATGGATTTAAGAAAGAAATCAGGGGATCCAGGAGACATCTTAAAGACAGCTGCAGAATGGAATAGTTTGTGAGCCACTGGGACTTTCACGGCCTTCTCTTCCCATTCTTCAAGCTCTGTCACTTGTTGGAGCCTTAAAGACACCAGATTGCTTAACAATGGGGATATAAAAATTAAAAATAATAAAAAGACACTGGATCAAGGCGGCTAGATGTTCTTGGAGGGCTGGAGTAGATGACATGCTCTTGAAATCACTCTTACAGAGGTGACCTGCATGGGTGTGTCTTCCTGCTGGCCAGAGAGAAGATCTGAATTAATCCATCAGGAACATTCACCTTTCCTCCAGGCTGATTTGCGTGGGACACCTAAACACCTTAAGGAAACAGTTACGATGTTTTTTCTTCTTCTTCTTCTTCTTTTTCTTCTTCTTTTTTTTTTTTTTGAGATGGGGTCTCACTCTCTCACCCAGGCTGGAGTGCAGTGGCGCGATCTTGGCTCACTACAAGCTCCGCCTCCCGGGTTCACGCTATTTTCCTGCCTCAGCCTCCTGAGTAGCTGGAACTACAGGCGCCCACCACCACGTCCGGCTAATTTTTTGTATTTTTAGTAGAGACAGGGTTTCACCGTGTTAGCCAGGATGGTCTGGATCTCCTGACCTCGTGATCTGCCTGCCTTGGCCTCCCAAAGTGCTAGGATTACAGGCATGAGCCACCGCGCCCAGTATAATTTTTGTATTTTCAGTTGAGACAGGGTTTCACCATGTTGGCCAATTTGGTCTCAAATTCCTGACCTCAGGTGATCCACCAGCCTGGGCCTCCCAAAGTGCTGGGATTACAGGCATGAGCCACCACGCCTGGCCTTTTTTTATGGACAGAAAAAAAATTCAGGAAAATGTGGAACACTGACCTAAAGAAAGTACAGGCTTTTTTTTTTTTTCTTTTAAGTAGATATTCGTAAGGAAAATAATCCGGGTCCGGTTTGGGAAGGTCAGTTTATTAGGAATCATTTATTCATTCAACAAACACCATCAAGACTGCCCAACAGTGTTCCAAGCACCTTTTTTTCATTCACTGTCTCCTTCTGTTAATAAAACAACTTGTCTCAAATGGGAAGGGCTGGTTAATGCGCAATGAGTAATTTTGTTTCTTTTCAAAAGAAATCTCTTAATGTTATTGTCTCATTGTGTTTCTAAAAAGCAATTAAAAAAAGAAGGCAGTCCCATTGTTGGAAGTGTTTCCTAAAGTAGGAGGGAGTGGGTTCCAGGGTAAAGTCTCCTGCAAGGAGGCTTGGCAGAGGCCTGGGGGAGTTGGGGGTGGTCAGTGTATTCCCCTGTGACACCCTCCAAAACCCCTTATAGAGACAACCCCTTATAGAGATTCTGCCAGGAGAATCTAAAAGGTTGGGGGGGTAAAGGGGGGGTTCTTAACTGTTGGCTTCTCCCAGGAGCCAGAGTGCAGGGTCTTGGTCCGTCCTGTCCTGAGGTGGAGGGTAGATTCCCTTCCATCTGGCTGGAGCTGGAAAGACTTTGTAACCACCCTCCCTATACCGAACACCCCCTCCCTCCACAACTCTGCAAATTGGGCCCTTCTGGGCAGGAGGACGCTCCATCTCCTGGCCTCTGAACCAGACCTCATTGGAGCTCTCACAGAACCTAGAAACCCTGCATTTGGTGTCCACCCCTCCTCCTCCCCTCAGGCCAAGGTGGGCTTGCCTAGACATGCTTCCACCAGCAGCCTTGGCCACCCAACTCTGGCATCCCTTCCTCCAGGAAGCCTTCCCTAGCACCCTTATCCTGACACTCCACCCCTTAGGTGCCTTCCTCAGGGCATCCTTCCAGCCTGTGCATATCTTTGTTGTTAATAATTCTTTCCACTTTGGTCTTCCCACTAGACAGTAAGCTACTTGAGGATGGCGTTCTACTCATCCTAACTTCAAGGAGCCAGCACTGTGCCCAGTACATAGAAAAGGCTCAGCAAATGTTCCTTAGATAAATACATGAATGAATGGATGAATGAATGGTTAGATGAGGCAAGAACGTGGCTTCTCTGGCTGTGGCGGCTCACACTTTTAACCCACACACTTTGAAGGTGAGAGGATTACTTGAGGCCAGGAGTTTAGGACCAGCCTAGGCAACACAGTGAGACCCCGTATCTACAAAAAATTTAAAAATTAGCCAGGCATGGTGGCTCACGCCTGTAACCCTAGCACTTTGGGAGACTGAGGCAGGCAGATCACCTGAGCTCAGGAGTTTGAGACCACCCTGGGCAACATGGTGAAACCCCGTCTCTACTAAAATACAAAAAATTGGCCAGGCGTGGTGGTTCACGCCTGTAATCCCAGGGTTTTGGGAGGCTGAGGCAGGCGGATCATGAGGTCAAGAGATTCAGACCATCCTGGCCAACATGGTGAAACCCCATCTCTACTAAAAGTACAAAAATTAGCTGGGCATGGTGTCGCGTGCCTGTAGTCTCAGCTACTCGGGAGGCTGAGGCAGGAGAATTGCTTGAACCCGGGAGGCGGAGGTTGCAGTGAGCCCAGATTGCACTACTGCACTCCAGCCTGGCAACAGAGTGAGACTCCACCTAAAAAAAAAAAAAAAAAAAAAAAAAAAAATAGCCAGATGTGGAGGTGTGCACCTGTAGTCCCAGCGACTCAGGAGCCTGAGGCACGAGAATCGCTTGAGCCTGGGAGGCGGAGGTTGCAGTGAGCCAAGATTGCACCACTTCACTCAAGCTTCGGCTACAGAGTGAGACTCCGTCTCAAAAAAAAAAAAAAAAAAAAAAAAAAAAATGAAGAAGTAAAGAAAAAGAAAAACCTTGTCTCTACTAAAAATACAAAAATTAGCCAAGTGTGGTGGTGCAGGGGGTGGAGGTTGCAGTGAGCCGAGATTGCGCCACTGCTCTCTAGCCTGGGTGACAGAGTGAGACTCCACCTAAAAAAAAAAAATTATTGGCCGGGTGAGGTGGCTCACACCTGTAATCTCAGCACTTTGGGAGGCCAAAGCAGGTGGATCACCTGAGGTCAAGAATTCAAGACCAGCCTGGCCAACATGGTGAAACCCCATCTCTACTAAAAATACAAAAAAATTAGCTGGGCATGGTGGTGCACACCTGTAGTCCCAGCTGGTTAGGAGGCTGAGGCAGGAGAATCACTTGAACCTGGAAGGCGGAGTTTGCAGTCAGCCGTGATCTCGCCACTGCACTCGAGCCTGGGTGACAGAGCGAGACTCCGTCTCAAATAAATAAATAAATAAATAATAAAAATTAACTGGGCATGGTAGCACACATCTTTAGTCCCAGGTATTCAGGAAGCTGAGGTAGGAGAACCACTGGAGCCTGGCCAGGGTTACAGTGAGCTATGATGGTACCACTGCACTACAGCTTGGGTGACATAGTGAGACAAAAACAAAAAGCACATGGCTTTTTCCAGAATTGCAGACACCCGCATCTAGATTCCCAGGATCTAGTGGGGACTATGGGGTGCCTTCAAGAGGACCTTGATGCTACCTTTCCATCCTCTTTCTGGCAAGTGCTGCCAAGAGCCTTGGACAGATCTGACCATTTCCCTTCCTCCTCAACTGGGGTCCGGGAATGGGGTTTCTAAGCCAATCCAGTTCTTCCTCTGGAATATAGTCAGCGACCGACCCCAGGAAACTGGGGAGAGACGTGAAATCTTGCAGAGGGCTGATCTGTTGTAGGGAATTTTTTTTTTTTTTTTTTTTTTTTTTTTTTTTTTTTTTTTTTTTTTTTTTTTTGAGACAGAGTTTCGCTGTTTCGCCCTTGTTGCCCAGGCTGGAGTGCAATGGCACGATCTCGGCTCACTGCAACCTCCGCCTCCTGGGTTCAAGTGATTCTCCTGCCTCAGCCTCCTGAGTAGCTGGGATTACAGGCATGCGCCACCACGCCCAGCTTATTTTGTATTTTTAGTAGAGACAGGTTTCTCCATGTTGGTCAGGCTGGTCTCAAACTCCCATCCTCAGGTGATCCACCCACCTAGGCCTCCCAAAGCGTTGGGATTATAGGCATGAGCCACCGCACCCGGCCTTTTTATTTTTTTTGAAACAGAGTTTCACTCTTGTTGCCCAGGTCTCAGCCTCCTGAGTAGCTGGGATCACAGGAAGGAAGGAAGGGAGGAAGGGAGGAAGGGAGGGAGGGAGGGAGGGAGGGAAAGGAGGGAGGGAGGGAAATTAACCATTTCAAAGTGAACAGTTACTTCAGTGGCATTTAGTACACTCACAATGTTGTGCAACCACTACCTCTATCTGGTTCCAAAACACCTTCCTAACTCCCATGGAGGTCCTTGACCCATGAAGCAGTCACTCCCCTCAGAATGCTTTGAAGTTGAAATGTTCCCTTGTTGGTAGAAGTAGGGCTGGGTGTGGTGGCTCATGCTTGTAATCCTAGCACTTTGGGAGGACAATGTAGGAGGATTGCTTGAAGCCAAGAGTTCAAGACCAACCTGGCCAACATAGCGAGACCCCCATCTCTATTTTTTTTTTTTTTTTTGAGACCGAGTCTTGTTCTGTGGCCAAGCTGGAGTGATCTCAGCTCACTGCAACCTCCGCCTTCCGAGTAGCTGGGACTACAGGTGCACACCACCATGCCTGGCTAACTTTTTCATATTTTAGTAGAGATGGGGTTTCACCATTTTGGCCAGGATGGTCTCGATCTCCTGACCTCGTGATCCGCCCGCCTTGGCCTCCCAAAGTGCTGGGATCACAGGCGTGAGCCACCACACCTGGCCTATTTTTTTTTTTAATTAAAAAAAGAAGAAGAAGAAGCAGGGCTGCCTCTTTGCACAACTCCAGAGGATGCTGCTACCATTAGAGTCTGCATGAACATGTGTCTTCTGGAGAGTGGTGCTCCAGGGAGCACTCATCACATAGACACAATGTGCAACACGGCAGCCGCAAGACAACCCTGGTGGGGAGACTGGCCAACCTCTGAGCAGGAGTGGGCTGGTGTCATGTCCCAGGTGACTCAGGCCTCTGGAGTTGGTGATCAGGCCCCATGTCCCAGTGTCTGTGGCCAGGGCCCTGACCATGCATAAACCCTGCCTCTTCCAGGATTGTGCTCCATCGGAATAGAGCGCAATGCCGCAACCTGCAATTTAAAGTCAATGAACACTCACTCCCGGCCACCTGCCCCTCCCCGTTCAGGCGGTTCCGTCTGGAGCACCGGTTCCCAGGGCCTCGGTCTGGCAAGTCGCCCTGGTTGGGTTTGGGAAGTTGAACAGGATCTTGGGGTGAGGGTGTGATTCCAAGAACCCCAGAATTCAGGATGGAACCCCCTGAAGGCCAGCCAACTCGCTCGCATGCCTCTGCTTGGGGTGCCTCTGCAGCCCTTTGGAAATTTCTCATTGTGGCTGGTGGAAGTAGTTGGTGGAGGAGCCCGTGGGTCGAGGCATTAAGGAGAGGGTGGAGCATTGGGAGGAGGTGGAGATGAGAAGCCAGCAGAAGTGTTCCCAGGATTCTGTGGCTTTCTTGAAAAACAACAAACAGCTTGGTCAAAATAGCATGATTATAAATGCACCTGGTTTAGGAGGCTTGTGAAAAGCTGAAGTGAGGGCCTCAAGGAGGATTTTGACTATCCTACTGGAGGGAGAGTTAAAAACTCAGTGAGGAGTCTGCAAATGAGGCTGCTTTTTGAAATGGAAATACTAACAATACAATGTATTGAGGAGTATATATATATATTTTTTTTGAGACGGAGTCTCACTCTGTCACCCAGGTTAGAATGCAGTGGCACGATCTCCGCTCATTGCAACCTCCGCCTCCCAGGTTCAAGTGATTCTCCTGCCTCAGCCTCCTGAGTAGCTGGGACTGCAGGCACGCGCCACCACCCCTGGCTAATTTTTGTATTTTTAGTAGAGACGGGGTTTCACCATGTTGGCCAGGCTGGTCTTGAACTCCTAACATCAAGTGATCTGCCTGCCTCAGCCTCCCAAAGTGCTAGGATTACAGGCATGAGCCACCAGGCCCGGCCTGTATTGATCAGTCTTTCAAAGTAGCTTTTAAAAATCTGTTGTCTAGACCGGGCGTGATGGCTCATGCCTGTAATCCCAGAACTTTCGGAGGCTGAGGCGGGCGGATCACCTGAGGTTGGGAGTTCGAGACCAGCCTGACCAACATGGAGAAACCCCCATCTCTACTAAAAATAGAAAATTAGCCAGATGTGGTGGCACATGCCTGTAATCCCAGCTACTAGGGAGGCTGAAGCAGGAGAATCGCTTGAACCCGGGAGGCAGAGGTTGCGGTGAGCCGAGATCATGCCATTGCACTCCAGCCTGGGCAACAAGAGTGAAACTCCATCTCAAAAAAAAAAAAAAGGTTGTCCAAGTATGCCCCGAGGAACAAATATAGTGCCATTCTACAGATGTGGACATGGAGGCTCAAAGTGAGAGTCCCGTAATCCCTCCGTGAACCAGTGGCTTTCATTTCAAGTCTGATTAATAATTAGAATCAGGCTGGGTGTGGTGGCTCATGCCTATAATCCCAGCACTTTGGGAGGCCAAGGCGGGCGGATCACGAGGTCAGGAGTTCAAGACCAGCCTGGCCAACATGGTGAAACCTGATCTCTACTAAAAATACAAAAATTAGCCGGGTGTGATGGGACACACCTGTAGTCCCAGCTACTCAGGAGGCTGAAGCAGGAGAATCGCTTGAACCCAGGAAGCGGATGTTGCAGTGAGCTGAGATTGTGCCATTGCACTCCAGCCTGGGCAACAGAGTGTGACTCCGTCTCAAAAAAAAAAAAAAAAAAAAAAAAAAAAAAAAAAAATTAGAATCAGCTAAGGAGCTTGTAAAACCGAGATTCTCATCTCCTCAACCCCCATTCTGATTGGGTAGGTCTGGGTGGGAACCTTAGGAGCAAAATTCTCCAGGTGATTCTGATGCTTATCTTTAGCTGGGGTGCTTATTGACCTCTAGGAAAGATAGGCCTGGGTGGGTTAGGGGTGGGTGAGAGCTTGCAGCTGTGTAGACAGGGTTCACACGTGACAAAGGTGAGCTCACAAACAACCAGTTCTGCCTGGTTCTGCCTTGGGTCCTAGGTTTCCCAAGAAGTCATTTCCTTTGGGGTGAGGGCAGAGCAGTGGGAACCCCACAAAGGGCTAGGTTGATAAACCACCCATGCCAAGGGATAAGGGTTTTGAGAGCTGAGAGAGTAGCCTGAGGATTCTGGCAGACCTCTGTATCCCAGCAGTAGCAAAGGCACAGACAGCCTACCAGACTTCATGCAGCCCACCCATCTCCAGCCCGTGCGGTCAAATGAGTTGTCCTAGGGATCCAGCCAGGCCTGGAACCTCATCCTTCTAACTCCAGCACTGTCTCTTTTCTCCTCACCTGCCCCACTGGCTGTCAGGAAGGAATCCCATCCACTTAGAGGCCAGGTTTCTGCCAGCCATTACTAAGATCCCTCTCCAATCCTGGGTTCTGAATCCTTGTGAGGAGAGAAAGCAATGAAGTGCAGGGAGGGCTAGGCAACCTCCTCTCTCTAGTGAGTCTCTTAAACCTCGGCTAGCTCAGGCCCTGTGGGGTGAGGATAGGAGTCAGCAGACCTGAGTTGCAGGCTGTTTGGCCACTAAGGATGGATCGGAGTCTGGGCTGTGGCCCAGAAGCAGCCCCCAGGAAGCATACCATGTCTTTGAAGCCCAGAATTTTTATTACAAATAACACAATTTTGCATTTTATTATATATTTTATCTGTGTTAATTTCAGTAGCAAATGTTTAGATTACTTACTAGTTAAATTACTTTCTTCCTCAAAAAAAAGAAAAAAACATTTTTCTTTTTTGAGACAGTCTCGCTCTGTCCTCCAGGCTGGAGTGCAGTGCCGATATCTCAGCTCACTGCAAACTCTGCCACCTGAGTTCAAGCGATTCTCCTGCCGCAGCCTCACGAGTAGCTGGGATTACAGGCAAGCGCCACCACACCTGGCTAATTTTTGTATTTTTAGTAGAGACGGGGTTTCACTATGTTGGCCAGGCTGGTCTCTGCAAGTGATCTGCCTGCCTCGGCCTCCCAAAGTGCTGGGATTACAGGCGTGAGCAACCAAGCCCAGCCTTCATACCTCAGTTTTGAAAACATGGAACTAGAGAATCTCAAAGACCTCTTCAACCTCTACAAGGATCATAGCAAAGGAGAAAGATATAATAAATTCCATGGAGCTACTTTCCCCCAAACTCCAGGCCTAGCCCGTAGGACTCTCTGCAGGAGGCCTGCCAGAGAAGGTAGAAATAGGTATTTCAGCCATTTCAGTGCTTTTGCCTTTCGAGGGCTTCCAATTGGTTTACAATATGGAAATATTGTTGATATCCATATAACAAAGGGGGAAGCAGGGATGGGGGTTTTTCCACCAACCTAGGGAGTATATGACAGAGGATGACAGAGATCAGAGATGATCAGGACCTGCCACAGTTGGGAAAGCCCAAACCCAGGCTCATCATTTGTCTGGACAGCAAAATGAGCTCACTCTGTTGTTGTTTTTCCTTCTAGAGAAGAAAGGAGACCAGGAGGACCTGTCTAGCCTCTGGGTTTCCCAAAGGGCTGGGGTGAGTAGTGCTAGATCAGCAGAGAGAAGGGTCAGCCTTCTCACTGTCAGGATTCTTCTGTCAGCAGAATGAACCTTAAAATCTTTTTCTTTTTCTTTTCTTTTGAGATGGAGTTTCGCTCTTGTTGCCCAGGCTGGAGTGCAATGGCGCAATCTTGAATCACTGCAACCTCTGCCTCCCAGGTTCAAGCGATTCTCCTGCCTCAGCCTCCCGAGTAGCTGGGATTACAGGCATGTGCCACCACACCTGGCTAACTTTTTTGTATTTTTAGTAGAGATGGGGTTTCTCCATGTTGGTCAGCCTGGTCTCAAACTCCCAACCTCAGGTGATCCGCCCGCCTCAGCCTCCCAAAGTCCTGGGATTACAGGCGTGAGCTACCGTGCGCAGCTGAAATTTTTTAATGTTAAGATAGGCAGGTCCTAAGAGAGTACTCCTTCCAGCCCCTAACCTCCCCACTTTATGGACAAGGAACTGACAGGGCAGGGAGCCTTAGGAGGTTCCAGGATCTCCCTCTCTCCTGGCAGTTAGGCCCCACTCAATCCTCTGGAACTGTCTTCTCCCTGGCTTTGGTCTCCTTCATCACCCTTCTGCAATGCCTCTAACCTCACTCAGAAGTGCATTTTTATCTCCAGTGGCCTTAATAGTCAAAGGTTTGGGAAACTCAGGTCTAGGCAAAAGGCCGCTGCCCAGGTCTGCATGCTGAGCCTTTCTCTGGAACACCTGGGCTGGCAGGAAATGGAAGCTGCCAGCCCACCTGGCAATTTGCCATCTCTTCACAAAGATCTTTTTTTTTTTTTTTTTTTTTTTTTTTTTTTTTTTTTTTTTTTTGAGGTGGAGTCTCACTGTGTCGCCGAGGCTGGAGTACAAGTGGTGCAATCTCAGCTCATTGCAACCTCTGCCTCCCGGCTTCAAGGGATTCACCTGCCTCAGCCTCCCTAGTAGCTGAGATTACAGGAATGCACTACCACGCCCGGTTTATTTTTGTATTTTCAACAGAGACAGGGTTTCACTACGTTGGCCAGGCTGGTCTCAAACTCTTGACCTCAGGTGATCTGCCCCCTTCAGCCTCCCAAAGTGCTGGGATTACAGGCATGAACCACCGCACCAGCCTCCTCACAAAGATCATTGACCCTTATGGAGCGCTTCAGGATTCTAAAAACACTTGCACAGGCCGGGCACGGTGTCTCACGCCTGTAATCTCAGAACTTTGGGAGGCCAAGGCAGGCAGATCATGAGGTCAGGAGTTTGAGACCAGCCTGACCAAAATAGTAAAACCCCGTCTCTACTAAAAATAGAAAAAGTTAACCGTGCGTGCCGGCAGGCGCCTGTAATCCCAGCTACTCGGGAGGCTGAGGCAGGAGAATCGCTTGAACCTGGGAGGTGGAGGTTGCAGTGAGCCTAGATCGCGCCATTAGACTCCAGCCTGGGCAACAGTGTGAAATTCCGTCTCAAAAACACCAAAACAAACAAAAAAACACACTTCCATATTTTTTAGGGCTTTCATAACTTTTTTTTTTTTATTAAATTTTGAGATGGAGTCTTGTGTTGCCCAGGCTGGACACGATCGTGGTTCACTGCAACCTCTGTCTCCTGGATTTAAGCGATTCTCCTGCCTCAGCCTCCTAAGTAGCTGGGATTACAGGTGCCCGCCACCATGCCCGGCTAATATTTGTATTTTTAGTAAAGACAGGGTTTCACCATGTTGGCCAGGCTGGTCTTGAACTCCTGACCTCAGGCAATCTGCCTGCCTCGGCCTCCCAAAGTGCTGGGATTACAGGTGTGAGCCACTGAACCCAGCCTTATAACTTTTTGTCTTTTTCCACATGTTCTAAAGGATTTTCATAACTTTGTTAATAAAAATAACAACTGGAGGCTGGGCACAGTGGCTCATGCCTGTAATCTCAGCACTTTGGGAGGCCAAGGTGGGCAGGTCACTTGAGTCCAGGAGGTCAAGACCAGCCTGGCCAACATGGTGAAATCCCATCTCTACTAAAGAGACAAAAAGTTAGCTGGGCATGGTGGAGTGTACCTGTAGTCCCAGCTTCTTGGGAGGCTGAGATGGGAAAATCACTTGAGCCCAGAAGGCTGAGGTTACAGTGAGCTGAGATTGTGCCACTGCACTCCAGCCTGGGTCAAAAAGCAAGACTCTGTCTCAAAAAAAAAAAAAAAAAAAAAAAAAAAAAAAGACTTAGGCTGGGCAGTGGCTCACACCTGTAATTCCAGCACATGATTTGGGAAGCTGAGGTGAGTGGATCACATGAGGCCAGGAGTTTGAGACCAGCATGGCCAACATAGTGAAACCGTGTCTCTACTAAAAATACAAAAATTACCCAGGTTTGGTGGCGTGCACCTGTAATCCCAGCTACTTGGGAGGCTGAGGCAGGAGAATCGCTTGAACCTGGGAAGCGGTTCCGGTCAGCCAAGATTGTTCCACTGCACTCCAGCCTGGGTGATAGAGTGAGATGCTATCTCAAACAAAAACAAAAACCAACAAAACAAAAATAAAGGCCTGGTGCAGTGGCTCACACCTGTAATCCCAGCATTTGGGAGGTGGAGATGGGAGGATTGCTTGAATCCAGGAGTTCAAACCAGCCTGGGGCAAGTTGTGAGACCCCTATCTCTACTAAAAATTAAAAAACAACAACTAATATATGTGTGTAGAGTTTGTAGGCAGGACAGACCTCATCAATGTCACTGCACAGGTGAGAAAACTGAGATTCAGATAGGTGCAGTGAGTCACATAGTGTCAGCAAAGCTGGAGCCAGGACTCTACCTACATCTAGGCTCATTTCCTGATCCCAGGCAACCCATACTCTTAGTTGTAAACTAAAGGGGACTGTAAATGCTGGAAAGCACGGGGTCGATATTGTAGGGTGGGGTGTAGAACAGTTGGAGTGATCTTCTGTTATCGCTAAGAAGATGTTGACCCAAGAGACTTTCTCTAGGTCAGCCCTTGTTTTATCTGATCAGGTTCTTCCTCCCCCTGCAGAATTCAGCAGCACCTAGCAGTGCTGACTCAAATGGCAAGGCCGACTGACACTTGAGGGGTTTCCCTTTAGCTGACACCCTCACTCCCAGAAGTGACAGTGTTTCTGTTACCACATCCCCCTCTGGGATCCTCCCCCTGGGAGCTCTGGGGTCCCATAGGAAGGCCACTTTGGGAATTGGTGCCTGTGAAGAGGGGCCCTTCCCCACCCCAGTTGTCCCGTATGTAATCCACAAAGGGCCAGACTCTGGCATAGGCATCCAGGAGCCACTGCTGAATTTTTTGTACTTAAAGGTAGCCGCACAGAAACACAAAAACTTTCAGACTCTGCTCCGGGAACTGGTGCACGCAAGAGCTTAACTGATTTCGCCGCGGTCTGCGGTGGCTTGTCTGGGGCCAGCGGGATGGGGGAAGGGAAGACCCCCCCGCCTCAGCTCGCTCTCCCCTCCCTCCACAGCGGAGGTGCGACCTCAAGGGAGCGCTGCCGCCGAGGTGACAGATGCAGAGCAGCTGACTGGGGGGAGGGTCCAATCTCCGTCGACCCCCTACTGGGGGAAGCGGGGGACGTGACTTGGAGAACGTGCGACTGAGGAACGGGAGGAGGATGGAGGGAGATGGGGAACGGGGAGGAGGGCGGGGCTGGCCCTGGCCCCGCCCACCCTCGGGAGGAAGGAGGCTCCTCCCACTGCCCGGGAGGAGGGCAGCCAGGCCACAGAGATGCTGAGCTCAGCATTTGGGGCCCCGGCGGCTGGGTGGGGGCAGAGCGCAGGGTTGGCGCCTTTCTGGTGAAAGCCCTAGAGAGGAGAGAGGAGGAGGGAGGGAGAGGCCGAGGAGGCCCTCACACCCCTGAGGCTGTAACTCTTCTCCAACCGGGTGGGTCGTGCTAACAAAGCGGTCTCTGTTGGGGAGGGGAAGGCTTCCTGGGTGTGCGCAAACCCTAAGGGATAGGGGGAAAGAATGTCTGTGACTCACTACCCTAAACCCTGACTTAGCCCCAAGAACTCACGTCAGAGAGGCCAAGCCTTTGTGTCCTCTGACCCCAGGATTGATTTGGTGGAGGGGGCGCAGGGCTGCCCCTGTAGGGCTGCAGTCCCTACTGCCCTGGCTACCCCAGCTAGTGCAGGAAGGAGTTCTATTTAAGGCAACCTTGAAAAGTGCAGGGGGCATCAGCTTGGGAAGGGAAGCAAGGAAAACCTTTGTACCCACCTGGCACAAATGGCTACCCAGGCCAGGCGGGTGGGTGGCTATTTTTGAGCTGACCTACATACCTATTTGCCTCTTTATCTTTTTATTATCACACATGGTTATTATGGGAGCTTTTCTTCAGCACTTAGTGCAGCTGATGCGCTCGTTGAGGGCTGCACAATAAGGTGTGTTGCCTCCCTCGCCAGGAAGTTTTAAGAATGTCTGGGCCAGGAAAGAAGGTCATCAGTAGGCCTGCAGCAGCTTCCCCAAGCTCTTGCCACATGGAACAGGATCCTGACCCTGACGCCCCCATCCAGAGCTGGTCGCCCTGGAGGCAGATGATGACATTCAGATTTGACAACAGGGTCACTGGGTTTTGCTGGGGCCTGAAGCCCCTCAGCCTCTGAGCCTTGTTGCTTGCAGAGGCTGACTCCATAGTCCTACAGCCCCACTCTATGGCTTTCCTGCACAGATGGAGCAAGGGATGCTCATCTGCAGTTGAGTTGTGGGCAGAACTGGTTTGGGATTTACTGCTCTGATTTTTTTTAAGTAGAAGCAAGGAGAGCCTGGAACTTTCTGTTTATTTCACCTCTGGTTCAGCCTCACTAGGACCTCCCTCTCCAAACCTTTTAATAGCTCCCCATTGCCTTTAGAGCCAGTCTGGCTGCTTAGTTCAGCCTCGCAAGCCTCGGGGGCAGGCTCTAGATTCATCTCCCACCCACAGCCCAGAAGGGGAAAAACACATATGGTTCTAATTATATCTGAAACGCTCTTAAATTTTCCATAAAGTACAGTATGCATGGCTTTGTGTATACAACTTTGCATAGTAATATGTATGTAGAGATGCAAAATATATACAGCCACATAAGGTGGATCATAAAAAGAACATCAACAAAGGATAAGCATATTATTTACAGTATTTTAATCATGCTAAAGACAGACACATAGACCTGGAAGTGAGACTGGCAGAGGTCACAGCAGATTTTTCTCTTCTCTCATCTGGTTCTCCCACTGGGATAGGAAATCTTTGGCCCTGGGAAAAACGGATGCCTGTACTCCTTAACATGCTCTTTTTTAAAACAATTATTTATTTTTTTGAGGCAGGGTCTTGCTCTGTCCCCCAAGCTGGAGTGCAGTAGTGTGATCTTAGCTCACTGCAACCTCTACCTCCTGGGTTCGAGTGATTCTCCTGTCCCAGCCTCCAAAGTAGCTGGGATTACAGGTGTGTGCCACCTACCCGACTAATTTTTGTATTTTTAGTAGAGATGGGGTTTCACCATGTTGGCCAGGCTGGTCTCAAACTCCTGGCTTCAAGTGATCTGTCTGCCTCAGCCTCCCACAGTGCTGGGATTACAGGCATGAGCCACTGTGCCCAGCCATAATTAACCTTTCCCAGATTCCCTGTGCCCGGTGAGATGCCATTCCTGTGGGGTCCCAAGTGGCTTCCCTTCCAGCTTGCTCCTACCTTCACACCAATTACTCTTTTTCAATGCGCTTCCCACCTTATAGCTGCAGCTCACACTCCCAGCTTGTGTTAAGCTCCAGGTCCTTTGAGAAGCCCTCCTTGAACAGGCTTGGGAACCCCCTCGTTCTCCTGCTGGAGAATTCAGGGTAGCGAGTCCAGCCCAGGCCTGGTGTCTTGGAAGCCTGTGCTCAATCACACAGCTGTGCATGAGTTGCTCCCTTCTCCTTCAATAGCTTTTTTTTTTTTTAGATGGAATCTCACTTTGTCACCCAGGCTGGAGTGCAGTGGTGCGATCTCGACTTACTGCAGCATCCGCCTCCTGGGTTCAAGTGATTCTTGGGCCTCAACCTCCTGAGTAGCTGGGATTACAGGCACCCGCCACCATGCCCAGCTAATTTTTGTATTTTTAGTAGAGATGGGGTTTCACCATGTTGGCCAGGCTGGTTTCGAATTCCTGACGTCAGGTGATCTGCCCACCTCGACTTCCCAAAGTGCTGAGATTACAGGCGTGAGCCACCGTGCCCAGCCTAGTAGCTAATATTGAGAGGATCCTATCCTGGGTCTGATGTTCCATCAGATTGTAAACTCTTTCAGAGGTCATATATTTTAAATCTTTTCTTTTCTTTTTTTTTTTTTTTTTTAAGACGGTGTTTCACTCTTGATGCTGACGTTGAAGTGCAGTGGCTGGATCTCGGCTCACTGCAAACTCCACCTCCTGGGTTCAAGCGATTCTCCTGCCTCAGCCTCCGGAGTAGCTGGGATTACAGGTACGCACCACCACACCCAGCTAATTTTTTTGTATTTTTAGTAGAGACAGGGTTTCACCACGTTGGCCAGGCTGGTCTCGAACTCCTGACGTCAGGTGATCTGCCTGCCTCAGCCTCCCAAAGTGCTGGGATTACAGGTGTGAGCCACCAAGCCTGGCACATATTTTAAATCTTAAAACAAAAAAAAAATTGTTTTTATTTTTAAAATGTTTGGTAGAGACAGGGTCTCAGTATGCTGACCAGGCTGGTCTTGAACTCCTGGTCTCAAGCAATCCTCTTGCCTTGGCCTCCCAATATATGTATTATAAGTCTTTTTTTTTTTTTTTTTTTTGAGATGGAGTCTCACTCTATCACTGAGGCTTGAGTGTAGTGGCACAGTCTTGACTCACCGCAACTTCTGCCTCCCAGGTTCAAGCAATTCTCCTGTCTCAGCATCCTGAGTAGCTGGAATTACAGGCACGTGCCACCATGCCCATCTAATTTTTGTATTTTTAGTAGAGACAGGGGTTTCACCATGTTGGCCAGGCTGGTCTCAAACTCCTGGTCCCTAATAATCCAACTACCTCAGCCTCCCAAAGTGCTGGGATTACAGTCATGAGCCACCTCACCCAGCTGTCTTTTATAAATCTTTAAATACCCTCTACCACCACCACTATAATTCCCCCTAACACACCCACACACACCCCTGTCCCAGTGTTGGGATATATACAGTATATACTCAACAAGTGTTTGACCCAGAATTGAATGGAACTGGAGCCCACATGTGACTCAAGGTCAATGTGGAATCAGCAAGAAATCTCCCTGACCCTTCCCAGGCGGTGGGGAACTCTACTCCCTCTGAACTCGGCCAGCACTTATTATTGTCACAGAAAGTTAAAACTGTAAGGGGGATTCCCCTTCTTGTACATTTGAGGAGAATAAAGGGGAAGTGTCCAGAATCTGGTTCCAGTGTGGGAACCAGATCCCATAGTCTGCTGGTATCTCTCCACTGCAGCTTGTTACCTTTTCAGAGAGGGCTTTCCCGGTTGCCTGCAATCCCTTCCGGTTGCCTGCAATCCCTTCTTCTCCTCTGCTGTTTCCTTTCAAAGCACTAATTCCCTTTGTAATCATTCATTCATCTATCTCTGTGGATGTCCAATGCCTGACTTTCCTACTACACTGCAAGCTCTAAGAGGCCAGGGTCTGTATCTATTTTGTCCTGGATCTCCTGGTGCCCTGCACAAAAAGCCCAGCCCACAGAGTTTCCAATAATAATATGTGAAAAAAAAAAAAAAGAGTGAGGCCACACCAGTGGTGGCTCACACCTGTAATCCCAGCACTTTAGGAGGCAGAGGTGGGTGAATCACCTGAGGTCAGGAGTTCAAGACCAGCCTGGCCAACATGGTAAAACCCTGTCTGTACTAAAAAAATACAAAAATTATCTGGGCGTGGTGGTGCACACCTGTAATCCCAGTTACTTGGGAGGCTGAGGCAGGAGTATTGCTTGAACCCAGGAGGCAGACGTTGCGGTGAGCCAAGATTGTTCCACTGCACTCCAGCCTGGGTGAGAGAGTGAGACTGTGTCTCAAAAAAAAAAAAAAAAGAAAAGAATGAGTATCCATATGGCCTGAGAACCTCCATACATTTCCCCAGGGCAGTGCTGAGACTGGCTCAGAAAGTGCTGAGTTGACGGGTCTGGAGAGTTCCTTGCCAGGAGCTCCAAGGCAACACCTGGCCTTGAGCAGCTTAAGGTATATGGGGGCAATAGACACCTAGTGAATAACCCTACCACCAGGAAGAGGTTTATACTGGGGATGACAAATCAGATTGGGGATTGGAATCTAGCAGTGGTGTGGAGGGCAGATTGGAGGTTGGAGACCTGAGGCAGGGAAACAATTAGGTCATGATTGCAAAAACTGAAAACCACCTGTCTCTGGTAGGAAAACAGTTAAATAAATCACAGTACATCCCAATCATGGGAAATTATGTGGGTGTTAAAAAGAGGGAGGTAGATTTTGGAAAGATGTCCAAGATCTGCTGTGAGGTGACAGGAACAGGTTGCAGAACAATTTGTACAGTATAATCCCAGGCTGAGGGGAGACAAAAGAGGACACTCCCCTGCAGATACACGCTTTTAAATATGCTGAGAGGATACTGGAGAAGCTGTTGAAGAGGGATGAAAAAGTTTTTTCTTTTTCTTTTCTTTTTTTTTTTTTTTTTTGGGACAGAGAGTCTCACTCTGTTGCCCAGGTTGGAGTTCAATGGCGCGATCTCGGCTCACTGCAACCTCCACCTCCTGGGTTCAAGCAATTCACCTGCTTCAGCCTCCCGAGTAGCTGGAATTACAGGCTTGTGCCACGACACCCGGCTAATTTTTGTATTTTTAGTAGAGATGGGTTTCGCCATGTTGGCTAGGCTAGGCTCGAACCCCTTACCTCAGGTGATCTGCCCACCTTAGCCTCCCCAAGTGCTAGGATTACAGGCTTGAGACACCACGCCCAGCCTACTTTTTCTTTCTACACCTTTTGCGCTGGTAGATTTTTACCATCAGCTTATATTCTTTTCACAAGAATTTTTTTTTTTTTTTGCTATGGCAGGATTGGGGGTGATGGGTAAGGAAGTGGGGTGGGGGCTGGACAACTGAGACCCAGTGAGCAGTGCCAGGGAGGGAGGCCTATTGACAGATGGACAGGACTGGAACCAGGGAGGATGCTGCAGGGCCATGGCACCTGGTGGGTGGAACCGGGGGAAGCACAGTGCCGTGTAAGGGGCCTCACTCAAGGCGATTGATCTCCACAGTGCCAGTGACCCTAGGCAAGGGACAACAAGCCCATGGCCAGGAAACCCTGAATTTGGGGAACAAGGGCAAGGAAAGGAAGTAGGTCGAACTTTAGGACCCTACGGATTCCTTGGCCGTTAGCACCATCCTTCGGGTACAGACCGTTCTGGCTGCAGCAGGGAAACAAACAGATGAAGGAGGGGCCAAACCCCAGACCCCGTGGGAGGAGGTCGGCTTGCTACCAGCCCTGGTGTTCCTGGGAGCGTGCCCTGGTTCTCTGCTCGCTCTTTTGGGCTGCCTGCTAGCAGGCCAGGCTAACTTCCAGGCCTAGGGTGAGAGGCCAGGGCATCTGGCCCCTTTTGGAGGCCAAGTCCCTTCCCAGGACCCAGAGCAGAGGAAGCCAGAACAATGCTGTTCATGGAGAGATTGCAGGGGAGAGAGAGCTGGGTGGGGGCGGAGAAGGTTCTTGGCTCATAGAAGCCAGTGAAAGCCTGCAGAAGGTCAAAGGTAGAGGAGTGCTCTGTGATTTCTGAGATGGCACCTCATTTATCTCATAAACACTTGCTCTGAGCCCAAGTCCAGTGGTAATGCTGCCCCTATGCAAAGCTGGGTAAGTCGCTCAGAGGGACTCTGCCTGGGTCTTGTCTCCAGGGCCTCTCTGCAAAAGCCCCTGTGTGCCAGGAGCAGCTGAGGCCTTTTCACAGGTGTCTATTTATTATACACTAGAACATGATAGAAGAGGTATTCTGGGTTTTTTTTTTTTCCTTTTTTTGACAATCTTGCTCTGTCACCCACGCTGAAGTGCAGTGGCATGATCATAGCTCACTGCAGCCTCATGCTCCTGGGCTGAAGTGATCCTTTGCCTCAGCCTCCTGAGTAGCTGCGACTACAGGCATGTGCCACCATGCCTAGCTAAATTTTAAAATTTTTCTTTTGTGCAGATGGGGTCTCTCTATGTTGACCAGGCTGGTTTTGAACTACTCCTGCCTTGATCTCCCAAAGAGTTGGGATTACAGGCATGAGCCTCCATGCCTGACCTAAAGGAGGTGGTTTTTTTGTTTTTTTTTTTGTTTGTTTGTTTTTAACAAAGCAAGAAACTGAGGCTGGTGCCTTGCTCATGACCACATCGTTAGAAAGTGATAGTACTGGGATTCGAGGCCGGGTGCGGTGGCTCACGCCTGTAATTGCAGCACTTTGGGAGGCCAACGTGGGCAGATCAACTGAGGTCAGGAGCTCGAGATCAGCCTGGCCAACATGGTGAAACCCTGTCTCTACTAAAAATACTAAACCCTGTCTCTACTAAAAAAATACAAAAATTAGCTGGACGTGGTGGTGCATGCCTGTAATCCCAGCTACTTGAGAGGCTGAGGCAGGGAAATTGCTTGAACCCGGGAGACAGAGGTTGCAGTGAGCCGAATTTGCACCACTGCACTCCAACCTGGGGTGACAAGAGTGAAACGTTGTCCCAAACAAAACAAAACAAACAAAAAACTGGGATTCGAACCTGGGTGTGCCTGTGTCCCACTTATAATTTGGTTGCTTGGAGCTCAGAACACATTTTCCCATAGAAATTATGCTGTAAGTGGTGGTTTGGCTGCCATAATGGCCTAGCTCACCCAGGGTACAGCCGGAATTAATTCTATGTTTCAGTACGGTTGTGGATGAATCAGGCTTCTGCGGGCTAGCCTGGAAACCCACGAGAGAGGGAAAATGTGTTGAGGGTTTGCCCAGCTAGGAACTCTTGCCCTTCCTATAGCCACCTGGCTCAGGGCAAGCAGGCAGTATGGTGGATCAGGGAGCATTTGCCCATTTCAGAGCTCTGCCAGCAGACCATGGTGAGTTTTAGTTGTTTACAGGAGTGGGACAGAACATGTGGCAGGTTTGAATTTGGGGAGACAGAAAGTGCAAAATGAGATATATGTTAATTTTCAGATTGAAACTCTTAGTCGACTTTTTTCTTTCCTGTACTGCCTCTCAACTCCATACAGAGTCATCTTAGATCTTTTTCCTTTAGGATAGAGCACTAAAGGCATGAGCCAGGGTTTACCTTCACGAAACCTGGCATCTGCCTTTGGAGTGGGTGAGTGACAATATACTGCACAGGGTTAGGAGTGCTGGAGATCAGAGCAGCTGTTGAGAAAAGTAAGGAAGGATCACAGCTCTTATAGTGACTTCAGGGGAAACACTCATTCGTTCAACAAACATTTGCTGTGGGTGTGCTGGGCACTGTGCTGGTTCCTTTCATGGTGCTTCTGTTGCTCAAAGAGTCCTGGGCAGGGATGACTGTGGGTCTCAGATGCAGAATCTTAGCATTGCGAGGAATCTTTTTACAAATGGAAACTGCAGCCATTCATTAATTCAAAAAAGCTGGAGTATTGGACGTTGTGCTAAATGCTGAGGATCCGTAAAGCATGAAAATTGAGATCTAGAGAGAGGTGGGAAGTGGTTTGCCCAGGGTCTTAATCCAGGATTCCAGCATCTGGACCAGAAGCTACCTTCCCAACCACACCCATGGCATTCTTGCCTCAGTGTGCTCCAGCCATTTTTGAGGATTCCTTCTGTTTCCCAGGACTGGGGTTTGGGGCCTGGGGAAAGGCCACAGAAAAGCAGGAGATTCCTCTGTATCTGGTAACAACAATGCTTGGGGTCTCCCCTGGAGTGAGGGTTGGAAGATCTTCCTGTTGGCTGGAGTTCAGAAGGCTTAGGAAACTTCTGTCAGTTCTTTTTTTCTTTTTTTTGAGATGGAGTCTTGGTCTGTCACCCAGGCTGGAGTGCAATGGCGTGATCTCAGCTCACTGCAATCTCCACCTCCTGGGTTCAAGTGAGTCTCCTGCCTCAGCCTCCCGAGTAGCTGGGATTACAGGCGCCCGCCACTACGCCCAGCTAATTTTTGTATTTTTAGTAGATACTGGGTTTCACCATGTTAGTCAGGCTGGTCTCAAACTCCTGACCTCAGGTGATCCGCCCGCCTCAGCCTCCCAAAGTGTTGGGATTACAGGCGTGAGCCACCTCACCTGGCCCTGTGAGTGCTTTCAATGAGTCACGTGCTCTCTAAATTCTGGGTCTTCACAAACACTGTTAGTTCTGCCCAAACCGCTTTTCCCAGTCTCCTTCATCTGGAAGATTTCTCTCCCTCCCTTTTGGGTCTCAGCTTAAAAATCTATCTCTTCTTCAAGGAAATGTTCCTGGACCCTCAGCCTTGGATCCCCCTGCTCTGTGGTCATCTATGGTACTTGGCATGAACCTCCATGCCTGGCCTAAAGGAGGTGTTTTTTTCTTACAAAGCAAGAAACCGAGGCTGGTGCCTTGCCCATGACCACATCGTTAGGAAGTGTTAGGAAGTGTTAAAACTGGGCACCTTGAGCCCAAGAGTTCAATACCAGCCTGGGCAATACAGTGAGACCCTGTCTTTACAAAATAAAATAACAAGAAGAAAATTGGCTGGGCGCGGTGGCTCACGCCTGTAATCCCAACACTTTGGGAGGCTGAGGTGGGCAGATCACAAGGTCCCCTGAGATAATCATGAGCCCTCAGGACTGCTCCTACTTACTATATGTCTTTGTTTCCACTGGACTGTGATCTCTAGGAGGGGCAAAGACTCTGTGTATTTGTTTTTGGCAATTGTGTGCCCATTATCTCAGCCAGTGCTTAGTACACAGTAGGTATTCATTGTGTAGTTACTGAGTGACCATGAGCTGTAGCTGGGGGAAAGGCCATCTAGTGAGTGGCTTTAATTCAAGTCATTCAATGACTGTGGATCAAGGACTCCACACACACAAGGCAAAGGGTGTGACTGGACAGGATACAAAGATGACTTGGAAAAAGAGATTTGCAATCTAATAGGGAAAGTATAATCTAGAACTCAGTTCAAAAATTGCAAAGATGGGCTGGGAACAGTGGCTCATGCCTGTAATCCCAGCACCTTGGGAGGCCAAGGCAGGCAGATGACCTGAGGTCAGGAGTTTGAGACCAGCGTGGCCAACATGGCAAAACCCCATCTCCACTAAAAATACAAAAAAAATTAGCAGGGCGTGGTGGCATGCACCTGTAATCCCAGCTACTCGGGAAGCTGAGGCAGAAGAATTGCTTGAACCTGGAAGGCAGAGGTTGTGGTGAGCCAAGATCGCGCCACTGCACTCCAGCCTGGGCGACAGAGTGACTCAATCAAAAAAAAAAAATTTTTTTTTTCAAAGATGGCCAGGCACAGTGTCTCATGCCTGTAATCCTAGCACTTTGGGAGGCCGAGGTGGGAGGATCACTTGAGCTTAGGAGTTTGAGACCAGCCTGGGCAACACAGTGAGATCTTGTCTCTGTTATTAAAAAAAAAAAAAAAAAAAAAAAAAAAGAAACAAACAAAACCAAAGAATTGCAAAGATCTCTTCTAACCTGAGAGCCTCCATCCCCCTCCTAAGGCCCCTCTCCTCTGCTGGCCCACTGATCCTTGGCTATGGGACCCAGCATATGCCTCTGAGTTCCAGGACCTTACACAGCACAGAAGAATCCAGAGGCTGATGTGGCTGCTGCATAGAGGCTTATGGCAGCAGATCAGCAGTTGAGGGAGTTCATGCAGAGGGCAGACTCTCCTGGCTCTGAGCAGGGCAGGGCGGGACTCAGACTCAGGCTCCTCTGGACAGCTCTGGGTCCACCTGCCTGAGCTTTTATCTATTTTAGAGAATCATTAAGAAAGTACCAACCAGGTGTGGTGGCTCACACCTTGTAATCCCAGCACTTTGGGAGACTGAGGTGGGAGGAAGGCTTGAGCCCAGGAGTTCAATACCAGCCTGGGCAACACAGTGAGATCCTGTCTCTACAAAAAAAAAAAAAAAAACGGCCGGGCGCGGTGGCTCACGCTTGTAATCCCAGCACTTTGGGAGGCCGAGGCGAGCGGATCACGAGGTCAGGAGATCGAGACCACGGTGAAACCCCGTCTCTACTAAAAAATACAAAAAATTAGCCGGGCGCGGTGGCGGGCGCCTGTAGTCCCAGCTACTCGGAGGCTGAGGCAGGAGAATGGCGTGAACCCGGGAGGCGGAGCTTGCAGTGAGCCGAGATTGCGCCACTGCACTCCAGCCCGGGCGACAGAGCGAGACTCTGTCTCAAAAAAAAAAAAAAACAACAAAACAAGAGAATTGGCTGGGCATGGTGGCTCATGCCTGTAATCCCAACACTTTGGGAGGCTAAGGCGGGCAGATCACAAGATCAGGAGTTTGAGACCAGCCTGGCCAATATGGTGAAACCCCGTCTCTACTAAAAATACAAAAATTAGCCAGGTGTGGTGGTGCATGCCTGTAGTCTCACCTACTCGGGAGGCTGAGGCAGAAGAATTGCTTGAGCCTGGGAGGCGGAGGTTGCAGTGAGCCGAGATTGCACCACTGCACTCCAGCCTGGGCGACAGAAAGAGACTCCGTCTCAAAAAAAAAAAAAAATTAGCGGGTCTTGGTGGTGCAAACCTGTAGTCCCAGCTACTCAGGAGGATGAGGCAGGAGGATCACTTGATCCAGGGAGGTTGAAGCTGCAATGAGCCAAGATCGCGCCACTGCACTCCAGCCTGGGCGACAGAATGAGACCCTGTCTCAAGCAAACAAACAAAAAACAAAAAAGAGAAAGCACCTATTCTCAAAATCACCTGGAGAGAAACTTTGAGGGAAAATGCTCACATTCATTGCAAGAGTTTGAAATAATGCCTCAAAATCAGTTATCCCGAAGTGACATGAGACTTGCATCCAAGAACTTTTAATAAATAGTGGCGACCAGGCACAGTGGCTCACGCCTGTCATCCCAGCACTTTGGGAAGCTGAGGCAGGTGGATCACCTGAGGTCAGGTGTTCAAGATCAGCCTGGCCAACATGGTGAAACCCTGTCTCTACTAAAAATACAAAAATTAGCCCGGTGTTGTGGTGGGCACCTGTAATCCCAGCTACTGGGGAGGCTAAAGCAGGAGAACTGCTTAAACCCGGGAGGCGGAGGTTGCGGTGAGCTGAGATCATGCCACTGCACTCCAGCCTGGGCAACAAGAGCAAAACTCTGTTTCAAAAATACATACATACATACATACTGGCATAGGCCAGGCACACAGTGGCTTATGTCTTAATCCCAACATTTTGGGTAGCCGAGGCGGGAGGGTTGCTTGAGCCCAGGAGTTCGAGACCAGCCTGGGCAATATAATGAGACCCTGTCTCTACAAAAAAAATACAAAAATGAGCCAGGGGTGGTGGTGCGTGCCTGTAGTCCCAGCTACTAAGGAGGCTGAGGTTCACTTGAGCCCAGGAGTTGGAAGCTGCAGTGGGCTATGATCGCACCACTGCATTCCAACCTGGGTGGAAGTGAAACCCCCCTTTCTAAAATAAATAAATAAAAATAAATACTGATGTTGGTTGTTCCTCCCAGTTTCCCTGAACCTCAGTTTTGTCATCTGAAGGATGTTTTGTTATGAGGGACATGAAACGCGACCGTGTGATGGCACCCGGCATGCTGAAGATGCTTTGGAAATGCAGGATGGGTCAGAATCTTAAGTGCTCGGAGTCTGGTGGCCGGGGGCCTCACCCAGCAGGAGGACACAATGGAGACAGCCTCCCTGGGTCATACAGTGGGCTGCACACAGGTGCAGGCAGGGGAGCCAGGCCTGAGGCTAGGTAAGAGGCAGCACTAGGACCCAGGGGCCACGTATGCAGCAGGCTCCGCCGGATAAGTTCTCAGCCAGAACACAATGTTCTCAGTGTACCCACAGGAAACCCTGAAGAAGAGAACTGCACATGGCCTCTGCTGGGTGTGTTCTGGTCACAGCCTTTTATTCTTTTTCCTAACCTCAGTCCCCACTTTCACATCCTGTAACCTGCATTGCTGCCCCACCCCACCCTGCTGGGCTGGTCCCAGGTCCCAGGAGAGCAATCAATGAAGGAAGTCCAAGGCCTGGCCAGGTTTTACCATTTTCAAATAAGACCCGTTTGCCTCTAACCGTGGTTTCCTGAATCGCGACCCTTTGTGATGGAAACTTTTTACAGTGCAGAAGGCAGACACTGGGGACAAAGTTGTATTTCTGCCATGGCAAGGATCTTGGCCCACAGGCAAAGGAAACAGCTGATGCCTCATACCACCACCTCCCTTCCTCTCTGAAGGCCGGGTCCCACCTGGGACAGGGGAGGGCCTCCGTCGCTGCTGCCTGAATCGGAGGGAACTTGGAGCTGCCTGGGGGATCAGCGCCAAGTTTGGAGCAGAACATCCTATGATGTGGTTCCTAGTTTTTATTTCCACGAATGCTATAATATGTTGTCCCACCGAGCTATTTTTATTGAATAAAAAAAAAAAAGCAAACCTCTGCAAAACCAGCAGTCCTCTGTTAGACGGAAGGACAAGGTGAACTTTTCACTTCCTTCCCTGCAGCCTATCAACTCAGTCCGTGGTTTGGTGTCACCCACACTCTGTGCTATATTCAATCTCAATTTTTGCCTCCTTGTTTTTGAAGCTGCAGGAGCAAGGCTGTAAACCTATGTTTCTCCTGCTAGTTGCATGAGGCTTTTAGAAGTGCCTTTTTGGTGAATTCTCACAACAGCAAAATAGAGATCTATCAGCTGCTTGCCAGCTGCAGGCAAAGGTGGGTCTGAGGAGAGTGAACAAGGAGGGGAACCTTGAGAAACCCAGCACAATCCCAGCCAACTTCTGGCAAAACTGCACTGTTGGGGGCTGCAAGTAAAGGGCAGAGCTCCGCACAGGCTGCATTCCTGCCACGTTAATGAGAGGCCTGGCCATTGAAAATAAGACCCAAGCCGGACGGGGTGGCTCATGCCTGTAATCCCAGCACTTTGGGAGGCTAAGGCAGGCGGAGCACCTGATGTCGGGAGTTTGAGACCAGCCTGACCAACATAGAGAAAGCCCATCTCTACAAAAAAAATACAAAAATTAGCTGGGTGTGGTGGTGCATGCCCGTAATCCCAGCTACTCGGGAGGCTGAGGCAGGAGAATCGCTTGAACCCGGGAGGTGGAGGCTGCAGTGAGCCGAGATCACACCACTGCCCCTCCAGCCTGGGCAAGAAGAGTGAAACTCCATCTCAAAGAAAATAAGACCCAGTGCCTCTATGAAGCTCCATGAATAAGGCTCCTTCTACCCTGGCATTGCAGAGTCCGTTTCCAGATGTTGGTTGGTAAAAGGGTTTTCATATGTCCTAGGCCTGTAGATTCAACTGCGTGCTTCCTAGACTGGCCCAAGCTCAGGGATTCCCTTCTTGGGGAAGAGGTTTCCAAAAGCAGGCAATATTGCTACTCCTGGGGAGGTCTGCTGAAGGCTGGGGGCCCCAAAAGACCTGTGTTCCAATCTGGGTTTTGTCAACTTGATGGAGCCTGTGCAAATCACTTTCCCACTCAAAGATTTTCATAACTTTGTCAATAAAAATAACAACTGGAGGCTGAGCACGGTGGCTCACACCTGTCATCTCAGCATTTTGGTAGGCTGAGGAGGGGGGATTACTTGAGGTCAGGAGTTCGAGACCAGTCTGGCCAACATGGTGAAACCCCATCTTTACTAAAAACACAAAAATTAGCCAGGTGTGGTGGCACACACCTGTAATCCCAGCTACTTGGGAGGCTGAGGCAGGAGAATTACTTGAACCTGGGAGGCGGAGGTTGCAGTGGGCTGAGGTAATGCCCCTGAACTCCAGCCTGGGTGACAGAGCGAGACTCCATCTCAAAAAATAAATAGCTGGGCGTGGTGGCTCATGCCTGTAATCCCAGCACTTTGGGAGGCCAAGGTGGGTGGATCACCTGAGGTTGGGAGTTCGAGCCCAGCCTGATCAACATGGTGAAACCCTGTCTCTACTAAAAATACAAAATTAGCTGGGCATGTTGGTGCATGCCTGTAATCCTAGCTACTCAGGAGGCTGAGGCAGAAGAATCACTTGAACCCGGGAGGTGGAGGTTGCAGTGAGCCAAGATTGCACCATTGCACTCAGCCTGGGCAACGAGAGCGAGACTCCATCTCAAAATAAATAAATAAATAAATAAATAAATAAATAAAAATAAATAAAATAAAGAGAGGGCTGGGTTAGAGATTGTTGTTGCAGATTGAATTGTGTTGTCCCCACTCCAATTTGTATGTTGAAGTCCTAACCCCAGTATCTGGGAATGTGACCTTATGTGGAGATGGGTCTTGAAAGAGGTCAAGTTGAAATCAGATCAGTAGGGTAGGCCCTAACCCAGTGGAACTGGTGTCCTTATAAAAAGGGGACATTTGGACAGAGACACGCATAGAGGAAAGACTAAAGAGACATTGGGAGAAGATGGCCAAGGAGACAAGCCTGGAACAGACTTTTTCCTTCACAGCCCTCAGAAGAAACCAATCTTGCCGGCACCTTGATCTTGGACTTCTAGCTTCCAGAACTGCAAGACAATAAGCTTCTGTTTTTTAAGCCACACAGTCTGTGGTATTTTGTTATGGCAGCCCTGGCAAATGAATATAATAGCCAAGGACCCTGCAGTCTTAGGCTGTAGGATTGTCTCCTGCCATCCTTGCCATAACTTGGTGGCTTCCTCCCATCCCACATGGTCTTTCTGTAAATGACATCGTGCATGGGGAGTGCTTGGCACAATGTCCCACACAAAGTAACCCCTCACTCACCGTGTGTTAACAATGACGAATGTTTCCAGGGTTCCCAGTGCCTGGGTGCTACTTCTACCTACCCTGAGACACTAGGTACAGAATGAGAGGTGTGAGTTCTGAGCCCAGGCCCTCCTGATCACTCCTACCTTTGTTATTGAAGACTTTCCATCCCCCTCAGCAGCTTCCAATTAGGCTCCTTCTAGGAGCCCACTTTTTTTTTTTTGAGACGGAGTCACACTCTGTCGCCCAGGCTGGATGGAGTGCAGTGGTGCGATCTCGGCTCACTGCAACATCTGCTTCCTGGGTTCAAGCGATTCTCCTGCCTTAGACTCCTGAGTAGCTGGGACTACAGGCGAGTGCCACCATGCCCGGCTAATTTTTGTATTTTTAGTAGAAGCAGCCTTTCTTTTTTTTTTTTTTGAGACAGAGTCACTCTGTCGCCCAGGCTGGAGTGCAGTGGCGCGACCTTGGCTCACTGCAACCTCTGCCTCCCAGGTTCAAGCAATTCTCTGCCTCAGCCTCCCAAGTAGCTGGGATTACAGGCACCCGCCACCACGCCCAGATAACTTTTTTGTATTTTTAGTAGAGACGGGGTTTCACCATATTGGCCAGGCTCGTCTTGAACTTCTGACCTTGTGACCTACCAGCCTCAGCCTCCCAAAGTGCTGGGATTACAGGTGTGAGCCACCGCGTCCGGCAGAGGCAGGGTTTCACCATGTTGACCAGGCTGGTCTTGAACTTCTG
This sequence comes from Symphalangus syndactylus, assembly GCF_028878055.3. Lineage (NCBI taxonomy): Eukaryota > Metazoa > Chordata > Mammalia > Primates > Hylobatidae > Symphalangus > Symphalangus syndactylus. Next base: position 46,789,332 of record NC_072426.2, on the reverse strand, counting down.
ACCTCAAGTGATCTGCCCATCTCAGCCTCCCAAAGTGCTGGGATTACACACCTGGCCTGGCCTAACTCTTTTAAGTGAAAGTGCACTGTGGCCACAGAGCCAGCAGGGTAGAAAAAGAGACTGCAATAACTCAGAATGGGAGATTGCTTATCTGCAAGAAATTCCCCTTTGCAGTTGGAGGAGGAGTTGATCCCCAGGGTCAAGTGAAGCTGCGGACCTTTGGGACTCAGCCTCTGTTTTCCTATTTGCCTAATGAGGACACTCCTTGGCTGGCAGGGTACTGGATAAGGCTTAACTACAGGTGGTGTCAGGGCCCTGTGCATTCAGATAGCAAGGCTGCCCTTCTCCTTGATCCTTCATTCTCCTCTTCCAGAATCTTTTCTAGCCCTCGGGAGGGATACCTTTCTGTGTTGAGAGATGCCTTGGGACAATGTTCTGCCTTCTTCCTGGCTCCTGGGTCAGGTTTCTGGAGGCCATGGAGTCTTATACTCCAGCCGTGGTCTTGAGCTGCTCCTGAGAGTCTGATTTTCCTTTTCATTATCAGGAGCGCAGGCAAAAAGCATTCTCTAGCCTTGAGCATTGGAGCAGGATTACAGAATGAGCCCTGAGTCCTTTCTGGGGAATAACATTGGCCTGGGATGGCCAAGTCCTAGGTTGTCCTCCGATCATTGTGTGTTTATTTTGAAAGCTAAGTCACTCTGACTTTGTAAGATATTACAGATTGACTCTATTTTGGAGACTGCAGAAAGTTAAGTGGGTAGAGTGTGACTTGAACAGCCCTCCAAACGTAACCTTTTGGTTTGCTAAACAAATGAAATGTCTGTGTTTGTTGGTTTATCTTCAAATATATGTCTGGAGATTTCTGAGAACAGAGAGGGAGAGAAAGGGTGTGGGAGTCTACTTCAGGCTTTTAGGGCCCAGGGCAAAAGGGAGGAGAAGCCATATGGGGGAAAAACATCTTTCCACAATGTCCATATACTTTACATGTGATCATTTCAGGCTGTGTCTTATCCTGGTTTTGGCTCAGAGCCCAGAAGGAAGGCTCCTTCGATAATTCTTTGTGTTTAGGACATATGCCTCTCCCTTAAAGTAAATAAATAACTAAAAATCTGTGAATGCTGTCTGCAGTCACAGCAAAAATACTGCTCACCACCTAGTGGTCTGCAAAGATCACATTTGCTGCATTATACCAGCCGATGGGTCTAACCCTTCCAGGCCCAGCCGAGCCTGCTTTCTAAGTTAGTTATTGTGCAAGTTGGGATTCTTGGCCTCTTAGGCGTCCCTGGCTCTTTCTGAGAAATGTGCTTTGGATGGAAAGTGGAGCGCGGTGAACAAGGCTCAGACAATCTGGTTCTTGCTTCCTTCTCCTGAGACTTCTCACCACACCCCCGTTTATGTGCTGTGCTCCAGCCACACCAAATGAGCTGCAGTTCCACATGCGTGTTCCAAGGGACCTGGAGTTCCTGACTTTGCACATGCTGATCCCTGTGCTTGGAACGCTTCTTTGGCATCTTTCCCTTTGTGTGTGGCGCGCTCTCTCTCATCATCACATTCAAGAGCAGGCTAGCCTTCTCTAGGAAAGGGTCCTTGTCATCTCCTTGGCATTCCCACTCCCAAGTCCTCTTGGCTTCCACGGCAGCCTGTACAGACCAGGGCCATGGCCTTATCCCACGGTATATATTGCATGCGTCTGTTTACTCCTCTGCCTCTTCCATGGGTGCAAAAGGCTTCCAGATCTGACTACATAACTGTCATGTGCAACCCCCCTTTTCCTTAGACCTACTAGACCCCAGGAATGAAGCCAGGAGTCTGCATTTTTTATTTTTTTCAGCTTAATTCTGAAGAATGCCAGGTTTGGAAACTATTGCCCTATCTTTTTTTTTTTTTTTGAGACGGAGTCTCGCTCTTTCGCCCAGGCTGGAGTGCAACAGTGCGATCTCAGCTCACTACAACCTCCGCGTCCCGGGTTCAAGCAATTCTTCTGCCTCAGCCTCCCGAGTAGCTGGGACTATAAGCATGTGTCACCATGCCTGGCTAATTTTTGTATTTTTAGTAGAGATAGGGTTTCACCATGTTGGCCAGGCTCATCTTGAACTCCTGACCTCAGGTGATCCACCCGCCTCGGCCTCCCAAAGTGCTGGGATTACGGGCGTGAGCCACTGTGCCCGGCCTGCCCTACCTTTTTGTTTCTCTTTCCCTACGCATTGCCTGTGTCATAGTAGACCCTCAATAAGTGGTTGACCTGGGCCGGGCGCGGTGGCTCACGCCTGTAATCCCAGCACTTTGGGAGGCCAAGGCGGGCGGATCACAAGGTCAGGAGATCGAGACCATCCTGGCTAACACAGTGAAACCCCGTCTCTACTAAAAAATACAAAAAATTAGCCAGGCGTGGTGGCGGGTGCCTGCAGTCCCTGCTACTCTGGAGGCTGAGGCAGGAGAATGGCGGGAACCCGGGAGGCGGAGCTTGCAGTGAGCCAAGATCACGCCACTGCACTCCAGCCTGGGCGACAGAGTGAGACTCTGTCTCAAAAAAAAAAAAAAAAAAAAAAAAAATAAGTGGTTGACCCTGTTAGTTTCTCTCTGGGGGCCTCTTTTTGTTTTCACTTTCTTCCCTCTCCAGCCTAGTTCAACAATTTACTTAGCCCCTTACCCCTACCATGTAAGACTTCAACCACCAACTGCTCATTTTTTCCATTCCTCCTGCCAGGCTGCTGGGAGCTGCTGGTGGACTTCCTCAAAGAGTGGTGCTACTGTAAATTCAAGGCCTCTCACTGCAACAGGCCCCTGAATGGGTTTGGCAAGCCTTCTGACCCTGGGACACAGGCAGTAGGCCAACTTGCCTCTCCTTTACTGAGAAAATAGAGGCCATTGGATGGGAATGCCCCCTCTTCCTGCTGCCTCTCCTACACATTTACCCACATCAGCACATCCTGTTCTCCCACCTCACGCCAGCCAGGCTCTGGCTCTCACCTCCTCCCACTTCCTCAGGCATCCGTCTGTCAATTATCCCCATTTTCTTTTCTTTCTTTCTTTTTTTTTTTTGTGAGACGGAGTTTCACTCTTGTTGCCCAGGCTGGAGTGCAATGGTGCGATCTCAGCTCACTGCAACCTCCGCCTCCCAGGTTCAAGCGATTCTCCTGTCTCAGCCTCCCGAGTATCTGGGATTACAGGCACCTGCCACTATGCCTGGCTAATTTTTGTACTTTTAGTAGAGACGGGGTTTCGCCGTGTTGGCCAGGCTGGTCTCGAACTCCTGACCTCAGGTGATCCACCCGCCTCGGCCTCTCAAAGTCCTGGGATTACAGGCATAAGCCACCGTGCCCAGCCAATTATCCCCTTTTTCTTTGACCTCTCCCATTGTAAAAGAAAAAAACGAGCTCTTTGCTATGCATTCTCCTTTAGCTGTCCCCCTCTCAGTCCCTCATTTTTGCTTCCCCTTCCCCTTGAACTTCTGGAAAGTGTTGCCTGGATTTAGCCCCACTATCCCCCCCCGCCCCCACTCTTCCCCCACAGCATTCTGGCTTTGTCTCTGCTACCCAGAGATGGCTGCTCTTAAGACAAGGTCACCAGCCAGGCATGGTGGCTAAGGCCTGTAATCCCAGCACTTTGGGAGGCCGGGGCCAGAGGATTGCTTGAGCTCAGGAGTCTGAGACCAGCCTGGGAAAACCGTGTCTCTACTAAAAATACAAAAATTAGCCAGGCGTGGTGGCATGCACCTGTAGTCTCAGCTAATCAGGAGACTGAGATGGGAGGATTGCTTGAGCCTGGGAGGGCGAGGTTACAGTGAGCTGTGATCTCATGCCACTGCACTCCAACCCGGGTGGCAGAGTGAGATGCTGTCTCCAAAAAAAAAAAAAAAAAAAGTCACCAACAGTCTCCATGGTAAGATCCCAACAGCAGGCAGGGAGCGGTGGCTCACATTTGTAATCCCAGCACTTTGGGAAGCTAAGACGGGTGGATCACCCGAGGTAAGGAGTTAGAGACTAGCTTGGCCAACATGGCGAAACTCCGTCTCTACTAAAAACACAAAAATTAGCTGGGCATGGTGGCAGGCACCTGTAGTCTCAGCTACTCAGGAGGCTGAAGCAGGAGAATCGCTTGAATCCAGGAGGCGGAGGTTGCAGTAAGCCTTCGCCATCCCTTGTCTCACTTAATTGCTTGGCTGCACCATATACTGCTGTTTGCAGCCTTCTTCTCAAAATGTGCTTTCCCCTTGGTTTCTGTGACGCCATATTCCTTGCTCCCTGTCTCTCTGGGGACTTCCTGCCAGTTGCTTTCCTGGATCTTCCTACTTTGCCTGTCCCTTACACGTCGGCATGCCCTGAGGATCCCTCCCTGGTGTGATTCTCTCCTCACTCCACGGGCTGTCTCCCTGGACAATCTATCCACTCTCCACCTTTGTCTTAATAAACACCTCCAGGCTGCTGAGTCTGAAATCTAACTCCAGCCCAGTTCACTCTCCAGACTATAGACCCGTGGAGTCACTTGCCTCTTGAACATCTCTGTAGCCTGCTTCCCTCTCTATACCCCTATCTCAGTGAATGGTACCACTAGTCCTTGAGCTCCTGACGCAAGAAAACTTGGGTGTCCTCTCTGAGTTATCCACGTTCCACCAGTCACTGAATCCTGTATATGACACTTTTTTTTTTTTTTTTTTGAGTCTCGCTCTGGCCCAGGCTGGAGTGCAATGGCGCAATCTCGGCTCACTGCAACCTCTGACTCCTGGGTTCAAGCGATTTTCCTGCCTCAGCCTCCTGAATAGCTGGGAGTACAGGTGCCCACCACCATACCACCATGCCCGGCTAATTTTTCTCTTTTTTGTAGATATGGGGTTTCACCATGTTGGCCAGGCTGGTCTCGAACTTCCTGGTCTCATGTGATTTGCCCGCCTCCATCTCCCAAAGTGCTGGGATTACAGGCATGAGCCATCGTGCTGGCCTTTTTTTTGTTTGTTTTTGAGACAGGGTCTCGCTCTGTCACCCAGGCAATACCACGATGATAACTTACCGCAGCCTTAAGCCCCCGGGCTCAAGCATTCCTCCTGCCTCGGTCTCTGGAGTAGCTAGAACTACAGGTGTGTGCCAACATGCCTGGCTAATCTGTAAATTTTTTTGTAGAGGTGGGGGTCTTGCTATGTTGGCCAGGCTGGTCTTAACTCCTGGCCTCAAGCGATCCTGCCACTTGGGCCTCCCAAAGTGTGGGATTACAGGTGTGAGCCACTACCCCCTGCCACTTCTCAAATCAAGTCCATCCTCTGTCTCCACCTTTTTTTTTTTTTTTTTGAGACAGAGTCTCACTCTGTCGCCCATGCTGGAGTGCAATGGCATGATCTTGGCTCACTGCAACCTCTGCCTCCTGGGTTCAAGTGATTCTCCTGTCTCAGCCTCCTGGGTAGCTGGGATTACAGGCACCCACCATCATGCCCGGCTAATTTTTGTATTTTTGTAGAGATGGAGTTTCAACGTGTTGGCCAGGCTGGTCTCAAATTCCTGACCTCAGGTGATCCGCCCGCCTCGGCCTCCCAAAGTGCTGGGATTACAGGCGTGAGCCACTGCGCCCGGCCGTATCCACACCTTTAATTTGGCCTACAGTCATCCCTTACCTGGACGACCTCAAAGGCTTCCTAAGAAATCTGGCTCTCGCCACCACCAATTCTCCATTCCCTCCCAGTAAATTATCTGAAGTATAACCAGATCTTGTCATGCTCCTGCCTCAAGCTCATCAGTGGTTCCCCACTGTCCTCTGGTTGAAGTTCAGATTCCTTAGCAAAGCCCACGAGTCCTACCCTCTGCCTTATTCTTGCCCTTAGCACCTATGAATCAATCATAACGAACCACCCGCAGCCCTACAAAAGCAGGATGCTCTTTCCCACCCTTGGGCCTCTGCAAATTGTATTCCCTCCACCTATAAAGTCCTTCCTTCCCACCCCACTTACTTTTTCTTCAGGTCTCAGCCTAAACCTCTTCGTTCATTAAAGCCTTCTCTGATGCCTGGTCCAGCTGGATTAGTTGTCTCTGCTATGGGATTGTCCAGCACCTCATGCTTTCCTCATCAGAGCAATTATTACACTTAAAATGACCTTTCTGTCCCTCTTAATATTTATTTATAAACTTCTTGAGGTTGATGACTGGGTCTTGTTTTACAGCATATCCTTAGCATCTAGCAGACACTAGACACAGAGTGCTAGCATCTGGTGAAAGAATGACAGACATTTGGAAAGGAACATCCTCTCTACTGCTGTAACAAATTGTATGTTGTTTCATTACCGGCTCTAAACAGGTTTTGTTTTGTTTTTTTTTTTTTTGAGACGGAGTCTCACTATCGCCCAGGTTGGAATGCAGTGGTGTGGTCTTGGCTCGCTGCAACCTCCACCTCCCAGGTTCTAGAGATTCTCCTGCCTCAGCCTCCTGGGTAGTTGGGATTACAGGCGTGTGCCACCGCACTCAGCTTTTTTTTTTTTTTTTTCTGAGACAGTGTCTCACTCTGTTGCGCAGGCTGGAGTGCAGTGTCATGATCTTGGCTCACTGCAACCTCTGGCCCCTGGGTTCTAGAGATTCCCCCACCTCAGCCTCCCGAGTAGTTGGGATTACAGGCGTGCACCACCACACCAGCTAATTTTTGTACTTTTACTAGAAACAGGGTTTTGCCGTGTTGGCCAGGCTGGTCTTGAACTCCTGACCTCAGGTGATCTGCCCACCTCGGCCTCCCAAAGCGCTGGGGTTACGGGCGTGAACCACCGCACCTGGCCCCACCTAATTTTTGTATTTTTATTAGGGATGGGGTTTCACTATGTTGGCTAGGCTGGCCTGGAACTCCTGACCTCAGGTGATCTGCCCGCCTTGGCCTCCCAAAGTGCTGGGATTACAGGCGTGAGCCACTGCACCTGCCTCTAAACAGCTTATATTATAAAAAGAAACAGGCTGATTTGGGAAAACAACTCCTCCTTGGGAAACTTGACAGACACGAGAAATTAGAGTACCTGTGAGGTGAGACTAGCTCGTAGATGCTGACATGTGAACCTACCACCAGGCCCACGGCAGGAGCCCATGAGGACGGCAGGGAACCACCAGTGCCCTTTGCCTTGGCTCATCGCGTAGATGGGATCATATGAGATATGACTGCTTTGGAACGGCTTCCATTTGTTCCACAGCCTGAACCTGTCAGGGTGACGTTATAGGAGCTCTGGGCTGAGATCTGGGTGATAGTCTTGGCTCTGCCCATTAACTATCTGAATTACCTCAGGGATTACTCCACTATGGATTTTGCCCTAGAAATAGCTAGTAGTTTCTTATATTTATTCATTTATTTTGAGACAGAGTCTCACTCTGTGACCCAGGCTTGAGTGCAGTGGCACGATCTTGGCTCACTGCAATCTCCCTCCCAGGTTCAAGCCATTCTTCTGCCTCAGCTTCCCATGAGGCTGGGATTACAGGTACCCACCACCACACCCGGCTAATTTTTGTATTTTTAGTAGAGACAGGGTTTTCCCATGTTGGCCAGGCTGGTCTTGAACTCCTGACCTCAGGTGATCCTCCAGCCTCGCCCTCCCAAAGTGCTGGGATTACAGGCGTGAGCCACGGCGCCTGGTTTTGAAATAGCTAGCAGTTTCTAAAACAAAGGTAACACACAAATTCCTATGTCATTCACTTAGGAGAGACCTATGATATACCTACTACGTGCCAAGTGGTATCCTAGGTACTGACGATGCAGCAGTAAACCAGACAGACAACGTCCCAACTTCCTATATGTAAATGAGGGGTGAACTAGATGACCTCTAAGGTCTCTTTCAGCTCTACAATTCTGAGACCCTCTCTTTGACCAGATGCTAATAAATTTATGCACAGAGGGCTAGTGGCAAAGCATCAGGCTCCTTTGATGCAATCTCCATCCCAAACTCAGCTCTGGGAAAACAGGAAAAGATCTGGTATCACTACAGTCTGCCTGTAGCCCAAGCTTTTAACTCTCCCAAGTACCTGTTATTTAAGACTTTTATCTCTTTTGTGAAATGAAAGGCTTGGTTTTGGTTGAACTTTAGGCAATTAAATAAAAGGCCTGGCAAGGTATTTTCGGGAAAGTTAGGTGCTTTGGCAAAAGGACAGGGAGAGGCAAAGCAGCCTCCTCTAAGTGTAGTATTTCTTTTCTTTTTTTTTTTTTTTTTTTTTTTTTTTTGAGACAGAGTTTCGCTCTTATCGCCCAGGCTGGAGTGCAATGGCGCGATCTCAGCTCACCGCAACCTCTGCCTCCCAGGTTCAGGCGATTCTGCCTCAGCCTCCCAAGTAGCTGGGATCAGAGGCGTGTGCCACCATGTCCAACTAATTTTGTATTTATAGTAGAGATGGGGGTTTCTCTGTGTTGGTCAGGCTGGTCTTGAACTCCCGACCTCAGGTGATCTGGCCGCCTTGGCCTCCCAAAGTGCTGGGCTTACAGGCGTGAGCTACCACGCCCAGCCTTAAGTGTAGCATTTCTTACACTTGCCCAAAAGGGCGCCAGCTTCTTGAGCAGCTTCCTCCTCTTCCTCTGGATGATAGGAATCTCCCAGCTCTGGCCCCTTCCCTTTACAGAGGTGAAAGTCCTAGCCTTAAGGCCCAAAGTTTCTACCACTTCTGTATCTGGTACTCTGACTGGGAACAGCAGATTCCAAGACTCCCGGCCATGTTGGGGAAGGGGAGCCACAGGCTGCAGGTAAATGGGCAGATAAAGAGAGATCCTTGGGTCAGGAACTTGATTTAGTTTCCAGACACTGTCATTCTGGTGTGTCAGCTATGGGATGGCACTGATCAATAACACGTTTGCGTATCAGTGAAAACTCTGGACTTTAAAGCTGATGCTGGATAACTGTGAAGTCGAAATGGGAAATTTTTGTACAACTGTGTAAAACTAGCTATTTTACTGTTGATATCTCATTACCATGAGACAAAACAGTTATATAGAATTATGTGTCAGATTGATATGAACAATTTTTTTTTTTTCGAGGCACAGTCTCACTCTGTCGTCCAGGCTAGAGTGCAGTGGCTCGATCTTGGCTCACTGCAACCTCTGCCTCCTGGGTTCAACTGATTCTCCTGCCTCAGCCTCCCGAGTAGCTGGGATTACAGGCATGCACCACCACGCCCAGCTAATTTTGTATTTTTAGTAGAGATAGGGTTTTTCCACGTTGGTCAGGCTGGTCTCGAACTCCTGACCTCAGGTGATCCACCCGCCTCAGCCTCCCAAAGTGCTGAGATTACAGGCGTGAGCCACCGTGTCCTGCCCCATACTGAATCTTGAGGGTATGCAGAAGCCAACATACAGCTAATTCCTGTCTGTTTCTGAAGAAGCTGTTCCTTCCTCATGCTCAAGATCTCTTTTTGCCAAACCCTGGGAGGGGGGAGGGAGGAGGGAAGGTAGCGGAAGGCTTATTTTCTCCAGGTAGTTACTTCATTTTACCATTTAATCAAAAGTTTTAGGATTTTTCCTAATACAGTGTGCTGGGTTGGGTTTGGTGGGATGTGGCATAGTGAATCTAAAAGAGGCTGCTTTGGATTCTGGCCAAGTTGAACTTAAGTCCAGATTTGGCCATTGACTTAGCTGTGCAGCCTTGGCAAGTGACACTTGCTCTGAGCTTCAAGTTCCTTTTCTATATTAGGGGGTATTACGTATCTTGCTGTGTTATTCAGAGGATTATAATTCATGCCTGTGAGTGACTGGCACAAGAGAAGACAGATGACAGATGAGCAACTGGGACCATCTTTGAGCCCAAAGCATAGTAACAGGCGTTGTGGACAATGCAACATAATGACTGACAGAAAGGTACAGAGAGGGAGGTACTCTCTTTAAAAAATTGTGAGTCTTATTCTTGGTAAGACTAAAATAGCAGCTAAGTGATCAATGAGAAGTGCTTCAAAAAGCATTTTTGTTTAATGCTAAGATCACTTCAGTTTCCAAGGTCATATAAAGAAACACCCAATTTAGAGAAAAAATTCTGTAATAAGTTCAAATACCAAAGCGTAAAGATGATGTAACACAGTGCCTATGCTGCATGGTTACACAAATTAAACAAAAGAAAGGTAGTGACTGCTTCTAAATTCTCACTGAAAATCCGATTTAAAGGTTTATTGCAGTCTAGGTATTTTTAATTTTTCCCTTGGTGATTATCATGATGCCTGATGCTAATAAGTACTGTTAAAAAACTAAAATGCTTTCGAATACGGAACTTCTTTTAGTTGAGAATTATTAATATGGAAAATGTGAGTTGGTGGACTGCTACTTCTTGTGCTCTGATTTTATTTTTATGTTTATTTTTGAGACAGAGTCTCGCTCTGTCACCCAGGCTAGAGTGCAATGGCATGATCTCAGCTCACTGCAACCTCCGCCTCCTGGGTTTAAGCGATTCTGGTGCCTCAGCCTCGTGAGTAGCTGGGATTACAAGCGTGTGCCACCACACTGGGCTAATTTTTGTATTTTCAATAGAGACCAAGTTTCACCATGTTGGCCAGACTGGTCTTGAACTCCTGACCTCTAGTGATCCACTCACCTCAGCCTCCCCAGGTGCTGGGATTAAAGGTGGGAGCCACCGTGCCCAGTCTCCAATTTGCTTTAGAGGCAATAATGAGATGAATTATCAGGCAACTGGGATCTATTCCAAGTCCAAGATTTTCTTCTGCCTGGGCTATGAGACCATGAGCAGGTGTTTAACTTCACAGGGCTCAGGCTCTTAACCCACTGAATGAGGTCACCACCTCCCTTCAGGTAGAAAGTGTTAAACATTTTGAACTCTTGAGATTAAGGCTAATTGCTACTGGGATTATATTTACTTATAATTAAGCAACTCTAAGCAGATCAGGTGCCAGTTATTAATAAGGAACCAGACAAATGTTGTCCAAGGCAAAATTTGCATACAACGTAATAAACGATTATACCAGTTTACTGTGGAAAGTGGCGTCCCATGAGGGAAAACAGTACATCTCTTAGCCTTCCAGGTTTTTCCCTATCATGGTATAAAAACTTACTTGAGGCCAGGTGCGGTGGCTCATGCCTGTAATCCCAGCACTTTGGAGGCCGAGTTTGGGGGGAATCTCTTGAGGCCAGGAGTTCAAGACCAACCTGGGCAACATAGCAAGACCTTGTCTCTTAAAAAAAAAAAATTGGCTGGGCGCGGTGGCTCACACCTGTAATCCCAGCACTTTGGGAGGCTGAGGCAGGTGGATCACCTGAGGTCAGAAGTTCAAGACCAGCCTGGTCAACATGGTGAAACCCCGTCTCTACAAAATATACAAAAAATTAGCCGGGTGTGGTGGCAGGTGCCTGTAATCCCAGCTACTTGGGAGGCTGAGGCAGGAGAATTGCTTGAACCCGGGAGGCGGATGTTGCAGTGAGCCGAGATCGTGCCATTGCGCTCCAGCCTGGGCAACAAGAGTGAAACTTCGTCTCAAAAAAAAAAAAACAAAAAAAACCTTAAATATCATTAAGATAAATTTATGTACTCCTATAAAGACAAATATCCCTTAAGTAAAGCCAGTCTACCATTTGTTTAGGACAAATGGTTTTTAGATTCCCTTCTTCTAAAAAGTAATTTGACCTCTTCACCTCATCCCAAATCCGAGATTTTGAAAGGATAATGCCACCAATCTGGAGCTCTTTCAAAGGATTTATTTGCTACAGAATTGCTTGAGTCTACCAATGAGAAGAACTCAGGATTTCTGTGTTTAAAAGGATTTTGCTTACTGCTTTATTTTTACAAGTGCTGCCATATCCAAAAAGCACTTCTTTTTGCCAGCATTTGGCATGTCTAGAAGAGGTTAGAAAAAGTTAGAGTCTATAGAATTGATGTCTAAAAATAGGGAAAAAAATGAATATTTAAAAATTCATCATTTGGATAGGTCCTGAGTTGAAATCACATTTATCTGCAAAATAACTTTTTTAAGGTCAGAATGCTATATTTTTAACCACAGATGCTGACCTTGACCTTGACTGGTAAATATTTCCAGGCACCATATGGATGACAGGACAGACGCCATTCAGTTGGCCAAATCTGATATATGCCCTACCTGGCTTGTGAAAATTTTTAAGTATCTCTTAACCCCAAACCTCCTGGTTCTCTGAAACCAACTGTCTTAATCTGATTCCCAATACTTTTAAAAACAAATAAACAAAATATTCCCTGAAAGACCACACATATAAGTATTTGTTGCCTGTGAATAGATACAGCGAAACCAAGTATAAATGTGTATTAACAATTCAGCGACGTAGCTGTGGATCTCTGGATGGCTATGTAAGCTGTGAGAAAGTCCCTCACTGGCTTTGCACTTGCTGCGCACCAGAGGTGACCATCTAGGCAGCATCAACCTGAAGAGGGGGTGAATCCCAACAGCTGTTCGATGGGCTTAAACCGCCACTCGTCAGCCTCCAGCTCTTCTACCAATCCAGCTAGTTTTTCCATCCGAGCAACTTGCTGATCTGTAAAGAGTCAAGGAGAGAATATTATGCAACAACGTATTACCCATGAGACTGCCACCAGCCACCAAGATGATGACTGGTATAAAAATAATTTCTAGGCCAGGTGCGGTGGATCCCACCTGTAATCCTAGCACTTTGGGAGGCTGAGGCGGGCAGATCACGAGGTCAAGAGATCGAGACCATCCTGGCCAATATGGTGAAACCCCATCTCTATAGAAATACAAAAAAACTGAGCTGGACGTGGTGGCATGCGCCTGTAGTCCCAGCTACTCGGGAGGCCAAGGCAGGAGAATCGCTTGAACCCTGGAGGCAGAGGTTGCAGTGAGCCGAGATTGTGCCACTGCATTCCAGCCTGGTGACAGAGTGAGACTTCGTCTCAAAAAAAAAAAAAAAAAAAAAAATTTCTAGATGGATTTTTTTTTTCCCCTCAAGATTCTCTCTCTTTTTTTGGGGTCGGGGGGGGGGTGGGGGGGGAGAAACGGAGTCTTGCTTTGTTGCCCAGGCTGCAGTGCAATGACGTGATCTCAGCTCACTGCAACCTCCGCCTCCCGGGTTCAAGTGATTCTCCCGCCTCAGCCTCCTGAGTAGCTGGGACTACAGGCACCCGCCATTGTGCCCGGCTAAGTTTTGTATTTTTGTAGAGATGGGGTTTCACCATGTTGGCCAGGCTAGTCTCGAATTCTTGACCTCAGGTGATCTGCCTGCCTCGGCCTCCCAAAGTGCTGGATTACAGACGTGAGCCACTGTGCCTGACCCTCAAAATTCTCATAATGGGGTCTTATTCTATGCTGGTCAGAAGCTTAATTTCTTTTTCTTTTTTCCTTTTTTTTGAGATAGAGTTTCACTCTTATTGCCCAGGGTGGAGTGCAATGGTGTGATCTCAGCTCACTGCAACCTCTGTCTCCCAGGTCCAAGAGATTCTGCTGCCTCAGCCTCCCGAGTAGCTGGAATCACAGGCATATGCCACCATGCTTGGCTAATTTTGTATTTTTAGTAGAGATGGGGTTTCTCCATGTTGGTCAGGCTGGTCTCGAACTCCCGACCTCAGGTGATCCGCCCGCCTCGGCCTCCCAAAGTGTTGGGATTATAGGTGTGAGCCACCGTGCCCAGCCTATTCTTTTTCTTTTCTTTTTTTTTTTTTTTTAAGTCGGAAGTTTCTTCTAATGTTAAAAGAAGAAAGGCTGGGCGCAGTGGCTCATGCCTGTAATCCAAGCACTTTGGGATACCAAGGCAGGCGGATCACAAGGTCAAGAGATTGAGACCATCCTGGCCAACATGGTGAAACCCCGTCTCTACTAAAAATACAAAAATTAGCTGGGCGTGGTGGCGTGCGCCTGTAGTCCCAGCTATTTGGGAGGCTGAGGAAGGAGAATCACTTGAACCCAGGAGGCAAAGGTTGCAGTGAGCCGCGATCATGCCATTGCACTCCAGCCCGGGTGACAGTGAGAGACTCTGTCTCAAAAAATAAAAAAGTCATTTTAAAATAAAATGATCACATTTTCAGGATGTGCCCTATTCTTTTTTTTTTTTTTTTTTCCAGAGACAGGGTCTCACTCTGTCACCAAGGCTGGAGTATGCCTCCTGGGCTCAAGCGATCGTCCCAACTCAGCCTCTCAAGTAGCTAGGACCACAAGCATGTGCCACCATTCTCCACTAATTTTTGTATTTTCTTTTTTAGATATGGGGTTTCACCAAGTTGCCCGGGTCAGTCTGGAACTCCTGGGCTCAAGCAGTCTTCCTGCTTCAGCCTCCCAAAGTGCTGGGATTAGAGGCATGAGCTACTGCACCCGGCCCGGATGTGCTCTGTTCCTAAAAAAAGTACTCATCCTCTATGCCATAGTGATTTGTGGACTAAAATCCTAGGGTTAGAGGCAATTACAGCTTTTCCCCCTACATAATGTTTCAATGGAGAAATGGTCTGGTGGGGGAACACAGTTTGTTGATGCAGAAATGAAGGCCTGGTGAGGCCTAATGTAACAGAAAAGGTGTTATCAGGATGTTAGAGTATAGACAGACCAGGAGGTATCATACAAATACTTGAAGATGATGATGGTAATCAGCGGAGGACAACAATAAGAGGAGGTTTCAGACAGGAGAGGAAAAAGTAACACAAGAGGAGCAGGAAGCACTGACTCCCTGGAGGACCAACTTTGTTTGTTTTTCAGACAGGCTCTCACTCTGTTGCCCAGGCTAGAGTGCAGTGGTGCGATTCCGGCTCATTGCAGCCTCAACCTCCCGGGCTCAAGTGATCTTCCCACCTCAGCCTCCCAAGTAGCTGGGACTACAGGTGTGCACCACCATGCTTGACTAATTTTTTCTTTCTAGAGATGCGGTTTCACCATGTTGGCCAGGCTGGTCTCAAACTCCTGACCTCAAATGATCTACCCGCCTCAGCCTCCCAAAGTGCTGGGATTACAGACGTGAGCCACTGCACCCGCCCCAACCTTAAGCCTCAATGTGGACATTATGACTAGATTAAGACCTAGAATGTTCTTTAATTTAGGAAGTCCACTAAAATAGCCTTGCTGAGTTTGGGGGTTTTTGTCACAGCCTCATCCACCCCCTAGCAAATTTATTCTCACAGTCAAGTACACAACACTCATGTGCTTACCATGTTTCACCTGTTTAAGCGTGGATGCCACTTGATAGCTAAAAACAGATTCGCAGAGGAATCTCTCAGAGCCATCTACAAACAAAAGGAGAAAAGGTTTTAATCTGCTCTAAGGGTTTTGTGGCTTCTGATAAACCAAGTAAACTTGTTTATTCTTTTCCCTGCTTGTACATTCAGGGTCTAGTTCTCAGTGTTTACAAAGACGGGTTCTGTTTCATTTAGAACTAAGACTGTTATAAAAGCTATTTATTCTATACCTAGAATATTAAAATAGTCCCTCTACTTAAGAGTTCAAAAATAGTGTTTAAAAAAACAAAAACAAGAAACCTCAGTCTGATGTCCTGGTCAACACTTCCCTCCTCCCAACCTGAGAGTTCCTTAATGTTCTCCTGTATGTCAAGCAAACACTGGCAGCTGACACATTTGGCCTTGTAGCTGGCTCCTGTAGTGTCAAAATATAAAGGTTCACCAAAACTCCAAATCATTTTCAGTCTAAAAAACAAAGCTGAGGAAAAAACATTGTTGATTTTTAATATATCAAATTACATCACTCTGACAATCACAGAACACTGCTGGGAAATTTCATTCTGTGAACGCAAACTGTAACCTTGATTTTCCAACTGAACCAAAACACTGCAATTTGGATGACGATAAGAGTATGGTGCAAGTTCAGAACCTAGAATTGTACTGGTGCCAAGAACTGCCAACAAGAAGTGGCCAACTCAGTTGCCACAGCACTTGGAAGATAATCATGAAACATAAGCTAGTTCATGTTATTCCTTATCAGGCAAGGGCTGATACAGCAAAACATATTCTCAAAAATTTACAGCTCACATAGAAACATTTGATTTTTAAAAAGGTAGCAGAAACCATTTGGAGGATGTACCTTATTGCGAAAATCCTAAAACAAACGGGGAGAGAGGACACAGCTGTCCTTTTTCAGGCAGTACTTCATGTCAGCACTACTAGGCCTCAAGCATTCACCCACCAATCATGGGTTGTTGTGTTGACCAGGTATTAAGTGGCAAGGAGACAGGACTAACACATTCTGGCCTCATGCTGAGTTTCACACAAAGGAGATCTTATTTCAGAAGTCACAATAACCAATTAAAAAAAAAAAAAAACTATAGATACTGTATCCAAAGAGCTTGAATATATAACCAAGAGAGCATCCTTCCAATATTATCTTCAAAGTGATCCAAAAAAAAAAAAAAGAGAAAAAGAAAAAAATGAAAGTATAATTATTGGGATGTATACTTTTTGTATTCTTCAGAGAGAGTGTTACATTTTGTAAATTCAAACTCAGTCTCAAAAAAAAAAGAGGTTTGAATGTCAGCAGTCATTATCCTATTCATATTCTTGCTTAAAAAGTCCAATTATAACTCATATTTTATTTTAGAAAGAGGAAAGCACAGACAATTAGAGTTTACCTCCCAGGTGGTTTGATCCTGAACTTTAGGATTACACACAAGGCAGTGGGAATTATGGGCTATAAGGATCAGGCCAAGATGTATATGGAAGCTCCTGAAAGTGCCACATCTCATTTACATTTAATCACAGGCACCATTAGGATAAAATGGTTAAGTTGTGATATTTGCATATTTTCCTTGGTAATGAACTTCAAGGCAAAAGGATATAAGCTAAACTTTCAAAAAGGCACCTCTGCATGTCACTCCACCACACTATATGACTGTGGAACACACTTTTGCTGATTTGCAGCTCCCTATTAACCACAAAGTCCAATTGCTTCTCAGCCACATCCTATTAGATGTGGTATCAGTACCAGTCTAAAGCCTGGAATTTCTCCAGAACGGAGTCAGCTGGGGGCAATCTCTTCCATTTAGAAACTGTAATCAAACCCTTTGTAACACAGCAGGTAGCAATACATCAGCTTTCCTCGTAAGGGACAAGCAAAGGTCATAAACAGGGAAAACTTCAGTAAATTACCCAAATCTAACACCATAGCCAACTCCAATAAATAAGGATGGTAACAAATACGTTAAAAAGAATATTACCTCAGAGTAGGAAATTAGACAATGCCAGATAATTTATATTTCAGTGGCTACAATGTCTCTAAAATACAGCCACTGATGGGCTGGAAGGCAGTCTCTAATGTGCTCAGTAATAACTGGGTGAGGACAATTTTGGCCAAGGGCAGGAGAATGCTGAAAACTGCTGTATGCTGCTTATGTGAGGTGTCTTGTTATCAGAGAGTAGAGGCACAAAAAAGTTAATGCACAAGGTTAACTACAGGTGATTTGGGTTTACTATCCTAGACTCATGAGGATATAACATCAAGTTGAACCCGCTGAGATTAAAAACAGCATCCATCCTTGATTCCTAACTGCTTCTGTTCCTTATTCTTGACAGGCAACCCTTCCTGCTCTATTTTCATATTCCCTTTTTTTTTTTTTAACGGAGTCTCGCTCTATTGCCCAGGCTGGGGGGCAGTGGCATGATCTCGGCTCACTGCAACCTCCGCCTCCCAGGTTCAAGCAATTCTCTCAGCCTCCCGAGTAGCTGGGACTATAGGCACACACCACGATGCTTTTTTTTTGTTTTTTTTTTTTGTATTTTTAGTAGAGGCGGGGTTTCACCATATTGGTCAGGCTGGTCTCGAACTCCTGACCTCAGGTGATCCGCCCACCTCAGCCTCCCAAAGTGCTGGGAATACAGGCGTGAGGCACCGTGTCCGGCCTCTATTTTCATATTCTATTAAACTATTATTGGTCAGGTACATGTGTGTTAGATTTATTGTATAATAGAATAGTATCGCCTATAAACATGGTAGAAAATGCTTCCAAATCCAACATCCTTACATTTCAGAGTACTCATTTCAATTTAATATTATTGATTTGACCAAGAATATTAAATGGGTTTAGGGGTTGCCACCTCTACATTATTTTTCACAGTCTTTAAGTGTAATACTTTTTATATTCTTTTTAAGATTTAAGATTTTTAAAGATTATCTTAATCTTTTTAAGATTTAAGATTTTTAAGATTTAAGATTATTGGTAAAACTTGAAATCTAAGAAACACAATCAAAACTGTGCACTGTGTATTTACACTTAATATAAATGGATCCTACAACAGAGACCCAACACATTTCTCCATTAAGCATATTGAGAAGGAATAAAAATGGATAGATCTACAACTCGCTAGAACATCAACATTCAGACTAATCTCAGAAGCCTTTCTTCTTCAATATCGCCACATAATTTGGTGTATACTGACAAAGAATGCTGATAGCTTTGAGACTGTGGAGGTACCTCCTGTATTAAATTTCTCTTATAGCTAGAATTTAAATGACTTTAATCTTAGAGCTCCATTGTTGAATACTGATTCTTCTGCTGCTATAAAACTCATTAAGCAATTTAAGTGTCTCCCATTTTTGATTTGTTTTGTGGGAAACTTCCTTAATACTAGGTCTCTGCTGCATATAAATGAAGTCATAATACAGTTTTAGCACCAAATATGGTAACAGGGCCCCAATTGTTCACTACTTCCAACCAGACTCAGTGATACTAACTTGAGTATTTAGTTAACACAATTAAAGAAAATAAAAAGGCAAAGAGAGAAGTATATATATCACTAATTACATACGCTACCTGGTCATCTAGCTCACCACTAGTCATAACCCAAACCAATCCTAGGGAGCTCTATGGTCCCACAGTCCTCCCGTGGTTTCCTGTCACAAATGATTTTGGGCTTAACCCGTAACTCTTTTTATTATTTCTGATTAATCATCACCCCCAAGGCCAACTATAGTTTGTATCTTCTCTTTTTTTTTTTGAGACAAGGTCTCCATCACCCAGGCTTGAATGCAGTGATGCCATCACAGCTCACTGCAGCCTCCACCTCCCAGGCTCAGATGAACCTCCCACCTCACCTTCCTAAGTAGCTGGGACTACAGCCACGTGCCACCACACCCAGCTAATTTTTGTATTTTTTTCTAGAGACAGGATTTTGTCATGTTGCCCAGGCTGGTCTCGAACTCCTGGGTTCAAGCAATCTGCCTGCTTCAGCCTCCCAAAGTGCTGGGATTACAGGTGTGAGCCACTATGCCTGGCCTATAGTTTGTATCTTTCTCACAGATATTCCTAGATTAGTTTTAAAATACATTTGTGTAAATTTGAAATATTAAGGCCAGGCACGGTGGTTCATGCCTGTAATCATAGCACTTTGGGAGGCTGAGGTGGGCAGATCACTTGAGGTCAGGAGTTCAAGCCCAGCCTGGGCAATATGGCGAAACCCTGTCTCTATTAAAAATAAAAAAAAATTAGCCAGCTGTGGTGGTGGGCACCTGTAATCCCAGCTGCTTGGGAGGCTGGGGCAGGAGAATCACTTGAACCCGGGAGGCAGAGTACGTTGTAGTGAGCCGAGATCGAGCCACTGCACTACAGCCTGGGCGACAGAGCAAGACTCTGTCTCAAAAAAAAAAAAAAAAAAAATCCAACACTTAAAGGAAAAAAGATCAATATATAATTAAGCACTAAAATGCTAGAATCAAGTAAATTTTGAATCCTTAATAGGTTATTCCCCAAAGCTTTTTTTTTTTTTTTTGAGACAGAGTCTTTCTCTGTCACCAACCTGGAGTACAGTGGCATGATATCTGCTCACCGCAACCTCTGCCTCCCAGATTCAAGTGATTCTCCTGCCTCAGCCTCCCGAGTAGCTGGACTACAGGCGCGTGCCACTACATCCAGCTAATTTTTTTGTATTTTTAGTAGAGACGGGTTTCACCATGTTAGCCAAGATGGTCTCGATCTTCTGACCTTGTGATCTGCCTGCCTTGGCCTCCCAAAGTGCTGGGATTACAGGCGTGAGCCACCGCGCCCGGCCTCCCAACGCTTTTTAAAAATTTATTATTATTTTTTGAGACAGAGTCTCATTCTGTCACCCAGGCTGGAGTGCAGTGGCATGATCATGGCTCAATGCAACCTTGAACTTCTGGGCTCAAACAATCCTCATGCCTTGGCTTCCCAAAATGCTGAAATTTTAGGTTTGAGCCACCACTCCTGGTCCCAGTGTTTTTCAAAATATGGAAGACTGCCTTCATGAGAAGGGCCTGGATGCTGGTAAAAAATGGACTCCTGAGCTATACCCTAGACTAATTCAGAAACTCTAAGGTGGGCCCAGAAATATGCATTTTATTTATTTATTTATATACATTTTTGAGACAGAGTCTTGCTCTGTCACCCAGGCTGGAGTGCAGTGGCATGATATTGGCTCACTGCAACCTCTGCCTTCTGGGTTCAAGTGATTCTCCTGCCTCAGCCCCCTGATTAGCTGGGATTACAGACACCCGCCACCATGCCCAGCTAGTTTTTGTATTTTTAGTAGAGATGGGGTTTCACCATGTTGGGCAGGCTGGTCTCGAACTCCTGACCTCAGGTGATCCACTCACCTTGGCCTCCCAAAGTGCTGGGATTACAGGCGTGAGCTACAGCGTCTGGCCAGAAATGTGCATTTTAAGTAACCTCTTCAGGTGATTTTTATGCTCCCTGATAAGAAGTATTAGTCTAGCTCTTCAAATGACGTGCTTACAGCCTGTACCCTGATCTTGGCCAGCCAGTCAGCCAATGATGCTGAACAAGATGGTGAATGATTTATGCAAATCTGGCTCTGGTGCTAGAAAAACCACACAGCATCATGCTGCGGTGGGTTAGGAGTCATGTTCACACAAAAGGGCAATGTATTAGCTTTTATTCCCTCTTAGAACCTTTCTGACAGGGTGAATCTATCTGTAGATTAATCACACTAGAAAAAAATACATCAAACCTACTACCATGGGAGGTAGACAGGTGCCAGGATAAAGCAAACTGGAGTAGGAGGTCAAGAGAATTCCTGGATTCAGTGCTGACTCTGCCTTTTTTTTTTTTTTTTTTTGAGACACAGTCTCATTCTGTTGCCCAGGCTGGAGTGCAGTGGTGTGATTTCGGCACATGGCAACTTCTATCTCCCAGGTTCAAGCAATTCTCCTGCCTCAGCCTCCCCAGTAGCCAGGATTACAGGCGCCTACCACCATGCCCGGCTAATTTTCGTATTTTTAGTAGAGATGGGGTTTCACCATGTTGGCCAGGCTGGTCTCAAACTCCTGGCCTCAAGTGATCCACCTGCCTCGGTCTCCCAAAGTGCTGGGATAACAGGGGTGAGCCACCGTGCCCAGCCCTGACTCTGCCTTTAACCTGGTCAAATCACTTAACTTTTCTGGATCTAAATCACTGTAGATGACTTCATTGATTTCCAAAGTCCTTTTCAGCTCCAAAATTCTGATTCTGGAGCAAGATTTGTTTTTAAAGATATTATTTTGAGATGGGGACAAGAGATGAAATGTGGAGCTGAAATCAGGGCAAACTCATCTTTAATCCACTTAAGAGCTTCTTTACAATTAATATGCATTGCAGGTCTGAATCCAATTATTCAGAAAGCAGCATGAGATCACCTTCTAACATCTCTCCAGCTCCTTTGGGGTAGGTGAAAAGGGCTTTCCGTGGTGGGGCAAGGTCTGAGACACTGAAACCAGATCCAGTGACAGAACTTCCACTGACCCCACCAGCTGAGGAGGATGATGATGAAGCAGCCATTTCCTCTCTAGCAGAGTTCTTACTTCACTACAGAGAAAGAAAAACAGCAATTGGCAAGTTTATGGAAGTGAGAGTGACAACATTCCATTCTAGCTGCCATAAGGGCCAGCATACAGTTTTGTAAAGAGTTGGCTCCACTTTTTTCTATCCTCTCTACTTTCACAATATTTTATTGATGTCTCAGGCCAAAATATCAGTCAGGTTTTGAACTGAAAATATGCTTAAGAATAGTATATCTACTTAAAACACGAATTCCTACCATTAGCAAACTGTTTATGTCAACCGAGATTGACTGTGGGTGATTTATGAGTTATGAAGGGGTGATATGGCAGTGCCAAGGCAGAAATTTGACTGAGGAAATAAGTTATATGAGGATAAAAGCATCACACTCCATAGGACAGTTTGTCTTGGATACATCCTGATCAAGCCACATCAATAAATTATAATATTTTCCAAATAACATTCCAGAATAACACTGTGTTCTGTTCCCAGGGAAGGGGAACTAGTTAGGAAATACATATTGGCCTTCTCATTAAAAATTAACCTTTTGGCCAGGCACAGTGGCCCACGCCTGTAATCCCAGCACTTTGGGAGGCCGAGACGGATAGATCACCTGAGGTCAGGAGTTCAAGACCAGCCTGGCCAACATGGCGAAACTCTGTCTCTACTAAAAATACAAAAAAATTTAGCAGGGCATGGTGGTGGGCGCCTCTCATCCCAGCTACTCGGGAGGCTGACGCAAGAGAATCGTTTGAACCCAGGAGGTGGAGGTTGCAGTGAGCCTGGGCGACAGAGCGCGACTCTCAAAAAAAAAAAAAAAAAAAAAAAAAAATTAACCTTTTCATCTAAATGTAATACCCAAACTTATCACTTGGTGGCATCCCAAAACTGGAACAAAAAGTTCAGGAAACAATCTTGGAAATCATGGCCTATTATGAAAAGAGCACCTGTGAGTGTTTAATCCTATTTCATATCAAAAAATGCAAATGTTAACGAGAAAACTGTACTGAATACATGACACCTTACAAAAGTTCAAAACAAAACCGTCCCTTTGCCACAGAAGCTTACACGACTTTAACAAAATTCTAAAAAGTGTATATGGTATTTTCTTTCTTTCCTTTTTTAATTTTTTGAGACGGAGTCTCGCTCTTGTCGCCCACGCTAGAGTGCAGTGGCACGATATCGGCTCACTGCAACCTCCGCCTCCTAGGTTCAAGCGATTCTCCTGTCTCAGCCTCCCGAGTAGCTGGAATTACAGGCATGAGCCACCATGCCCAGCTAATTTTTGTATTTTTAGTAGGCATGGGGTTTTACCACGTTGGCCATGCTGGTCTCAAACTCCTGACCTCAGGTGATCTGCCTGCCTTAGCCTCCCGAAGTGCTGGGATTACAGGCATGAGCCACTGCGCCCGGCCTCTCCTTTTTTTTTTTTTAAATACAGACAAGGTCTTGCTATGTTGCCCAGTCTGGTATGTATGTATGTATTTACTTACAGAGTCTCGCTCTGTTGGAAGGCTGGAGTGCAGTGGCGCTATCTCTGCTCACTGCAACCTCTGCCTCCCAGGTTCAAGCGATTCTCCTGCCTCAGCCTCCTGAGTAGCTGGGACTACAGGCGCGTGCCACCACACCCAGCTAATTTTTGTATTTTTAGTTGAGACAGGGTTTCACCATGTTGGCCAGGATAGTCTCCATCTCTTGACCTCGTGATCTGCCTGCCTCGGCCTCCCAAAGTGCTGGGATTACAGGCGTGAGCCATCATGCCCGGCCAGTCTGGTCTTTAACTCCTGGTCTCAAGTGATTCTCCCACCTTGGCCTCCCGAAGTCTCACTGCACTCAGCCCTCTAACAAGTTTATTTAGTATTTTTTAAAGAAAAAATGGCCGGGTGCGATGGCTCACACCTCTAATCCCAGCACTTTGGGAGGCCGAGGCGGGTGGATCACGAGGTCAGGAGTTTGAGACCAGCCTGGCCAACATGGTGAAACCCCATCTCTACTAAAAATACAAAAATTAGCTGGGCATGGTGGTGCGTGCCTGTAATCCCAGCTACTCGAGAGGCTGAGGCAGGAGAATCGCTTGAACCCGGGAGGCGGTGGTTGCAGAAAGCCAAGATTGCACCATTGCACTCCAGCCTGGGCAAAAGAGTGAGATTCTGTCTCAAAAAAAAAAAAAAATAAAAATAAAAAATTAGCTGGGTGTGGTGGTGGGCGCCTGTAGTCTCAGCTACTCAGGAAACTGAGGCAGGAGAATCACTTGAATCTGAACCTGGGAGGCAGAGGTTGCAGTGAGCTGAGATCATTCCATTGCACTCCAGTCTGGGTGACAGAGCCTGACTCCGTCTCAAAAAAAACAAAACAAAACAAAAACAAAACAAAAAAAAAAGAAAAGAAAAAATGGTTTAGTGCCATGCTGTCTAACAGAACTGTCTGCCATGATGGAAATGTTCCAGTGTTCTATTTCTGCACTGCACAATATGGTTGCCAGTAGCTTCATGTTGCACCTATAAACTGGTGTGACTGAAGAACTGTATTTTAAATTTTATTTAATATTAATTAAAATTTAAGTAGCCACATGTGGCTATTGGCTGTTGTAATGGATAAAGTTCTAGTATTTAGATTAAAAATAACTTTATATTGAATTGTACACTTTAAAATGGTGAATGGTTAATTTTATGTTATGTGAATTTTAGCCCAATTAAAAGAAAAGACTTCAAAAAGGATTGTAGGCTGGTGTCTAACGCCTGTAATGCCAGCACTTTGGGAGGCCGAGGTGGGCCACCTGAGGTCAGGAGTTCAAGACCAGCCTGGTAAACATGGCGAAACTCCATCTCTGCTAAAATACAAAAATGAACTGGGCGTGGTGGCAGGCGCCTGTAATCCCAGCTACTTGGGAGGTTGAGGCAGGAGAATAGCTTGAACTTGGGAGGTGGAGGTTGCAGTGAGCCGAGATAGCGCCACTGCACTCCAGCTTGGGCAACAAGAGCGAAACTCCACCTCGGGGGGGAAAAAAAGGATTGCAAAATGAATTTCCCTCTATAATGGTCAGAGAGAATTTTAGCTGAGTTTTTTTTTTTTTTTTTTTGGCCAGTCACGTGAAGCAGTGGGAGTGGAAAAGGAACAAAGAAATCTGTAACTGGTGGTGATCAGTTAGTGTAAACACCACTTCACCTAGACCAGCCTGAGTATTTTTCTTTTGGGGTTTGTTTTTTTTTTTTTTTTTTGCTAGTTGCAAAATGAACATATTTATTATAAAAAAGTTGAAACACATTTGTTTTTTGAGGCAGGCTCTCGCTCTGTCACCCAGGCTGAAGTGCAGTGGCGTGATCATGCTATTGCAGCCTCAATCTCCTGGGCTCAAGCAATCCTCCAACCTCTCAACCTCCCAAGTCACTGGGACCTGACCTCAGGTGCATGCCACCATGCCCAGCTAATTTTCTTTACTTTTAGTAGAGACAACTTCTCACCATGTTGCCCCTAGGCTGGTACGGAACTCCTGGGCTCAAGCACTTCTCCCACCCTGGCCTCCCAAAGTGTTGGGATTACAGGTGTGAGCCACCATGCCTGGCTGAAACTTATGTTTTCTTTTTTCTTTTTTTTTTTTTTGAGACAGAGTTTCCCTCTTGTTGCCCAGGCTGGAAATGGCACGATCTCGGCTCACCGCAACCTCTGCCTCCCGGATTCAAGCGATTCTCCTGCTTCAGCCTCCCGAGTAGCTGAGATTACAGGCATGCACCACCATGCCTGGCTAATTTTGTATTTTTAGTAGAGATGGGGTTTCTCCATGTTGGTCAGGCTGGTCTTGAACTCCCGACCTCAGGTGATCCACCTGCCTTGGCCTCCCAAAGTGCTGGGATTACAGGCGTGAGCCACTGCACCTGGCCATGTTTTTTGAAAATAGAAAAAAGTGAGGAAATGAAATATAAATGTAAATTTATATACATAAAATCCAGATTCCTAGTAAGGAAAATGATATAGTATGTCTTGAAATACTAGCTGTTCTGTTTGCTTAATTTTGTGATGAAGATTTAAGGCTGTTAGAGAAGCAGAGCTTGGTTTCTGATTTCATTACATGTCTACAAGTAACACTGATTAATAGTGAAGTGGGGTATGGGAACAGTAAAACGGCTATTATAACTAGACTGTCAGCAAAAATGCAAATTGATTAATGGCATTTTATCTTTTATTTTTTTTTGGAGACAGAGTCTCGCTATGTTTCCCAGGCTGGAATGCAGTGGCACTGTCCTGGCTAACTTCAGCCTTGACCTTCTGGACAAGTTATCCTCTCATCTCAGTCTCCCCAGTAGCTGGGACTACAGGCACGTGCCAGAACACCCACTAATTTTATTTTTTGTAGAGATGAAGTCTCACTATGTTGCTCAGGCGGGTCTCCAATTCCTGGGCTCAAGTGATCCTCCCACCTCGGCCTCCCAAAGTGCTGGGATTACAGGCCTGAGCCACTCTGCTCAGCCGACATTTTCAATCTTGTTATTAGATCACTCTTCCATTTTTCTCTGAGCTCTGATAACTTTCTAAATTGTACTCATATCCACAGAGGCAACAACTGTGGGAGTTAGATTAATATCCAATCTTCCGGACTACACTGGGTCAAAATATAGCCTGACAAGTTTTTGAATTGTTTTTGAACTTAAGCAGTAAGGGATCAGGTCCAAATCTCTAAGTGAATTCCTGGTGGGATTCAAGTAAAGTATACAGACAACTCAGCCACCTTTTGGAGAGCAGCTCAGTCTTTATTTCCCATCAGTTCAGAGTAGAACCCATGGTGAACTGTTTATATATCTCACCTAAGATTTAAAACTCTAATCTATTTTACTTACACCCTGATAAATGCTCTATTCAATTGCAAATGCTTTATACTTTATATTTTGAAGTCAGGTGCTGAGCAGAGCACCCAAGCCACTGCCACAGTGAGGACAGCTTCAAAAGGTAGCCACAGTGTGACTTCTAAGCTGAATATAATCAAACGAATTCCCTTTCATCCTGTTTTCTTCCAAACTCTCAGAACTACTATCATTCCAAACACAAAACAGCCAGGGTTGAAAACTGGGGCACAGAATTAGCACAAAGCTAACTTTAAATAAGCAGTTTTCTGCTGAGGTGGAAGGATATACCTAAGTAATTTCTAGCTCTAAAGATTCAGGTTAGATTTTGAATGCTACCAGCAAGTGGTAAATGAGAGTAAAGCAAAACTAATAAACCCTAGATGGTAACTGCTCTCAGGGCAGGCATTAACTGATCACCAGAACCAAACATAACACCTGGCCTATAGTAAGGAAGTAGCTGTTCACTTCAGTAAATGTTTGCTGAGTGAATTAAATATTTCACAGAAATCACAGATTCCTTAAAGGTCATCTAACCGAACTTCCCCATTTTATACGTGAAAAAATAAAACTGAGGTGTAGAAACAATTTTAGCTTATCTGCTGTGACATTTTGAAGCAATGGCTTGTTGGCATGTCATTTGTCATGTGCAAGGTAAAGCAGCATAATGAGTAAGATTATGAAGCCTCTCTGAGTTCTGGTTTTGCTACTTACTAGGTGCATGACTGTGGACAAATCATTTAACCCATTTATGCCTAGTGTTCCATTGATGGAACGCTAAGCATGTGGGAGTTATTTATATCCTACTGCTCAAGGTCATCGCCCAGGTCTGATGGCAAAAATGTAAAAAATTGCAACCTCCGGCATATATATAAAAATATATACATAAATATAAATATATACAAATATAAATATATAAAAATATAAATATCTATAAATATCTATATATCTATATCTCTCTTTATACATATATAATTTTTTTTTGAGACGGAGTTTCACTCTTGTTGCCCAGGCTGGAGTGCAATGGCACGATCTTGGCTCACTGCAACCTCTGCCTCTCCCTCCGGGATCTTTTTGTTCCTTAGTTGTCTTATCTGCAAAATGGGAAACAGGTTGAGTACCCTTCATCCGAAATGCTTGGGACTTGGAAGTATTTTGGATTTCGGATTTTTTTTCAGGTTTTGGGATATTTGCATTATACTTAATGGTTACGCCTCTCAAATCCGAAAATCTAAAATTCAAAATGCTCCAATTAGCATTTCCTTTGACCATCCTGTCAGTGCTCAAAAAGTTTTAAATTTTGGAGGATTCTGGATTTCTGGATTAAGGATACTCAACCTGTAATAACAGCACCTACCTCACACAGGTGTGACAAAGATTAGTTAATACACGTAAAACACTTGGAACAGTTACAGGCTTAGTAAACACTTCATAAATCTTGGCTATTCAAAATCATTAACGGAGAGTTACTCCTGAGTCTTTTTTCCTATGCAGATCCCAGTTTTTCATACTTACTAGGAAAAAACCTCATAGAAAAAGTATTAATTCTCTCCATCTAACACAGTCAGCAAGCTCCCAGAGGAGAAAGAATCTGTTCAGGAGGAGGGCCAATACCTTCTATAAGCACTTTGCACTTTCTTCTTTTTTTTGAGACGGAGTCTCACTGTCGCCCAGGCTGAAGTGCAGTGGCGCGATGTCGGCTCACTGCAAGCACTGCCTCCCGGGTTCACGCCATTCTCCCGCCTCAGCCTCCGGAGTAGCTGGGACTACAAGCGCCCGCCACCACACCCGGCTAATTTTTTGTATTTTTTAGGAGAGACGGGGTTTCACCGTGTTAGCCAGGATGGTCTCGATCTCCTGACCTCGTGATCTGCCCGCCTTGGCCTCCCAAAGTGCTCGGATTACAGACGTGAGCCACCGCGCCCGGCCTACACTTTCATTTTAAGGTTCATGATCTTAAGAAACACCCTGCCACCTTCGAAAAGTCTTTCTACCCTCAATGCCGAGCACAGAACCTGGGGCAGTGTTTCCACTGTGCTTCCAGTCCCGAGCATTTCGGATGAATGAATGATGAACAAATGACAAAACGCAGGGCGAGCAGCTCAGCAAAGGTCATGCAGGGAGATAGAGAGGCGCGGTGTCACGCGTATTGGATCATTACGGATTTTTTTTCTTTCTCATCGTGCAGATCTATTCGCACAACTCTATCTTCAACTAGTTTGCCAGGCCCACCGGAGGTGCCCAGTAAAATTTTGTTAAACAAATACTGATGACGAAGTATGCTGGGACTTGGCCCTGTCAGGGAAGTTGGGGCTGACAGTGGAGATCCTCACAGGAGAGTAACGATGCTTTGTGGACACAGATTGCTGTGTCCGAGGTAAGATGCTTAAACATTTACTTCATTTACGGCAGGGATGACCTCGCATTCATATATTTATGAATATAAATTCCTTTCCTTTCTAACAGATGTATGCCTATTTTCTTAAAAAGTGTAATTCCTTAAAAGTTCCTACCCTAGTACAAAGGGAAATTATTACAAGCAATCATTAAATTCCATCAACAAATCGTTCCACTTCAAAATAGCTGGATTACAACCCAAACCAAATAGATGCCGCAGCTGTAACTGGGGGTGGGGGGGGGGACGGGGCAGGGGTGGGCGTGGAGAAAAAGTGGCCAGAGAGGGGAGCGCTCAGAACACCATAGGCTCCCAAGCTAACTCCTAGCCACTTTTCCCACCCAGCTGGGTCCCCAGGCAACGACGCCATCGGCGCTGTCCCAATGCGCAGGCGCCAGCCCTCGGCCCGCATGCGCACTCAGTCAAACCCGGCCTGCGGAAATTTCCTTTCGCACGTCTGCTACAGCAGTCTCCTGTTTCTCCTCCTACCTTCTCCATTTTTCTAGTCCCTGCAGGTAGGATCCTAGGGGTTAACTCCCTTTTCACCAAGCTCCCGAGGGCCCTTGAGCCCTCGGCCTCTTACCTCAGCGGCTTTAGCACTTTCCCCTACAGCCCCACCCCCAGGACCAGCCCGAGTGACCGCGCTCACCACGACGAGGACGGCGGCGTGCTCGCGCCCCCACAGAGCGGGCCGGCGGCGAAGGCGGCGTGCGCGCGCCCGTGCCGTGGTGGGTGTGGCTGGGGCGGAGACGCGAGGAGGGGAGCAGAGAACGCGCTCACGGAGAGGAATTCCGGGTCCTTCGCCTCCTCGCCCTACCTTGGTTTACTTGCAGCCGCCTAGTCCTCTTCTTCTCTTTGATGATTCGGGGCCTCGGCTTCCCTCACGATATTGCAGAAAGATACAGCTTTCCTCTTCCTCTCCAAACCACCTCGAAGCAGGGTTAAGTTGGTTATTCCCCCCTTTCCTTCCGAGCAGTCTCGTAGCGCAGGGCCGTGTAGGACAGGTAGATGCTGCATTTGCTGTCTCCGCGACAACTGCCTGCTCTTCCGGAGCTCGTGGTCTGAGGGCCCGACTTTCATCTTAGTCTGTTTTTGTGGGTAACTTTTTTTTTTTTTTAAGCTTTTCCCTTGAAAGTCTTTTTTCTTTGAGAACTTTAGAGGCCTCGGGGAATAGGCCACTGGGTTGTGATGTCATCGACTATTGCTAATGATGTGCCCTTTTCCTCCATCCATGTCGGTTTACCTTCTATGTTGTTATTTCTCACGAAACCTCTTCTTGGTTCAGTAAGCACACAAATCATCAATTATTATTTTATTTTTTTGAGACGAAGTCTCGCTCTGTCGCCCAGGCTGGAGTGCAGTGGCGTGATCTCAGCCCACTGCAACCTCCGTCTCTCAGGCTTAAGCGATTCTCGTGCCTCAGCCTAACGAGTAGTTGGGATTACAGGCGCCCGCCACCACACCCGGCTACTTTTTGTATTTTCAGTAGAGACGGGGTTTCATCATGTTGGCCTGGCTGGTCTCGAACTCCTGACCTCAGATGATCCGCCTCGGCCTCCTAAAGTGCTGGGATTACAGACGTGAGCCACCGCGCCCACGTTGGCTTGAACATTAGTGTATTTAGTAAGGATCAACTTGTTTTCTTTGAACTCTTCAGTATTTTGGGCTTCAAGACTATCTAAGCTGTACGTGGTAGGAATATTGGTTGAATTTAACCTCAGCTAGCCTATAAGGAACCTTTGTTTCCTAAATTATTGATTCATTAAGTGATGTGACTAGAAGCTTGGCTTCTCAGTGGGTGATGTGCATTTTGTCGGGCAGTGGCCTGTAGAAATTGGAATCCCCGCCTCAGCAGTATGTTCTGAGAACCATATTGGTTAAGTTGTTATTTTAACTGTGCTTTGACAGACAACTGGAACTGATTGTTTGGTATGAATTTCTAACACCTCTAAAAGTACTTAGGGGCTTTTTTTTTTTTTCTGGATGGTTAAGTGTATTAAATATCCCTCATTGTCTTAATTATCTTGCTAGATAGAGTTTGCTGGGCGCAGTGGCTCACGCCTGTAATCCCAGCACTTTGGGAGACTGAGGCGGGTGGATCACCTGAGGCCAGGATTTCCAGACCAGCCTGGCCAACATGATGAAACTCCATCTCTACTAAAAATACAAAAAATTAGCCGGGGATGGTGGCGGGGGCCTGTAATTCCAGCAACTCGGAAGGCTGAGGCAGGAGAATCGCTTAAACCCGGGAGGCAGAGGTTGCAGTGAGCAGAGATTGTGTCATTGCACTCCAGCCTGGGCAACAAGAGCGAGACACCATCTCAAAAAAAAAGAAAAAAAAAGATATTGTGCAAATGGTTAGATAACCACTGAAGTTTGCATTTTACTCATTAGGTTAAAGTAATAAAGAGACCTTTATTCTCTCTTTCAAAGCCATGGACAGGCTGTGTTTATATACGGGCATTTATAATGCCTTTTGTTTTTAATCTCTCTCTTTTTTTTGTTTTGTTTTTTGAGAGATGGGGTTTTGCCATGTTGCCCAGGCTGGTTTCAAACTCTTGGGCTCAAGCAGTCCTCCTTCGTCAGCCTCCCAAAGTGCTGGGAGTACAGGTGTAAGCCACCATGCCTGGCCCTTTTCTCTTTCTCTTTTTCTTTTCTTTTCTTTTTTTTTTTTTTTAAGACGGAGTCGCGCTCTATTGCCCAGGCTGGAGTGCAGTGGCGCAATCTCAGCTTACTGCAACCTCCGCCTCCCGGGTTCAAGAGATTCTCCTGCCTCAGCCTCCCAAGTAGCTGGGATTACAGGCACGTGCCACCATGCCCAGCTAATTTTTGTATTTTTAGTAGAAACGGGGTTTCATCATGTTGGTCAGGCTGGTCTCGAACTCCTGACCTTGTGATCTGCCTGCCTCGGCCTCCCAAAGTGCTGGGATTACAGGTGTGAGCCACCACACCTGGCCTCTTTTTCTTTTTTTAGAGACGAAGTCTCACCATGTTCATAAGGCTGATCTTGAACTCCAGCCTCAACCAATCCTCCCATGTTGGCCTCCCAAAGTGCTGGGATTACAGGTGTGAACCACTGTTCCCCTCCCTCATCTCCTTCTTTTTTTTTTTTTTTTAAGAGTATATGCCTTTTAATCATTTTTTTTGGTGGGGGGTGATAAATAGTTTACAAATTACTTTGCTGTCTAGAGTGAGCCAGTGTGGTAGAAAATGCAGCAATTAACCTAAACTGGTTTACAGATGGGAAATCCAATGGGAAACGGTGCTGCTTTTGTGCGGGAGATACTCTGAACTGATGCCCAATTCAGACCCACATAATGGTTCAGACACTAGAGATAGAGTTTTAATTCTCACTAAGAAAGGTAAGATGGTAATTATATTTTTCAGGACATAATTGGAATATCATTTGGAGAAAGTGTCATGGAAGTTCTGCGTCCACAGCTTATAAGAATTGATGGCCGGAATTACAGGAAGAATCCAGTCCAAGAACAGACCTATCAACATGAAGAAGATGAAGAGGACTTCTATCAAGGTAATCCTAGTTGCTCTTTGGTCAGATAAGAAGTAAAATGTCCTGTGTATTGTAGGATCAATTTTTTGTTTGTTTTAATGTGTTTCTCTGTCAGCACTGAAATTTGAGATGTTTGGCCTCTTATAGCTCCATTTATGTTCATGTCTAAGGATACTGATGAGTTTGAGTTTAGCTGAAGTGTTTTTGCAATTTATAAGTTATTATGTTTCTTCTTTGTACAGAGGTTTAAATATCATAAAGAGAAATTTTAGTTATTAATATTAACCATTAATATTCTATGACAAAATTAAGTTCCTTTGTAGAGTTGTAATTATTATTAATAATATTATTTGAGATGGAGTCTCACTCTGTCACCTAGGCTGGAATGCAGTAATGTGATCTCCACTCACTGCAACCTCCGCCTCCCAGGTTCAAGTGATTCTGGTGCCTCAGCCTCCTGAGTAGCTGGGATTACAGGCACGTGCCAGGATGCCCAGCTAATTTTTGTATTTTTAGTAGACAGGACTTCACCATGTTGGCCAGGCTGGTCTTAAACTCCTGACCTCAAGTGATCCACCTGCCTCGGCCTCTCAAAGTGCTGGGATTACAGGCATGAGCTACCGCACGTGGCCCTAAAGTAATTATGTATACATTTTTGAAATAAATGAACGTATGTATTTAGTCCATTGCCCAATAATGTTACCAAAATCCTCGGATGCTCATGTCCCTTTTGTAGAACATCGTGGTATTTGTATGTAATCTACACACATCCTACTTTAAATCCTGTCTTATAATACATATAATACCTAATACAATGCAAATGCTCTGTAAATAGTTGTGGTACTGCATTGTTTTTTATTTTTTATTTATTATTATTATTTTTTGAGACAGAGTTTTGCTCTTGTCACCCAGGCTGGAGTGCAGTGGCGTGATCTGGGCTCTCTGCAACCTCTACCTCCCGGGTTCAAGCAATTCTCCTGCCTCAGCTTCCCCAGTAGCTGGGACTACAGGTGCCTGCCACCACACCTGGCTAATTTTTGTATTTTTAGTTGAGATAGTGTTTCACCATGTTGGCCAGGGTGGCCTCAAACTCCTGACTTTGGGTGATCCGCTTGCCTTGGCCTCCCAAAGTGCTGGGATTACAGGCATGAGCCACCATGCCCGGCCTGTATTGTTTTTTAATTTATATTATTTTTATTGCTGTATTGTTATTTTACTGATTTTTTTCCAAGTAAATTTTTTTGTTTTTTTTTTTTTTTGAGACGGAGTCTCGCTTTGTCACCCAGGCTGGAGTGCAGTGGCGCGATCTTGGCTCACTGCAAGCTCTGCCTCCCGGATTCACACCATTCTTCTGCCTCAGCCTGCTGAGTAGCTGGGACTACAGGTGCACGCCACCATGCCCAGCTAATTTTTTGTATTTTTAGTAGAGACGGGGTTTCACCGTGATAGCCAGGATGCTGGGATTACAGGCATGAGCCACCATGCCTGGCCGTAATTTTGTTTTTAAGAGACAAGCGCATTCTGGAGTGCAGTGGCACGACCTTGGTTCACTGCAGCCTTACCTCCCGGGCTCAAATGATTCTCCCACATCATCTTCCTGAGTAGTGGGGACTACAGGCATGTGCCATCATGCCCAGCTAATCTTTGTAGAGATGAGGGGTTTTACTTGTTGCCCAGGCTGGATTTTTTTTTCAAATATTTTCAATCTGCAGATGGTTAAATCCACAAATGGAGAATCCCTGGATATAGAGGGCCAACTGTATATAGAAACCTTTGATAAAGTTTAGTTTATTAATCAGACACAGTAGGAGATTAATAATGATAACTAACAAAATAGAACAATTATAACAATACATTGTAATAAAAGTGATGTGAGTATGGTCTCTCTGTCTCATACCCAGTATCTTATTGTAGTAATAGTTTCAGACAGCAGTTAACTGCAGGTAACTGAAACCTTGGAAATCGAAACCACAGATGAGGGGGAACTACCATATGCATATGCTACCTTCCCAGGGTTCCAAGACTGAAAGATTTAAAATAGTCATTATGTGTTTTTTTATGGTTTACTTCTTATAAGATCAGATCAGAAGGAGTATCAGGGCAGTGTCATGGAATGTACAGTGTCCGACTGTTCTTTATGCCTGTGTATTGCTTTTTTTAAACCCCAACAGCGGTTGACAGCTAAGGCGAAAGCTGTTGTCCACAGAGCAACATTGTTTCTGAGTGAGATGTCATGGTTTCTGTGCAGGCTCCATGGAGTGTGCTGATGAGCCCTGTGATGCCTACGAGGTGGAGCAGACCCCACAAGGATTCCGGTCTACTGTGAGGGCCCCCAGCTTGCTCTATAAGTGAGTCATGTCCCCAACAGCTTCATGGGGAGACACTTCCAGGAAACTCAGCGGGAAGTGGACTCTTTGGTCTTCCATACTTATTGCAGTGCTTGATTACTAATGACAAAATAGTGTAGTGTTATGTCCTAAAATGTCAAAGGACTGATTGCAGATTAATTTCATTGTTCCACATGTATCACTAAGCTGATTTTGACTCTTGTGTTAGGCCATTCTTGTGTTGCTATAAAGAAATACCTAAGGCTGGGTAATTTATAAAGAAAAGAGGTTTTGGCCAGGTGTGGTGGCTCACGCCTGTAATCCCAGCACTTTGGGAGGCTGAGGCAGGTGGATCACCTGAGGTCAGAAGTTCAAGACCAGCCTGGTCAACATGGTGAAACCCCGTCTCTACTAAATATACAAAAATTAGCCAGGTGTGGTGGCAGGCACCTGTAATCCCAGCTACTTGGGAGGCTGAGGCAGGAGAATCACTTGAACCTGGGAGGCAGAGGTTGCAGTGAGCCGAGATTGTGCCATTGCACCCCAGCCTGGGCAACAAGAGTGAAACTTAGTCTTAAAAAAAAAAAAAAAAAAGGTTTCATTGGCTCATGACTCTACAGACAGCACAAGCATGGCACCAGCATCTGGGGAGGCCTCAGGGACCTTTTACTCTTGGCAGAAGCTGAAGTGGGAGCAGGCGTGTCACATGGTGAAAGCAGGAGCAAGAACGATGGGAGGTGAGATGCCACACACTTTTAAACAACCAGATCTTGTGTGAGCTCACTCATTGCCCAGGAGATGGTGCTAAGCCATCATGAGGGATCCACCCCCATGATCCAAACACCTGCCACCAGGCCCCACTTCCAACACTGAGGGTTACATTTCAACATGAGATTTGGCAGGGACACAGATCCAAACCACATAACCTTTTATTTATTTAATTTAATTAATTTATTTATTTTGAGATGGAGTTTCGCTCTTTCACCTAGGCAGGAGTGCAATGGGACGATCTTGGCTTACTGCAACCTCCGCCCTCAGGGTTCAAGCCATCCTCCTGCCTCAGCCTCCTGAGTAGCTGGGATAATAGGTGCCCACCATCATGCCTGGCTAATTTTTGTATTTTTAGCAGAGATGGGGTTTTGCCATGTTGGCTAGGCTGGTCTTGAACTCCTGACCTCAGGTGATCCACCTGCCTCAGCTTCCCAAAGTGCCGGGATTATAGGCGTGAGCCACCGCACCCAGCCTATTTTTATTATTATATTTTTGAGACAGGGTGTCTCACTGTTGCCAGGCTAGAGTGCAGTGGCACAATCTTGGCTCATTGCAGCCTTGACTGCCCAGGGTAAAGTGATCCTCTCACCTCAGCCTCCCAAGTAGCTGGAACTGGCACACGCCACCAAGCCTGGCTAATTTTTTGAATTACTTGTAGAGATGGGGTTTTACTATGTTTCCTAGGCTGATCTTGAACTCCTGGACTCAAGTGATCCTCCCACCTTGGTCTCCCAAAGTGTTGGGATGAGCCACTGTGCCCAA
The DNA here is from genome assembly GCF_028878055.3 of Symphalangus syndactylus. Lineage (NCBI taxonomy): Eukaryota > Metazoa > Chordata > Mammalia > Primates > Hylobatidae > Symphalangus > Symphalangus syndactylus. The sequence continues at coordinate 46,753,098 of NC_072426.2, read as the reverse complement.
CCACCATATCCCATATTACCTTTTAAATATCTTTTTTTTTTTTTTTTTTTAAAGACAGGGCTTTGCTTTGTTACCCAGGCTGGAGTGCAGTGGTGCGATCTCGGCTCACTGTAGCCTTGACTTCCTGGGCTCAAGTGATCCTCCCACTTCAACCCCCCAAATAGCTGGGACTACAGGTGTGTGCCACCATGCCTGGCTAATTTTTTGTATTTTTGGTAGAGACAGGGTTTCTCCATATTGCCCAGGCTGGTCTTGAACTCTGGAACTCAAGCAGTCCGCCTGCCTTGGCCTCCCAGTGGGCTGGTATTACAAGTGTGTTAAATATCTTTTGAATCTACCAGCTATCTGTATCTTCACTGCTACCTGCCTGCCTTTAGCCTGCTTATTGGTCTCTACACACACACACACACACACACACACATTTTTTGAGACGGAGTCTCACTGTGTCACCCAGGCTGGTGTACAGTGGCATGATCTTGGCTCACTGCAACCTCCTCACCTTTGGTTCAAACGATTTTCTTGCATCAGCTTCCTGAGTAGCTGGAACTACAGGCCTGCATTACTACACCTGGCTAATTTTTGTATTTTTAGTAGAGGTGGGGTTTTACCATGTTGGCCAGGCTGGTCTCGAACTCCTGACCTCAGGTGATCCACCTACCTCGGCCTCCCAAAGTGTTGCGATTACAGGCGTGAGCCACCGCACCCAGCCACAAATGGTTTCATTTCATCAACCTTGATAGCATTCTGAAACACCTATTAAAGATAAAATTCTCCTGGAATATGACCAAATCAGGCTCTAGTGACATTTTTTCCTAAGAAACATGATTTTAGAAAGTTGTGGCTCAGTTTCCTGGAAAAAAAAAAAAAAAATCAGTGTAACAGGTCTTGGTATGAATCTGCTATTGCTAAGGTGTGTAAAAGTTCCTTGCATGATTCTAACTTGATAATCTTTTGATTTCTCTATATTCTAAGCACTCATTATGTGTCAGGTGACTTGCATGTTAAATTAAGTATTGGGTCTGATAAATCCTAATTAATAGATAATATTTACTTGGAAGGCTGGGTGTGGTGGCTCATACCTGTAATCCCAGCACTTTGGGAGGCCAAGATGGGAGGATTGCTTGAGCCCATGAGTTGGAGACCACCCAGCTTGGGCAACATGGTGAGACCCTGTTTCTACAAAAAATAAAAAATAAAAAAATAAATTAGCCAGGTGTGGTAGTGAGTGCTTGTAGTCCCAGCTACTTGGGAGGCTGAGGCAGGAGTATTGCTTGAGCCCAGAAGTTCAAGGTTACAGTGAGCTATGATTGTGCCAATGTAATTCCACCTGGGTGACAGAGCAATATCCTGTGTCAAAAAAAAAAGTACTAAGATTTCTTTCTTGGGAATAATTTCTGTAGGCTTATTTGGATCAAGAAAGAAATTACCTGGCCAAACTAATTTATAATCAGAGCCTAATATTGTCAACACCTGTCCATGGGTTATGTCTCATGCTGTGGTTCTTAGCCTCAGGTACACAGGAGAATCATCTGGGGAGCTTCTAAAAATCCCAGTGCTTGGGTGCACCCCAGACCAATTAAATCAGAGTCTGTGGGAGCAGGACCCAGGTATCACTATTTGAAGCCTCCCAGGTGATTGCAGTGTACAGCCAAGAGTGAGAACCACTTGACCTGGTAGGAATTTCCTCTTATGTATTCAACCAAGGAGTCACCTTGTCACTGCTTATTTGTATTATTGTAGCGAATATTTTATTTATTTTATTTTATTATTTTGAGACGGAGTCTCACTCTGTTACTCAGTCTGGAGTGCACTGGCGTGATCTGGGCTCACAGCAACCTTTGCCTCCCTGGTTCAAGTGATTCTCCTGCTTCGGCCTCCAGAGTAGCTGGGACTACAGGCATGCGCCACCACGCCTGGCTAATTTTTTTGTGTTTTTGTTAGAGACAGGGTTTTGCCACGTTGGTCAGGCTGGTCTTGAACTTCTGACCTCAGGTGATCCTCTGCCTTGCCTCCCGAAGTGCTGGGATTACAGGCATGAACCACTGTGCCCGGCCTATAGTGAATATTTTAGATTTTCCATGTAAACCTCTTTTCAGTTCAGCTATACTTTTAACTGAAAAGGTGCCAGTATAGGTTTAATGAGGATAGCATATGTCATGCTGCACACTTGTTGACTTCGACGGGGCTGGCACCATGTTAGAGAGGCTGCGGAAGAGACCCAGAGCCAGCAAATGAGACACAGGGTTTATTGAGGGGACTTGCATAAAGGGTGGTGCCGTGGTGGTGGGCTGGGCAGAACTTCAACTGCTTGGAAAAAGCATACAGTTTATATAACATTTCCACTTAGCACCCTGCCTCTAGCAGCCATCACCTGGCAACCTTTATTTAATCCAAAACAAAGGGCCTCAATCCTTTGTATGGCCTGGGTTCCATAAATGGGTCAGGGATTCAGATGTTCCTCATAGATAAAGGAATGAATCTCTGGGTTGGAATGAATCCCAGCCAGATTCCATAGCTTGGAACTCTGAACACGTAATTCTTTTTAGATCATACGGTGATTCTCAGGTAGGCTTAAGTTATTACTGTCAGGGTCCTTCTCCCGGTATGCTTAATCTACTAATGTTAGGGGCATCTGCCCTACAGCATGGACTGTATGGAGCTCTGTGCCACTTATTGGGAAGCTCTTTCATATATGATCACATTTAATCCTTACGACAACCTTATGATAAATAGGTATTATTCATTCTATTTTAATTTAATTTTTATTTTTTTTGAGATGGGAGTTTCGCTCTTGTTGCCCAGGCTGGAGTGCAATGGCACGATCTCGGCTCACCACAACCTCCGCCTCCCAGGTTCAAGCGATTCTCCTGCCTCAGCCTCCCGAGTAGCTGGGATTACAGGCATGCGCCACCATGCCCAGCTAATTTTGTATTTTTAGTAGAGGTGTGGTTTCTCCACGTTGGTTAGGCTGGTTTCAAACTCCTGACCTCAGGTGATCTGCCCGCCTCAGCCTCCCAAAGCACTGGGATTACAGGCGTGAGCCACCATGACTGGCCTCTTTTTTTTTTTGAGACGGAGCCTCGCTCTGTCACCCAGGCTGGAGTGGAATGGCACAATCTCGGCTCACTGCAACCTCTGCCTCCTGGGTCCAAGTGATTCTCCTGCTTAGCCTCCCGAGTAACTGGGATTATAGGCATCTGCCACCATGCCTGGGTAATTTTTGTATTTTTAGTAGAGACGGTGTTTCACCACGTTGGCCAGGCTGGTCTTGAACTCATGACCTCAGGTGATCCACCTACCTCGGCCTCCCTGGGATTACAGGCGTGAGACACCACGCTCAGCCAAATTTAATTTAATTTTATTTAGTTATTTTTTTGAGACGGAGTCTCCCTCTGTTGCCCAGGCTGGAATGCAGTGGTGCGATCTCTGCTCACTGCAACCCCTGTCTCCCAGGTTCAAGCAATTCTCCTGCTCAGCCTCCCAAGTAGCTGGGATTACAGGCGCCTGCCACCACACCTTGCTAATTTTTTTTTTTTTTTTTTTGAGATGGAGTTTCACCCTTGTCACCCAGGCTGGAGTGCAGTGGTGTGATCTTGGCTCACTGCAACCTCTGCCTCCTGAGTTCAAACAATCTCCTGCCTCAGCCTCCCGAGTAGTTGGGATTACAGGTACCTGTCACCACGCCTGGCTAATTTTTGTATTTTTAGTGGAGATGGGGTTTTACCATGTTGGCCAGGCTGGCCTCGATCTCCTGACCTCAGGTGATCCCCCCCACCTCGGCCTTGCAAAGTGCTGGGATTACAGTTGTGAGCTACTGTGCCCGGCCTTGAGCCACCTTGCCTGGCTTTGCTAAGTTTTTGTATTTTTAGTAGAGACAGGGTTTCGCCACGTTGGCCAGGCTGGTCTTGAACTCCTGACCTCAAGTGATTTGCCTGCCTCTGCCTCCCAAATTATGGGATTACAGGCATGAGTCACTGCACCTGGACTATTTTTATTTTTTTAGAGACAGGATCTCAGTTTGTCACCCAGGCCAGAGTGCCACTGTGTGATCATAGCTCACCATAGCCTTGAACTCCTGGGCTCAAGGGATCCTTCTGCGTCAGCCTCTCACTTCATTTTGATAAGTGAAGAAGTAGGCTTACAGTGGTTATATGACTTCCAAGGTTTATTTGATTCTAAAGCCTTTTAAACCTCAACCACTTTGCTTTCTTAGGTGCTGAAGCCTACATTATTAATAGCACTTTGAACCACTGCTTTTTGTGATAGGCTTGTTCACTAGCCACATAGTAGCAAACTGGAGCCTGACAGAAAGCACTCCTAATTGGTAAGGTGGGAAAACAAAGGCCTCACAGAGTTTGGTGCCCTACAGTCTCTCTCCCAGCACCACAGGAAAACCACTTGGAAATTACAGACTTCCAATTTTCCTCTAAACATCTTATTTTTAAAAACTGGCTTACTGGCCGGGCGCGGTGGCTCATGCTTGTAATCCCAGCACTTTGGGAGGCCGAGGCGGGCGGATCACGAGGTCAGGAGATCGAGACCACGGTGAAACCCCGTCTCTACTAAAAATACAAAAAAATTAGCCGGGTGTGGTGGCGGGCGCCTGTAGTCCCAGCTACTCGGAGAGGCTGAGGCAGGAGAATGGCGTGAACCCGGGAGGCGGAGCTTGCAGTGAGCCGAGGTCGCGCCACTGCGCTCCAGCCTGGGTGACAGAGCGAGACTCCGTCTCAAAAAAAAAAAAAAAACAAAAAAAACTGGCTTACTATAATAGATCTTAAGGGAAGTAATTGGGCTTTGTTATCCCATGCAAAAACAAACGAGTAGTTTCAGACATAGTCATCCGTAGTATTGGGTACTGTAATTGAAGTCATAGAGGTTAAAATAACATTGATGACAAGGAGTTCTTAACTCGATAGCCCTGTGATGGCCTCTTAGTGCTTTATAGACTCTGAAACTTCTCTCTTGGGATTCGGTAGTCTCATTCACTTGAACACATGAAATGACTGTGGGTTCCAGAAGATAACTTTGGATTGTCAGAATATTTATACTTGGAAGTCCAGGCAAGTAATGTAAATGAGTCAATAAGTGATTGAAGTGGGAGTGATGGGGATTGTGAGCTCATGTCGTGTGTTCATG